>NC_052148.1:272060210-272360210 GCF_902713615.1 Scyliorhinus canicula
TGCCATGGTCCTGCTCTGCGGAAGATGTGTTGGGGTTTTTCTCAGGTAAGGCATTCACTAAAAGCTAGATAGCCGCCCTATTTACTGTCTCTCCCTCGAGGCTGCTGGCTCCATGACAGCTGGTTAATGAAGAGCTGTTTTTTAAAAACCTGTTATGCCACTCACTTTGTGTCGTAATGTTTTGCTGAGGCGTGTGTAAGCACCTCTCTGCTCGCTGATCTAGATGGGTTCCTGGTCCAACGATGTTAACATTTTTATCCTCACACACAAGTACTCATCCCTATTTTTGAAAATTTCTCCAGCCCTATAACCAGCTTTCCCCCTCGGTTTCTGGGGTTTGTGCGAGCGGCTGGCCTTTTGTTGCAATTGGGCGTAATTGCAAAATTAAGAGGAGAGGCTAATCTGTGTGTCCCGCGTGGGGGCATACACCTCATGGCTGCACATCTGAGGGGGAACATTTCCTAACCCCTTGGGCTCACGCCCTCCTCCATCTTTGAGCCTTCCCACTTGGTTGAGGCAGCAGTTGGTTGTTGTACCTTCAGCTGACAAGGCCCCAAGTTCTGGAATTTATTCCTGAATGAAAGTAACCTAACTCCCTCTCCTATGTGGGGTGGTGTTTGATGACACTAGTAAAAGCGAAGTAAATGCAGGTTTTATCATTGAGGCTTTCTGCCGATGCCACACAGTCATAAACTGGAAATTCCTGTCTCTCTCAGAGTTAGCTCAGCTTTTTGGCAAGTCCCAGGTATAATCAGCGATCGCTGTGGATGTGCAGCTGGCTTTTGCTCTCTGCTCCCCTTGGCCAATAATCCAGATTACTACCCAGCAACCCATGCTGGAAATGCCTATAAGTGGTTACGAGGTAGAGAAGAGATTCAGTCTTGACTGTGATGTTCCCCCCCCCCCCCCCCCAGTGTGAAGCCAGTGTGGATCAACAAGTCCAGAGAGTGAGGACTTTGGTGAGTCAGCATAGGGCTAGCAGCTTGGAGGCCACCAGGAGAGCATTGGGATAGTTGAGTCTAGACATAGCAAACGCATGAGCAAGGATGTGGGCAGCAGATGAACTGAAACGGGGGCAGAATCGGTGATGTTGCCGAGGTGGGTTTGCTGATGGAGGATGTGGGGTGGGATGCTCAGCTGGGGATCAGATAATGACACCGAGGACACAAACGGCTTGGGTCGGCCTCACAGTGGCCAAGAAAGGAGACGGTGTCAGTGACTGGGGAGTGGAGTTTGTGCCAGAAACCAAAGCCAATGGGTTCGGTGAGGGAAATGCTCACTGGTCACAATACTTATTGTACAATTCAATGAGATCCATGTTTTATCACTTGGCTCTTTTACATTAGTGTCGACCGGCCATCAATGGCCAAGGGCAACACGGCGGCACAGTGGTTAGCACTGCTGCCTCATGGCACCAAGGTCCCGGGTTCGATCCCGGCTCTGGGTCACTGTCCGTGTGGAGTTTGCGCATTCTCACCGTGTCTGCGTGGGTCTCGCCCCCACAACCCAAAGATGTGCAGGGTAGTGGATTGACCATGCTAAATTGCCCCTTAATTGGAAAAAAATAATTGGGTGCTCTAAATTTATTTTCAAAAATCCATATTAAATATGAATTCGCTCAGTTAATTATTCATTTTTGATCTGACAGACGATTCCCTGTCTAGGCGGTTTTGAAGTCTGTGATGCTTCTGTTGCTGCAAATCAATAATAATGAGAAAAATGTACCCTCGGCAAACCAGAGGAGTGTTAGACAGACTGAGAACATCGCAGGAAGTGAACCTGCCAGACCATGTAGTGTGGTGCATAATTGTGCAGATCCTCAGATTCAAGAATTTAGTAGAATTTACTACAGATCATTTGGCCACATTGCTCTGTGCTAACATTTATAATAATAATCTTTATTATTGTCACAAGTAGGCTTACATTAACACTCCAATCAAGTTACTGTGCAAATCCCCATGTTTATGCTGCACATGAACCTCTACCAACCCCCTCTTCATCTCGCCAGATCAGCATAAGTTTCCAAAGGACAGCCATTTTGCTCCCAATCAGTCATTAATAATGTGTACACATATGTTCACAGTTCAGTAGCATCTGTTTTGCTTGCTGGGAGTCCTGTTTTATGCTGTGTCTCTTCCATGTGTCCTTTTGTTCCTCTGAATTAGATTGCGGTGTTGTGGATGGCGTTAAAGGGGTACACTTCCTATGCAGCAGAGGTGGAAAGCCAAGCGGAGAAGCAATTGTTGAACTCAAATCTGCGGATGACGTGAAAAAAGCTCTGGAGAAGCACAGGAAGTACTTGGGGCAGCGTTATATTGAAGGTACATTGAAAATGAACTTCAGAATCCTGGATTACCTGGCACATCTAATAATCTTTATTAGTGGTTAGCACAACCGCCTCACGGCGCTGAGGTCCCAGGTTCGATCCCGGCTCTGGGTCACTGTCCGTGTGGAGTTTGCACACTCTCCCCGTGTCTGCGTGGGTTTCGCCCCCACAACCCAAAAATGTGCAGGGTAGGTGGATTGGCCACGCTAAATTGCCCCTTAATTGGAAAAAATAATTGGGTAATCTAAATTTATAAAAAAAAAAATAATCTTTATTAGTGTCACAAGTAAGCTTACGCATATGTTTATGAAATCTGTTCTTCTCCAATAGAATCGGACAGCACAGAAGAGGTCCATTCGGCCCATTGTTTACTTATTTGAAACTGCTAACCAGTTAGTGCACTCTTGTTCATTACCCACAGCCCTGTAGATTTCTCCTCGTGTATTGATCAGCTTCCCTTCTGAAAGGGAAATATTGAATCTGTTTCGACTGCCCTTTCAGGCAATGTAGTTCAGATAATTACACGCTTGGTCAAAAATATGTTCTCCTCATTTGTTCCTCTGATTCTTTTGCCAATACCTTAAATGTGCATACCAACATGCAGATTAGCAGCAGGAATAGGCCTTATGGCTCCACGATTCTGCTCCATTGATCTGATTGTACCCTCAACTCCACATTCCTGCCTTACCCCCCCCCCCCCCCCCCCCCCCACCCATACCTTTCAGCCCTTGTTTATCGAGAATCTACCCAGCTCTGCCTTAAAAATATTTAAAGATTCTGCTTCAAATGCCTTTTGAGGAAGAGAATTCTACAAATTCATGACCATCTGAGAGAAGACATTTCTCCTCATCTCTGTCTTATCGGAGCGACCCCTTATTTTCAAACAGTGACCCCTAATTCTAGATTCTCCGACAAGAGGAAACATCCTCTGCACGTGCACCCTGTCAATACCGCTAAGGGTCTTGTATGTTTCAATCAAGTCGCCTCTTACTCTTCTAAACCCCGGCAGATGCAATCCTCGTCTCTCCATTCTTCCTTCATAAAAGAACGTGCCTGTTCCTGCTATTCTCTGCTTCCAACACATTTACATCTTTCCTTAACTAAGGGGACCAATATAGTACACAATATTCCAGATATGGCCTCACCAATGTCCTGTATAACTGAAGCATAACTTCCTGAATTTTGTATTCAATTCCCCTCGCAATAAATGATAACATTCTATTAACTTTCCTAATTACTTGCTGTATCTGTATACTAGCCTTTTGTGATTCATGCACTAGGACACCCAGATCCCTCTGCATTTCAGAGCTGTGCAATCTTTCACCATTTAGTGCTTTTATTCTTAGTGTCAAAGTGGAGAATTTCGCATTTGCCCACATTACACTCAATTTGCCAGATCTTTGCCCATTCACTTAACCTACCTCTGTCCCTTTGTAGCCTCCTTATGTCCTCTTCACAACTTACTTTCCTACCTATCTTTTGTGTCGTCAGCAAATTAAGCAATCATAATTTCAGTCCCTACATCCAAGTTATTTAAATAAATTGTGAAAAGCTTTGACAAAGAGTCATCGGACTCGAAACGTTAGCTCTTTTCTCTCCCTACAGATGCTGCCAGACCTGCTGAGATTTTCCAGCATTTTCTCTTTTGTCGTGAAAAGTTGAGACCCCAGCACTGATCCCTGTGGCACATCTTGCCAACCCAAAAAAGAGCCATTTATGCCAACTTTCTGTTTGCTGTTAGCTAGTCAGTCATCTTTCCATGCCAATATATAACCCCCTGCACCATGAGCTTTTATTTTCTGCAATGACCTTTGATCGGGCACCTTATCAAATGCCGCCTAGAAATCGAAGTACAGTACATCCACCGGTTCCCCATTATGCACAGCACTCCTTCAAAGAATTCCCATAAATTCATTCAACATGATTTCCTTTTCACAAAACCATGTTGACGGTTCCTGGTTCCTTTGAATTTTTCAAGGTGCCCTGAAGACATCTTTAATAGTAACTTCTAACATTTTGCCTATGACAGACATTTTAAGCCTGTAATTTCCTGCTCTCTATCTCCTTCCCTTTTTGAATAATGGAGTTACATTTGCTATTTTCCAATCGAATGGAACCTTCCCTGAATCTAGGGAATTTTGGAAAATTAAGACGAACACATCAATTATCTCACTCGCCAATTTATTTTCAGACCCGAGGATGAAATTCATCAGGATTCAGGGAATAGTCGGCCTGTAACTCCAACAATTTGCTCAGTATCAATTCCCTGCTGATTGTAATTTTCCTGAATTCCTCCCTCCATTTCAATTCTTGACTTACAGCTATTTTGGGGATGTTACTTGTATCCTCTATAGTGAACACCAATACAAAATACTTGTCAATTCATCTGTCATCTTCTTACTTTCCATTATTAATTCCCCAGACTCAGTTTCTATCGAACTAACACTCACTCTGTTAACTTTATTCTTTTTAAAATATCAATAGAAACTCTTACGATCTGTCTTCATATTTCTAGTTGGTTTTCTAGCGTACTCCCAACTTTTCCCTCTTTATTAATCTTTTAGTCATTCTTTGCTTTTCCTTATATTCTGTCTAATCTTCTGACCTATCCATCTTTGCGCAATTATATGCTTTTTCTTTAAATTTGTTACTATCTTTAACTTTTTTAGTTAACCACGGATGGTGGGTCCTCCATTTGGAATACAGAGCTTTTCGTTTTTGTTTATTTATTATTTTTGTAACCTCTGGCCTTATTTGCTGACTTACTCTTAGATTTTTGCTCTCTGTCCTTTCCTATCGCGTTTTGTTTATCATTCCTCATATTAGTATCTTTCTCTCTTGCCTTGCATCTACACTAGCTAACCGCAACATCCCCCTAGCTCCCACTATTTAGTTTCAAATCTTCTCTACTTCCCTACTTATGTGGCTCACTAGAACACCAAGCCCAACATGGTTCAGGAATAGACCTAACCAGTGGTACAGCTCCCACTTTCCCCAGGACTGATGCTGTATGTCCTCCTCTTAATCCGCTCACATAATGATCTCTCATTGTGTTGTGCCAGATACATGGCAGAGTCTCCCATGTGTTGTCACTGCACTCAGCCTATGCTGCTGCAATCCCAAGGGTGCTGTTGTGTGGTGCTTGTTCCGTCTGCCTGGGGAATGGGAGGGAGAAGCTGGGTTTGCAAGGCAACATCCTGAAAGCTCTGTGAAGCGAGAAATAAATGGGAGCTGGAATGCTTCTGTGATTACTGACCTTTGTCACCGGTTATTGTGCTTCTGCCCTGCAAACGTGCCTGGAAGACCTTGTCCTGTGACACTGTGACATGCTCAGTGGGAACCACATGTAAAAAATGCTTCTAAAAACTTAATAGTTAGCAACTCTGGCAATTAAAATAAAACATGCATTTGTCTTAGGTGTAACAGTCAGATTTTGAGAGTTTGGATCAAGTTGCTCTGAGATGCAAGTTAAAAATAAACCAGTGTTAGCTGTAGCTCGAAGGAGCAGCCTTATGATATTATAGTAGGCGACGTGGAGAAAAGGGCCAGCAGAAACCCACTGGGCTGAATGGCCTGATTTTGTTGCGTTGGTATTTTTATGGATGCGAGTAGAGATAGCTTGCTTTGAAATGCAAAGCAGTCTACTGAGCAATAAAGAGCCAAACCTACATGATGTTTGAAATCTAAACCCCAGAAAATGCCAGAAATCTCAGCAGATAGGGCAAATCTGCGGAGAGATGCCAATGGATCTGCCTGATTGCCTGAGGATTTCAATTGGTCTTTCAGCTTTTCAACATCTGCAGTATTTTGCCACTGTACAGGATATCAACACTGCCGTGGTAGTATATTGAATAGAGTGAGCTTCATGTCTGATCTGTATTTAAACATTGTTAATCATTGGCCACATTAAGCTGTTGACATAGCATCAGTGATTTTATTTATTTTTTAAATTTATAATTTTTAAAACCCAATTAGTTTTTTTTCCAATTAAGGGGCAATTTAGTGTGGCCAATCCACCGACCCTGCACATCTTTTGAGTTATGGGGGTGAAACCCACACAGACACGGGGACAATGTGCAAACTCCACACGGACAGTGACCCAGGGCCGGGATTCAAACCTGGGTCCTCAGCGCCGTAGTCCCAGTGCTAATCGCATGCCGCCCCCACATCAGTGATTTTATAACATTACCCAGTCCCAGCACACGCATGTTCTTGCATGGATACTGATAGAATGATACCAAAACTGAGAAGATATGACCATCTGGAATGACTGAACAGAAAGTAGTAGAATGAGGGCGACCTGATCAAGATCTTTCAAAGTTATGAAGAGCTTTGGTAGGGTGGATAGGGAAAAGGTTGAGTGAGTGAGTTCAGAACCTGGGACTCATAAATCGACGACAGTCAGTAATAAATCTAGTCAGGACTTTAGGAGAAATTTCTTTACCCAGAGAGTGGGGAGAATGTGGAACTCACTCCCACAGGGAGTATTTGAGATGAGTAGCTGCAATGTAATATGCATCCAGGGGAAGCTGGATAAACACTTGAGGGAGAAAGGAATAGTAGGATAGGCTGATGGAGAGGGGAGTGGGAGGAGGTTGCTGTGGAGCGTAAACAGCGGCGCTAAGCAGTTAGGCCAAATGGGCAATTTCTGTGCTGTAAATTCTATAAAGTTTCATTTATAACAATAGGCCATTTCCCACCAACATGGCAGCATCATCAATCGAAATAAACTTTAAAGTAGTTTCTTCTCTGAGATGTTACTTACTAAGCACAAGAAACTCAAATCATCTGATCAACATTTCTCCCAGTGTCCTTGATACTTGGTCAACATCAATGTGTGGTACTGGTTCAGCTTATCACGTAAACTATCAAATGGTGTGCAGCATGATGCTATCTTCAACGAAAGTAAATATTTCAGAAAATTGCGCTGAAATCTGTTGCTTTAACACGCACCGTCACTATTTTATTTGGCCCTCCTTTCTGTTATCCCTTTTCGCAAGGGAATTAAACTCTCTTAAACCTTGAGGAACAGCTGTACTTCAATGGTAATTTCAATTTTAAACTTCCAAGGGCAGCACGGTGGCGCAGTGGTTAGCCCTGCAGCCTCACGGCGCTGAGGTCACAGGTTCAATCTCGACCCCGGGTCACTGTCCGTGTGGAGTTTGCACATTCTCCCCGTGTTTGCGTGGGTTTCGCCCCCACAACCCAAAGATGTACAGGCTAGGTGGAATGGCCACGCTAAATTGCCCCTTAATTGGAAAAATGAATTGGGTGCTCTAAATTTATTTTAAAAATAAATTTAAACTGCCAAAATGCCACTGGATGTGTGTGAGCAGGAGTGAAGCACTGCACTCATATTCCATCTAAATGTGGGAAATAATAACGGACATTAATTTTCTTCTAAACTCTTGGCTTTGTTTTAGTAACAGCTGCAGGTTTTGTTACTGGAATGTCATACTGTTCTTTATAAATTTTAATTGCTCCTCTATTGATAGCCGTGTCATCAGGCATCTAGGCATGCAACCTCTGGAATTCCCTCCCTAAACCTCTCCACCTCCCCCAACCATTTAAGACACAGGGAGGCAATGGTGTAGTGGTATTGTCGCTGGACTAGTAATCCAGAGACCCAGGGTAAATCTCCCGGGTTCGGAACTCACTACGGCAGATGGTGAAATTTGAATTCAGTAAAAATCTGGAATTAAAAGTCTGACGATGACCCTGAAATCTTTGTCGTAAAAACCCTTCTGGTTTCTTTAGGGTCCCTCCCTTAAGGGAAGGAAATCTGCCAACCATAGCCGGTCTGACCTACACGTGACTCCAGATCCACAGCAATGTTGACCCTTAAATGCCTAGCAAACCGCTGTTCGAGGACAATGGGGGATTGGCAACATCCCCTGAACAAATTTTAAAAAATAACTTAAAACCTAGCTGTGAAGCACCTTGGGATATTTTACTACTTGCCCCCACTGAAATTAGAAAAGAGCACTGGATTCCTCTCCCATGGCTCTTGAGTTTTTTTATCTATGGCTGTGGGGGATGCACTGATTAGATTAATCTCTCTCCTGTTCCCCTTGTGGTCATTCGTGAAGCAAGGTGCGAGGAACACGTTACTGAATTTCGGGGTAAATTGGGGAAAACCAAACACACACAGGGGAGAAATGTTGGGAGGAGCCATAAAGAGTACGGATTGGAGTAAAGCGCTTGTGTTCAAGTGTAGTTTCCACATGAGAAACTTAAATGATCAAACTTTTTATCTCAATTTCCTCAGTGTTCGAACTCAGCAACAATGATGTGAACACCCTTCTGAAACGTCTGCACTCTAGTGAGAAGGAGCTGACAGATGGCTGTGTTGTACGCCTGAGGGGACTGCCATTTAGCTGCACCACGGAGGACATCGCCCACTTCTTTGCTGGTGCGTTAACAATTTCAACATGTTCTGGTCAGTTCTTGGCCTGCCTACATTCTTTGTGTTCACTGCCCTTGTGTGGCCATCCCCATCATCGAGTGATGCAGCACACAAGGAGACCATTCAGCACCTCGTGCCAGTGCCAGCTCTATGACGGAACTATCCAATTAGTCCTGGTATTCTTTCCCCATTACCCTGTGAATTATTTCTTCCGCAAATATTTTTGCATGCTATTGCATTCCAGATGATAACCATCATTGGCTGGTTTTATTTTTGAAGTAGAATTGTTCTGATTGCTTGCTGCACCTCGGTCATTGTGAAGTGCTGTGATTCAGGGTGTTCTGGCTATTTATCCCTACATTCATTATTTTAATGAGTCCTTGCTTAAAGTGAAAATTGTATTCTTTAGTTTTTCATACCTCACGCACCCATTGTTTTAGAAACCTCTTCAATTCTGTCTGTGAAATGAGAGTTAAAAGAGGGAGAGAGGGTGTTTCAATATTTATACCAAGTCAGGAGAATGAGGGGAGTTATTCTCCAAGAAAAAACATCAAGAAGAGTGCAACCATTTGTCCCGTTTTCTTATACAAAGATCAGTTCATTAAAATAAGCAAATTGTATCTGCTGACCTCTGTTTTCCCACCTGCTCCAAATAAAACAACTGAACAATTTGTTTGAGCCTGAACTCACCAAGTACAGTATTCCCTTAGTGTGCCTCTGAAAAGATTGAAGATGTAATTATTATCTTGTAAACTGTACAATTATTGCCCTGTGTACAGGGAACCTGATTAACATTCTGTACATCCGGCACAATTAACGTTGTGCTCATCACATACTGATTGATACTTTTCTAATTATAGCTCCCAGTGGTGCTGGCAATCAATCTCAATTGTGCATATTAGAAGTTAGATACAGGTTAGACCACTATCTCTGTTTCCCGAAATTATAAGCGGACTCGGTCACACCTTTTGAGAAGTTGCCACCTTCACGAGCTCCGTGGGTATGCGTTTCAGGAAGCCAGGGCTAATTTAGTGGGCTTGTGTAGGCATTGTGGGCTGTGTTCCCACTAGGGCCTGGCTTGAGAATTTCCAGATTCAATTTCCTTGTAGGTGACAGAGGGACGAGATCTTCTAACTCTTGGCCTGAGCAGGTTCCAGGAGTGAGAGGAGGGTGTTTGCAACCTTATCGTTTGTACTACTTTGTTGTCAAATAGTAATATTGAATGACAGTTTTTTCTCTGAATATCATTCATGGCAGGGCTGGAGATTGTAGACGATGGTGTAACAATAACAAGGGATTACCGTGGCAGGAATACTGGGGATGCTTTTGTCCAGTTTGTGTCTCAGGAAATCGCAGAGCAGGCCCTGACTAAAGACCGACAAATGATGGGCTCCAGGTATGTGTTTGCTTAAAAATGAAAGAACAAAAGTTACATTTTAGACAAGATCATCGTCGCCTGTTCTCGGGAGGTTATGAAGCGTTTCACAAACAACAAATTAATCTTTTTTGAAGCACCGTAGACCAGCACTGGAGCTAGTTTGTGAACAGCAAGGTTCCACAAACAACGAAGAAATTGAAAGAAACAATTAATTTGTGGTTTGACACCCATTAGTTCCTGAATTAATTAGTGAGGGGCAAAGGCTGTGTGGCCTCCCTGCGGAGGAAAGGCAAAATCCTAAGGACGTTTTGTGCTTGTGTTATACCCTGCGTCCACTGGGAGTTAGCTCAGCAATGTTGATGGAGTGAACTGCATATCTTTACCCCTTCATAGAATCATAGAATTTACAGTGCAGAAGGCGGCCATTCTGCACTGGCCCTTGGAAAGAGCACCCTACTTAAGCGCACGCCTCTCGCCCTACCTCGTAACCCAGTAACCCCGACTAACCTTTTTTGGACAATAAGGACAATTTAACATAGCCAATCCACCTAACCTGCACATCTTTGAAACATAGAATTTACAGTGCAGAAGGAGGCTTTTCGGCCCATTGGAACGAGCACCCTACTTGAGCTCCACACCTCCACCCAATCCCCGCAACCCAGTAACCCCACCTAACCTTTTTGGACACTAAGGTCAATTTAGCATGGCCAGTCTAACCTGCAAATCTTTGGACATGTGAACAAAAAACAAAGACAATTGCAGCACAGGAACAGGCCCTCCCAGCCTGCGCCGATCCAGATCCTTTATCTAAACCTGTCGCCTATTTTCCAAGGATCTACTTTCCTCCCTGTGGGATGAAACCGGAGCACCCGGACGAAACCCACGCAGATACGGGGAGAACGTGCAGACTCCACACAGACAGTGACCCAAGCCAGTGAACCTGGGACCCTGGAGTTTTGATGCAAACTGTGCTAACCACTGTGCTGCCGTGCCACTACTGAAAATTGTCTCCTTTTATATTTCTAAAATATCCCTGCCATATCATCTGGTCATTCTAACAGAATGGTTCAGGTTTTAAGGCTATCCTCGTACAAAGCAGCATTCTAGTGAATCAGTGTTGCAGTTTCTGTAAAGCCTCTATCCTTCCTATACTGTGGGTCCAATACAGCAAACAGCACTCTCACAGAGGTCTTATTCGGGTTTCATGTAGGTTCACCAATGCTTTACATGTTGGATTGGATTGTTTATTGTCATGTGTACCGAGGTACAGTGAAAAGTATTTTTCTGCGAGCAGCTCAACTGATCATTAGGTACATGAAAAGAAAAGGAAAGAAAAGAAAATACATAATAGGGCAACACAAGGTACACAACGTAACTACATAAGCACCGGCATCGGGTGAAGCATACAGGGGTGTAGTGTTAATGAGGTCAGTCCATAAGAGGGTCGTTTAGGAGTCTGGTAACAGCGGGAAGAAGCTGTTTTTGAGTCTGTTTGTGCGTGTTCTCTGAACTTTGTATCTCCTGCCCGATGGAAGATTCTATATATATCGAATTGCCTATGTCTTATGTGTTTATATTGTGTATTTATGCATGCCCTATGTTTTTTTTCATGTATGGAACGATTTGTCTGGACTGTACGCAGAACAATACTTTTCACTGTACCTCAGTACACGTGGCAATAAAACAAATCAAAATCCAGAAGAATTTGAATTTAATTCACTTTTTTTTAAACAGCATTATGAACCCACGGTGCTGCCTTTCATGTCCTGTAAGTTTCCAAATTCCTCTGCTTTCCCAACGCACCGACCCCACTCCTGTTCAGTGTGCAGCAGAAGTTTCGAGGGTGGGTAGACAGAAGATTAATTTACCAATCAGGGTGATATCAAACAAAATAACTAAATGACAGATAACAATGATGGCAGAGAACCACATTACAAAGAAAGCATCATTTTAGTATTCTGTAAGCGTCACTGATTCGGAATGATCTCCCACACACTGCCTTTCTGTTTGTGATTAGGTACATTGAAATATTCCGCAGCACCAGGAATGATCTCCGCTTGTATATCAGCCCTTCAAAGAAGCTGCCTCGATGTCCTACAGCACGGGATATTGTAACAGATGATGAAAGCAGTACTGTGGCTAACAGTAACAGTAATAACGGGGTTATAGAAGAGAGCGTCCAGAATGGTAAGAGATGTGAATATGTGCTGAAATGATTCAGTCGGGTCCTGAAAACCTCATCAACTTGCAAAGAGCATTTTTGTCATCTGAGTTGTGGGATTGGATTGCATCCTTTTTAAAAGAAATCAATAAATTTAGAGTATCCAATTCTTTTCTTTTTCTAATTAAGGGGCAATTTAGCGCGGCCAATCCACCTCCCCTGCACATCTTTTTGGGTTGTGGGGGTGAGACCCACGCAGACACGGGGAGAATGTGCAAACTCCACGCGGATAGTGACTCGGGGCTGGGGTCTACCCGGGTCCTCGGTGCCGTGAGGCAGCAGTGCTAACCACTGCGCCGCCCTGGATTGCATCCTTGACATAACATCTTTATAACTTAAATAAGAACATAAGAAATAGGAGCTGGGGTAGGGCCGGTCCCTCAGGCCTGTTCCTGTTGAAACGTGTGGATCTCAGTCTTGAATACTGTCAACGACAATTTAACCCGGAAGTAGACAATTAATTGTAACCTCAAAGGTGACCTTTAAAATGGAGTCCGCAGTCTAGGGGTAAATATACTCAACGGCTGACAATCCACAGCTCCCTGGGGTGGCAAATTCCAAAAGTTCACAGCTCTTTCAAGAAATTTCTTCTCATCTCATTCCAGCGGCTGATTCCTTATCCTGCAGTTGTGTCCCTGTTTTTCGATTCCTCAACCCGGAGAGACATCCTCCCAGACAACATCTCTGTCAAGCCCCTAAACAATTTTATATATTTGAATGAGATCAACTTTCATCCTAAATTCTAGGGAATATAGCCCGAGTCTATTCATTCTCTCCCCATCGGATAATCCCTTCATCCCGGAAATCAGTCAGGTGGACCTTGGCACACTCCCTCTCGGGTGAGTATATCCTACCTTGGGCAAGGAAAACAAAGTATTCCAGATGTCGCCATATCGAGGCTCTGTACAATTGCACAAGACTTCCTTACTCTTGTACTCCGATCCCTTTGGAATGAAGGCTAACGTTGCATTTGCTTACATGTTGTCCCAGCGCATCCCTCTTGAATGCTGTATATTATTTGATCGGTTGTTTGGAGTGTGTGACCAGCTACATTTGTAAGATGTTAGACATTCTCATGTTTATGTTCAATTGGTAATTATTTTTATTATACCGATTTGTGATTTCCTTTTAATAGTGCAGGTATCTACCGATGATTTGGTACCTAATCACTGTCTTCAAAGATCGGAAGTGCATAATGTTCATATGAGGGGCCTCCCATTTCGGGTCAATGGACAGGATATTGTGAAAGTAAGTGTCTTGTTCATTAAAAATAAATTGTATATTTGTAACATTCTGTTACATCTTTCCAGTTTACTGCGGGCAATGTATGTTCAAATGTAGATCTGCACCATGGCCACATTTAAGTCAGTTTAACTTGGTAAATTGAGTGGCACAGTGCCCCATCATTCACACCATCTCTGCCTGGCCGGGAATGCTGCCTATAATGTGTTAATTACGCTAACAGGTTGCCACCAGCACAAGCAGCAATTAACAACGTGCCACTGAAACCTGTGCAGGCTATTTTAGGCAGTTCGGCATGTTCACACTTACGATGACATTTTGTTGTCCTACCCCCCCACCCCTGCCAGTGGCCTCTCGGCTCCTGCCACTGCTGTGAGTGTTTCTTACCAGCTGTGGATCTGGACATCTTCTGGCCCTGATTAGTTACACACTCATTCTAAGTTTTAAACCTTAACCCTACACCCACCCGCCCAAACGAGTGTCCAGTGTTGACCTGGCACTCTGATGTGGACGAGCATCTCAAAATCAAAACAACAAGAAATGGACGGTATAAAGCAAAATGAGCCCTACGCTGTTTCCCAGCTTGCTCTAGGTAGTGACTAGATTATTTATTTCGGTAATGTTGGGTGAGCAATAAGTATCAGCCAAAATCACTGGGCAAAACTGCCCTGCTTTCTGAATGGTGCCACAGGATCTTTTCCGCCTTGCTGACAGAGCAGAGACACCCCTCCATTTAATGCCCCATCCAAAAAACAGCATCTCCAACAGTGCAGAGCTTGCACAGTATTGCACAGGGAGCATCAGCCTGGATTTTGCACTCAAAATCTCAAATCTCTGATGTGAGTAAGTTACCAGGTGAGAGAGACAGCTGGCACCTATTAAGATTGGGAAGCTATTCACAGGGGAAATTAAATCAACTCACCGATTGAGGTGTCGTTTCCAACATAAATTCATTTGATCTTTATATGGTTGCTTTGAATGAGTTCAGGGGACGGGATTCTCTGATCCTTAAAAAAAAATAATTTAGAGTACTCAATTCATTTTTTTCAATTAAGGGGCAATTTAGCATGGCCAATCCACCTACCCTACACATCTTTGGGTTGTGGGGGCGATGGCCCCCGACCACGCTGGCGCCAATTCTCTGCTCTGCGGAGAATTGCGCGTCGGCGCAGCACGATTTGCGCTGGTCATGGGGATTCTCCGGCCCGGGCTGAGAGAATCCTGCCCAGGATGTCAGAATTAGAGGAGTGAAATTATCTCGGATGTTTGTGGGGCTGGAGGAGGTGATAGCATTGGGCAAGACGAGATCATAGAGGTGATTTGAAAACGAGGATGAGAATTTTGAAGTGAAGACTTTGCCTCACCGGGAGCCAATGTGAATCAATGAGCACAGGAGTGATAGGCGAACGGACTTGGTGCGAGTTAAGACACAGGGAAGTTTGGATGACCTTAAGCTTAGGGTAGAAGTGGCAGGCCAACCAGGTGTGTGTTGGCTAGAGGTAAGAAAGGCATTGACTAGAGTTTCAGTAACAGTTAATGCAGTGAAATAAATGCCAGTGGGTGAGATTGGTAACACTATGAGGCTGATGTCTCTCCTGCAGGATCAAGGAACTGCAGCCAGAGAGGCTGTTAAAATGCTCCTTTCATTTTTTTAATGTGGTATAAACTGAAAGGCATGTTTTTTGTGTGTGTTGGAGTGTTACTTTAAAAAAGCCTCTTGGGAAATGTTTCTGTGAAAGTGTGTTTCTCTTTTAGTTCTTCCAACCATTGAGGCCAGTGCGGATTATTGTAGAATACGGTCCTGATGGAAAAGCGACTGGAGAGGCAGACGTACATTTTGCTACACATGATGATGCTGTTGTTGCCATGACGAAAGATAAATCACACATGCGTAAGCACATTACTCATTCTCGCACACCGATAATGCATTACTACAGGGGTAAACCATCTTATTCAATGTGTGCTCATTCGTAGCAGATCTTGTGGTACTGATGTTCTGTAAAATCCACAATGTAGAATTGTACAGCACAGAAAGAGGCCATTCCTGTGCCTTCTGTTTGAAAGTTACTGTTGAATTAGCTTCCACCGCCCTTTCAGGCAGCGCATTTCACATCACAACACGCTGCGGGCAAACATTCTCCCACCTGCTCCTTTTACCGAATTACCATAAATCTGTTGTAGTGAGTTGCCCTATTATGTATTTTCTATTATTTTCTTTTCATGTACTTAATCTGTTTGAGCTGCTCGCAGAAGAATACTTTTCACTGTAGCTCGGTACACGTGACATAAACAAATCCAATCCAATCCTCCTGGTTACTGATCCTCTTGTCAATTGAAGCAAATTCTCCTTATCTATCTTGTGAAATTCCCATGGATTTATTGGTGACCACCTTCTATGGCCTCTAGTTCTGGCCTCGACTAAGAATTGACCCGGTTTCCTCACAATGGTGAGCAGTGAGAGGCACTGGAACGTGCATCTCGATAATCAGCGCTTCAAAATTTCTCAGAGAGTGCCTGACTAAAGGCCGTTATTCCCACTCTTATCCTTTGAGTTTCTTTTTACAATAGAATTTTAACACCCCTTTTACACTCTGATACTACTTGTAAAAACAGTTTTCTTTTTCATGAAAAAGATATTGCCAAAGTTTCTGAAAAGAAAGTTTAGATTCTTGTAACAAAAGTCAAGTTCTTTTAGTTTTGTAGTGTATGAATGTTGCTGCATGCGCTATGGCAGCTCAACTATTTGCTTGAAACGCCAGCCACAGATAACGCAATGTGGAAAAGTTCCTTTGGTCCTTTGTAGCTGGCTCGGTATTAAATGGCCAAATTGTGAACTCGCAAACAGGAGCAGGCCAAACAATTCCATTTGGCGTGATCATAGAAAACTGCATCCTAACTTCATCCATCCAACCTGACCCTATATCCCTCTATACCTTTGGCTAGAAAAAACCTACCGATCTCCGATTCAGTATGATTAATCGAGTTGGTGCCTACCGCTTTTTGTGGGAGAGAGTTCCACTCCTGTCACCTTTTAGTTTTGGGCTTTATACCCAACGTAATGACCAAGAAAATCAAGTTATCGTAGGTAGCTGTCAAACTGCTAATACGGGACCTGTCACCGAGTTAGTATCTAACTTCTCGCCCGAATGGTCTGGCTCTGATTGTGTCCCCTGAAGGGTTAGGAAAAAGGACGACTAAACCCGCTCATTATTCTCTGTTTCTTATTTTAAGGGCAGCACGGTGGTACAGTGGTTAGCCCTGCTGCCTTACGGCACCGAGGTCCCAGGTTCGATCCCGGCTCTGGGTCATTGTCCGTGTGGAGTTTGCACATTCTCCCCGTGATTGTGTGGGTTTCGCCCCCACAACCCAAAGATGTGCAGGCTACCTGGATTGGCCACACTAAATTGCCCCTTAATTGGAAAAAATGAATTGGGTACTCTAAATCTACCTTAAAAAAAAGTTTCTTATTTCATAAATTTTGTGTGGTGGAAACGGAAAAGATTTTTTCCTCCGATCTGGCTTCTTCATGGGCGGAAGTGTGATGTGTTTTGGGGGTGTCGAGATTTCGTCCTTTTAATCATCCGTTGCAATTAAATTTGAGCATACTCTGGGCATGTCGGACACCGATTAAATGTGAAACCTTCAGCCATTGTGCTCAATACCATGGCTGCTAACTTCTGATTTTCGTTTTGCTACAGAACATCGCTACATAGAACTTTACCTGAATTCATCGTGCGCTGGGATTAGCACCAGACAAAGTGACCAGGGAAATGAACTGAAGGGTAAAGTTTCAGTTATCTTGGTTAGCTGTCAAACTGCATTACGTACAGCAATTCCAGAGACCCATTACTGAGTTAATATCCCTGAAATTCAGATTAATGCTTCAATGTCGTGTGTAGGATTTGATCTTGATTTGTGAAAATATGTTTTGATGTCAATTACTTTTGTTTGGAGGTTGGTGGGGAGAAATGTTGCTTCGAGAGTGCAGAACCGTACAGCAATCGAGACTGTGCCCTGCAGGGGAGACACTGTCTGCGTACAAGAAGCAGTTCCTTCAAGATGCACTGCTGCATGGCAATCTTAAAGGGATCACACAGTGCAAGGGAATAGGCAGTGCATAGCAAAGCCAAATTCGAGAAAATATTGGTGTGCAGCACAACTGGGCTCAATGGGCAGTTCCATAATGTAACCTGTGTAACAGATTGAAAATACGTAAACTTTATTCAAAGTCTGCGACAGCAAGACTGGAAAACTTGGTTCTCTTGTTTCACATATTTATTTCATGTACACAAAGCCAGGACCCTCCCGAGATCGAAGAGGCTATTAAACCTATTATTGTTTGGGTTCAGGGCAGCATTGCCGTTTCAATCGTCATGTGGTTTTGCAGTTGTTAAGTTGGATCAGAAGCACCCATCAGCCCGCTCATTGTGAACCAAAACGTGCGTGAATGAGCTAATTGACTGAGCAAATCTTTTCCTTCCAGATTCCGAAGCAAGTTAAATAGTCGATGCTTTCAGAACATCACTTGCCGTGGAAATTAAACTTCCCGATGAAGCGGATTAGCCAAACACTAGGAAAACTAATGAGAGAAAAAGGCACAGGAACTCACTGCGGCATCAAAACCTGACACAGCAGTTGTGGTGGACCCTCTGACAGATGAATTGCGTTGATATCATTACCGGTAACGAAGCAGGAATTGAGGTCCTTTTCTTGCTGCCCTAATGTAGCCTGTATTCGGAATTATGTGTCTTGTAACACGTTTTAATGTTACATTACCAGATAAAAAAAATAAATGCAGGTATTTTAACAAGTTTACAGGCTTAACATCTCGAGTGCATGACTGTATTGTGTGATTGGCAGCAATGTAAAATATTTAGGATGAAATTGTTAACTTCTATATCCATATTATTGTGAACTAACACTTTTTAATGTATTGAAATGTTAGTTGGACAGACTTGAGTGCTTACTACAGCCATAACCTCATTTGATTAGAAAAGGGAAAATTAATTTGATGTGATCCTTGTTTTTGTTTTTCATGAGTAACTACAGGACTCTGTGCCCTGACTGAAACAAAATCCCCAACAGAGATTGTTTAGCCGTTCAAAATCAATTAACTGACCGGAAAAAGGAAATTAAGTTTGTAAACTCAATAAAATGTTCATTATGTTTGCATTTAAAAGAAAACACAGTATGTTCCAAGATGGTCTTCTGGTTATGAAATGGTTTCCTCAGCCTGGGAGAGGGCGCCATCATTTTCAAAAAAATAAATTTGCAGCACCCAATTATTTTTTCCCCCCCAATTAAGGAACAATTTAGCATGGCCAATCCAAACCTGCACATCTTTGGGCTGTAGGGGTGAGACCCACGCAGACACGGGGAGAATGTGCAAACTCCACACGGACAGTGACCCGGGGCTGGGATCGAATCCGGGTCCTCAGCGGTGTGAGGCAGCAGTGCTAACCCACTGCGCCACCCTGCCACCCGAGGGGACTCCATCATATTTGACTCCAGTGGCTGACTGCGCTGTGTGGTGCTGCACGCTTGCCATAAATCAAAATCACGGCCCTAGATCAGCCTTGGAAAAGACTAGCATTTGAGTAGCACCTTGCACAACCTCGGGACATCCCAAAGTGCTTTTACAGTGGTGTGCTTTTGGCGAAGGCCAGTTTACACTCAGCAAGCTCCCACATGGATGGCAATGTGTCGAATGAGCATTGTTCTTTTGAGTGATGTGGATTGAGGGATGAATATTGATCAAAACACTGGGGAAGAGCCCCCCTGCTCTCCAAAATAGTGTCGTTGGATCTTTTGTATCCAACCAAGTGGTTTAACAACTGGTGAAAGAGACCACCTCTGAACGTGCAACACTCGCTCAATACTGCACTGGGACTGTCAGCTTGACCTTTGTGTTCAAGGCCCTAGAGTGAGACTTAAACCCTCAAACTTCAGACAATTGAAAGTTCTACCCGCTGAGCCACAACTGACTGGGTGATGATCTCCTCCCAGTTCCTCTATTTTGGTGTAAAGCTGTATTTTGGCTATGTAAAATTCCAGTGTGCCATCTGGTATTAATTTTTTATTTCACTTTTTATTTGCCATATTTTCATTTTCACCATAAGAGAGAGAAACAAAGACAACCCTAACAATATAGAAAAAAACAATCCACCCCAAACCCCCCCCCAACCGTCAATGGCGTATAACTCCCAAGAGTGAATAATGAACAAAACCTTCACCCCCCCCCCCCCCCCCCCCCCACAACACTCAGCTCAAACTTCACCTTCTCTGGGATCAAAACCTCCAGCAGGTCTCCCTGCCCGCCGAGGCGCAGGATGGAGAAACTAACCTCCAACCAAAAAGGCCCCACCTACTGGCGCTCAGCGAGGTGAAGGCTAAAATATCCGCTCCCGCCTGCATGTCGAGCATGTCCAATACTCTGAAGGTGGCTTCTCGGTGAATCGGCTCCACATTCGTGTAAGACCCCTGAGATTGTACTGGACACCATCCTTCTTTCCAGCTTTGGGCAGGACCAAAACAAATGAACATGGTTCGACAGAAAAGACCGGCAGGCACTGGAATAAAAACAAGAATCGCGGCAACACATTCATTCTAACTGCCTGTACCTGGCCCACCTGCGACAGAGGGAGGTTGTCCCACCGTGACAAATCAGCCTTCAGCCTCCCCACCAAACTAGTAAAATAATATTTTTGGAGCCCTCCCCAAACCCGGGCCACCTGCTCCCCCCCAAGTACCTAAAGTGGGTTGCTGTCAAGGAATGGAAGCCCACCCCGACTCACGGCTGGGAGGCCATGAAATAACTCGTTCCTGCCTAAATTCAATTTATACCCCGAGAACGTCCCAATCTTCGGAGTAGCTCCATTATACTCCACACCGATATGCTCGGTTCCGACATACACAACAGCAGATTATCAGCGTATAAGGACACCCCATCCTCCTCACTATCCCCTTCCACAACCCTGAGGTCCTTGGCGAATTGGCCAAGGGCTCTATAGCCAATATAAACAGTGGGGGAGATCCGACACTCCTGCCTTGTACCTGGGTGCAGTGCAAAAGTACCCCATGTTCATGCTATTCGTGTGAACACTCGCCATTGACTCTGTACAACAGCTGCACCCATACCACAAATCTCGGCCCAATTCTAAATCCAATACCTCCGCCAATAACCCCACTTTCCCTAATCAAATGCTTTCTGTATCGAGTGTCATCACCACCTCTGTTTCCTTTCCCCTTGCCGGAGCAGGATCATTCAGCAACCTCCTCACATTCGAGAGCTGCGTCTTCCCTTCACAAACCCCGTCTGATCCTCCCCAGTCACCTTCAGAAGACATCCCTCCAACCTTGACGCCAGAACCTTTGCCAATGTCTTGGCATCTACATTCAGTAGGGATATGGGCCTATATGACCCACACTCCACTGGATCCTTATCCTTTAGCAGCAGCAAAATCAAAGCCTGCCCCATCATCAGTGGCAAGGGACCCCCTGCCTATCACACCCTTGAACATTCCCATCATCAGAGGTGTCAACGTGTCCTTAAATCTATTATAGAATTCAACTGGGAACCCGTCAGCTCCTGCCGCTTTCCCTGTCTGCATCCTCCCATTTGCATCCTCCTTCACCTGCTGCCCTATCAACCCACCCAAGCCAGCTCTGTCCTATTCCCCCAACTGTGGGTACTCCAACCCATCCAGGAACTCCCATCTGCTCCTCCCCCCGTGGCTCCGACCTATATAACTCCTTATAAAACTCTCTGAATACTTTATTGATCTGCTCGGGGGCCGCCATCAACTTCCCCATCCTGTGATGTACCTGAACTATCTCCCTCGCCACCGCCTCCCTCTGGAACTGGCCGGCCAGCATACTTTTCCCCGTGTTCAAAGACCCCCCCCCCCCCCCCCCCCCATCCCAAGTGGTACCCCACTTTCCCTGCGGACAACTGGTCGAACCTCGCCTGCAATTCCTTCCTCCAAGACGACCGGATTACCTGCGGACCTCCCATCCACCTCCAGAATCTCCTCATCAATTTTTGGCATTTGTTCCTCTCCTCCTTGTCCACTTCTGCCTTGAAAGCGATCACCTCCCCCTCACTACTGCCTTCAGAGCCTCCCAAGCCTCCAACTGCGAAACCTCCCCCGTACAATTAAACCCCACATATTTCTTTTTAAAAAAAAAATATAAATTTAGTGTACCCAATTGTGTTTTTTCCAATTAAGGGCCAATTTAGCGCGGCCAATCCACCTAGCCTGCACATCTTTGGGTTGTGGGGGTGAAACCCACGGAGACATGGGGAGAACGTGCAAACTCCACACAGACAGTGACCCTGGGCTGGGATCGAACCCGGGTCCTCGGTGGCATGAGGCAGCAGTGCTAACCACTGCGCCACCGTGCCGCACAGCCCCACATATTTCTCAGTCACCTTCCCAATCTTATAAAACTCCGGTCCGCTGACAATCCTACGTTCATTCTGCACTCCAGCCTCTGGGCCACCCCTTTCCCTGAAACCAATGCAGAGCATGGTCCGAAAGCACTATTGCTAAATACTCCACCCCCCTAACCCCAGCCAATAGTGCCTTGCCCACCATGAAAAAGTCTATCCTCGGGTACACCTTATGTACCAGGGAGAAAAACAAATGGTTCCATTTCCTCGGGTGCTGGAACCTCCGCTGGTCCACTCCTCCCCTCCTCCCATGAGCCCAGCCCACCTCTTCAGCCCCCACTTTAAGCTCTTTAAATGTGTCAAAACCGTCGACCTCTTCAGCCAGCCCCCCTGAACCCCCTCACATTCCAGGTCACTATTCTGACGGGGGGCTCTCAGCCCCCCCCCCCCCCCCCCCCCCTTCATATCCACCATCATAGGCCCCAGGCCCTGCCTTTCAGGCTTGACCCATCCTTTTGTTACTGCCGCACTCTTTCTCGCCCCCCCCTCTTGAAAACCTCCACTATCGAATCCCTCCCCCGCCTTTCATACATCCCTGGTCCATTGAAACCTGTTCGGCCAGGTTCC
The DNA here is from genome assembly GCF_902713615.1 of Scyliorhinus canicula. Lineage (NCBI taxonomy): Eukaryota > Metazoa > Chordata > Chondrichthyes > Carcharhiniformes > Scyliorhinidae > Scyliorhinus > Scyliorhinus canicula. The sequence goes on from NC_052148.1 coordinate 272,082,803, forward strand.
AACGACCACACTCCCTGCCCCACCACACTCCCGTTCCCTTGCCAACCTTTGCTTGCTAGTGTAGAGGCCCCCATCCTCCCAATCCCCTCCCCCATGACCTAGTCCCTAGAAACAAAGACAAATTTAACAGCCAGTGCAAAAACTGCACCCCAAAAAACCACCAAAGCCCAAAGCCCAATATAATTGTAACCAACTGTAGGCCAGAACAAAGATAAACTACCCTCCCCTGTTCAACCAACCCAAAACCCCAGCTGTTCTCCTCTCTCCCCCCCCCCCCCCCCCCAAATAGAAAACAAAAAACTTGTTAGCACTGTTGCTTCACAGCTCCAGGGTCCCAGGTTCGATTCCCGGCTTGGGTTACTGTCTGTGTGGAGTCTGCACGTTCGCCCCGTGTCTGCGTGGGTTTCCTCCGGGTGGTCCGATTTCCACCCACAGTCCAAAGATGTGCAGGTTAGGTGAATTGGCCATGATAAATTGCCCTTGGGGTCCAAATTTCCCTTAGTGTTGGGTGGGGTTACTGGGATAGGGTGGAGGTGTGGGCTTGGGTAGGGTGCTCTTTCCAAGAGCCGGTGCAGACTCGATGGGCTGAATGGCCTCCTTCTGCACTGTAAATTCTATGTAATTCTATGTGAAAACTCTCCGGCTATCACCTCGGTCAGAGTTGCCACTGTGATGGGCGCGGCCCCACCCAGCGATGCAGCCTCCCCTCCGCCATCTTTCCTGCAGCCGGGCTGGCCCGTTCACTTGACGGCTAACTTTCGCTCGTATCCCAGCTTTCTTCTGGGTTTTAGGCATTCTCCCACCTTCCGATCCCAGCTTGTTCAAAAACTGTCCCTGGAACAGGGCATTAAACTTCAAAAACCAAAGCCTTGAGCAGGAACCACCCAGCATGTGACTCCCACCTACATGCCACCACCGCAAGTCGCTCTCTGGTATGAATGATCTTGATAGTTTTATTTACTCCAGTCATCCTGGACCTGTCAAATTATATTTACAGCATCTGCTATGATCCACATAAATGTCCTCCCATCACAGTATCAAAATATTCCATTCCTTTCTCCCTCATATGTTTATCCAGCTTCTCAAATGTATTTATGCTATTTACTCCAATAACTCCATGGGTAAACACGTTCCTCCTGAATTCCCTGTCGGATATTTTAGTGATTATCTTTCATATTCTTAGACAGTCACCCCGTCAGTTTTCTCTCCCAGAGAGAAGGGCCTCACCTTGTTCAGCTTTTCCTGATCGCCATAAACTCTCGATTCTGATCTCATCCTTGTTGCAACATCTCCAGCCTTCCTGATTTTAATCGAGAGTTTTGGAGACCAGAGCTGTGCAAGGTAAAAACTCACGGGACCGTGCAGACATTGAAAGTAATTTGCAAGTAAATGAAGTGCACTCCGCAAGTAGATGAACGCAATGGATCGGAACTGCTATGACCCACGAGAGTCTCGTATCCCATTCTCCGTCCTGGTTATCAGCTTTCCCCTCAACCACTCCCTGAGGCAGAGAGTTCTGTGTTCTTACCAACCTCTGGGTGAAGAATTTATCTTTCATGTTATCCTCAGGAGTTCTAAAAATTAAGATGGTAAGGAAACGCCTCCCATCTGTTGAGCTTGGTAGTGACTTTGTATCTTCCAGCTCGGGACTGGTTTAACACAGGGCTAAAGAAATGGCTTTGAAAGCAGACCAAGGCAGGCCAGCAGCACGGTTCAATTCCCGTACCAGCCTCCCCGAACAGGCGCCGGAATGTGGCAACTAGGGGCTTTTCGCAGTAACTTCATTTGAAGCCTACTCGTGACAATAAGCGATTTTCACTTCATTTCATCGACAATAGGGTGCATGCTCTAAAGAGCCCAGCTTTACATTTGTTTGAAAGCCTCTACTGTTTAATTTGTTCTCATGGTTTCCCTAACAAGGGTAACCTGTGATGAATGTTCTAGAAATTTCTCTTGTACGTATTTTGCCCCTCCACTGTCAACGGTATACTTAGAGCTTCTTTAAAAAGAATGGAAGCTTTTTAGTCACTGCCATATGTAGCCTTTTGAACTGGTGTGCACCTCATGGAATGTTGTACGAAGGGTGGCACTGCTTGCCCCCCTCCCCTCAAGATTGCCCACTTGACTTACAGCAGACTTGACAGAACCAAAAGAATTCAACCCTTCACTTTCGAGGCTCAGCTACATCTGGTTTGCATGTTTAAAACATTGTGCTGTAAGATAATCGGAAACACTATTTCACAACATTTCATAAATGGGCCAGTCAGAGGAGACGGTCTCCAAATACATTTGGTGAGTTCCAGTAACACTTCCTGCAGACTGTCGATAGCACAGGAATGATATACAGTAGTCCCCGTTTTAACGCGGGTGTTAGGGTCCATTGTGAGTCTACGGGGGGGGGGGGGGGGGGGGGGGGGGGAAAAGAGGTCAGACCCCCGTAGACTCACAATGGGAAGCGCATGCATAGATTTTTAAATAAATTTAAAACCCCCATCGTGGATCTAATTAAAACAAGCCACGTTATTGGGAGAAGCAGAGGGAAACCCACAGAAACTTACCAGGAACTCTGGTATTCTTAGATCCATTCCCTTATCAGAACTCTGATCGATGAGGCAAACGATCTGACTTGTAACAGATAATGGATAAATACTGTGCCGTTATGTTCCCACCCCAGGATGAAGGATTAAGAATTTATTAATTATTCGAACACCAAATGTTGCTCCTGCAGGCTTTTTCTGCCGGTCCGCGGGTCAGCCGGTTTCCAATCAGCCGGCAGTGTCAATTTCAGCGGCCGGCTCACTTTGATCCGGAGAGGGAAGCTGACAGTTGGGGTCCATAAGCCCCCCCGCCGTATATCGCGAACCGCGGTATTGCGGAGCGCGGTATAACGGGGGACTACTGTACTGGGTAGCGTGGCAGACTGTTCTTTGCTGGATAGGTGTTACATTGGAGTTCTGTTCCGGTGCCATCAGCCCATGCAAGCAAACCGCTTCCCAAACACTACTGACGGACATACCCAGGGCAGTTCCCACCACCACCTCCTTAGATTTAAAATCTGAGATCGATACATTTTTCTTAAGCAAAGGTATTGTTAGGCCACAGATCAGCCATGATTTCATGGAATGCTGGAGCAGGCATGATGGGCTGAATCAGGTTAGCACTATGGCTTCACAGCACCAGGGTCCCAGGTTCGATTCCCCGCTGGGTCACTGTCTGTTCGGAGTCTGCGTGTTCTCCCCCATGTCTGCGTGGGTTTGCTCCGGTTTCCTCCCACAGTCCAAAGATATGCAGGTTAGGTGGATTGGCCATGCTAAATTGCCCTTAGGTTAGATGGGGTTGCAGGGTTACGGGGATAGGGTGGAAGGTGGGGTAAGTAGGGTGCTCTTTCCAAGAGCTGGTGCAGACTCGATGGGCCGAATGGCCTTCTGCACGGTAAATTCTATGAAGTCTATGAATGGCCTTCTTCTGTTCCTATGGTAATTCAGAGTGTAACATATGCTAGCCATGAACGAAAAAGAAAAGGTGTCCCAGAGAAGCATTTGTATAATCTTGTCGATTTAAGGTTGGGGAAATATTAATGTGCACAATTAAACATTTATTCAAATACCATTGCAGACACAACCATGAAACATCAGGAAATCCAGTTGTTTCCAGACACTAAATGAACAAAGTTCGCTGGGGTCTCACATAGAACAATACTCCTGACCCCCGATACAGTTAAAGTGTCTTTGAGAGATGATAATGTAATGAAGGAGTTCAGCAAACAGTTTTAAAGAGTCGTGTACTACACTCTCATTCTCATTGTGGGATACAGTAGCTACTTCAAAACAATGAGTAGAAATCCAAATGCAACTGATTACTAAATCAAACACCGCCATCAAGCTCGTAATAAACAGGCTTGTGTACATTCAATTCGTAATGTGTGGACACCCTTGAAAACAGACATTAGCCACAAAAATACGTTGTACCTTGCGTTGTACATCTGTGGTAAACATGGTGTCAGTTAGATACAATCTTTGAAATGAGCTCAGCTATAAATCAGTGGTAAAAATCATGTGCAATGATCTGACTGAAAAACCTCCATCTTTCAGCCCATTATCATATTCACCAAAAACAATAGAAAACCCTGATCACAATGGCAAGAAAAATTAAGATTAAGCTTCATTTAAGATCAGGCGATCCAAGTTCTAAGCTCGGGGGCATGGATATACAAACAATCAATCTCCCTGATGTGCAAAATTATAAATTAGGATTGTAGAACGCTATTCAAAATCACTGTTGATCAAAGAGCCAAAGAGCAAGATTATCTATTGCATAACAACTCTTCAGAAGCACTATCCAGCCAAGAGGATGACCACAACCTGCTCAACACACCAGCCCCCTGGTGCAGAGAGGGAGGGGTAAGTGAGCAAAGTCGGAAGATCTCCAAGTAAGTCTTCCGGTCCTGAGCCAAGGGGAATTTCAGCAGGTTGGGCGTGGGCCACAGAGCGCTCGTTCTGGCTCTGCCTGCCTCCCTTCCGCACCCAAGATGGCCCCAGCAAGCGAGCATGAGCCCTCCTGTTTCTAGTGGGGGGGGGGCACCGTAACAGACAGAAGCTGTTTGATGGTCACCGGTGATAACTTGTAAGTTATTTATTTCCTTTAAAAAAAATTAATTGTTCCCTTTTTAAAGAGGGGGGGCATTTGTATTCAACAACACTGGTGAAACAATCCAGTGCCCCCCCCACCACCCTTCTCGTCCTTTAAATGAATAATGGACGGATTTCAGACGCTTTTTTTTTTGTTGCCAGCATTGCTATTTTTAGCAGATGATCACTGTTCTGCGTCTGCAGATTGGCTCACTAAAAGGAAGTTTACAAAAAGAGCAAGAACGAGTGTACAGTCACTCAGAACAGCGTCAAAAGATGTTCTTCTTGCTGGGGGGGGGGGGGATGGAAATGTGGAATGTTGTATTAGCATCACATGAAAAGACAAATCGACGGGTGCCCCTGGTTCGCCACGCACTCGATCCATGGTTCTGGGCTGCAGGCAGGTCGCGGTGCCTCAGGGCGGTGGTGTTGTTGAGTACTGCTGTAACAGCACCCTGTAACAAGGATTACACACACACACCGGCTGGATGGAGGAGGGCAACGGCAATTCATTCATGGCACACTGACTGCAGAAGATCGCTTGGCAATTGTGGCAGCGTTTCTGTAAGAAAATTGAAGCCATTGTTTAGACACGGAGAAAAAGATGCAGCGCAGGTCGACTAGCTGGTCTGGGATCAGGTGTCACCGGTTCTGAAGAAACGTTACACTCGGGCTCCACAGGGTAAACACTGACCTGACAGGGCTGTCATATTAAACGGTAACTAGTGAAGCTATTTCCACGGGTCAGATACTCAAACAACACAAACGTAGGTAACCACACAAAGAGAAAAGGGAGGTTAGAAAAACACGTGTACAGGGCATATGGGCGGTACGGTAGCATGGTCAAAAAAAAAAGCGCCAAGGTCCAGGGTTCAATTCCCCCTTGGGTCACTGTCTGTGCAGAGTCTGCATGTTCTCCCAGTGACTGCGTGGGTTTCCTCCGGTTTCCTCCCACAAGCCCCGAAAGACGTGCTTGTTAGGTGAATCGGACATTCTGAATTCTCCCTCTGTGTACCCGAACAGGTGCCGGAATGTGGTGACTAGGGGATTTTCACAGTAACTTCATTGCAGTGTTAATGTCAGCCTACTTGTGACACTAATAATAAAGACTAACTTGCAATTCACTGCAAATAAATTAGAAGCAATAGAATCTGTGAATTTTTTTTAAATAAAGGCAAGTGTGGCGAAAAGGGTATGGGGGAGCGAGCAGGGAGGTGGTAAAGCTAATTGGATCATGCAGGAAACCAGTGCACACTTGATGGGCCTGATCCTGATCTGCCAGTGTTTCCCCATCAACAAAAACCACTTGCTTTCTGTTGAAAACAGTAAATGTGAAATTCTCTCTGATCTGGACTTTGCTCTGGGTTTGTCACTCAAAGTGACATGTGAAATCCGAATCCCGTTTACATGCCTGATATGCTGGAATTTTGGACATCAGTCAGCTAACACATTACGCCAGAGTCTCCTCGGTCTTTTGTATCTGCTACCTGGATCCTAACTCGCATCCAGTCCCATTCAAGCCATCCCCGTGCTCACTGACCTACTCTGGCTTTTGGTTTGACAATGCCGTGAATCTTTCTCATCCTGGCTTTTAAATCTCACCATGGTATTACCAGCCCCCTCCCTATCTCTAACCTGCCCCACAACCCTCGGTATCTCTGCATTCTCCCTAATCCATCCCCATTTCCTTCGCTCCACCCTGGGGATCGTGCCACAGCCGCCTGATCTTAAGGTCTGGAATTCCTTCCCTAAACCTTTCTCCCTCTCTCCTCTAAGGTGCTCCTTGAAACCCACCTCTGTGATCAAGCTTTTAAGTCACCTGTGCTATTATCTCTCTTTGTGAGTGTCAGTTCAGTTTACTAGTGCTTCACAAGTTAAGGGGTGCTATATAAACGACTTGTCTGCCCACACAACCATCCCCGCCCACTGGTACAGACCCCTGCCACTGTGCTGGTTATGGGTGAGGGTGTCCAGTATGGAATCCGTTTCAGATACACCAGGAAACAAGGGGCGCGATCCACCCAAAAAATGAACAAGTGTCATTTTGGGCAGTGACGGCAGAGTGTTTGGCAGAGGAAGGAGCTGTGCTCCGAAAGCTAGTGATTCCAAGCAAACCTGTGGGACTTTAACCTGGTGTAAGACTTCTTACTGTGCATAATTGATGGTTGAAGCTTTCAAGCCTCACATACAAAGTATCCATGTGTGGGTTTGGCATTTACTGGCGCTCCTGGTTCTTCTGATTTATTTAAATTTGTTCTCATCACGTCAGCAGTGCTCAATGCCCCCACTTTATTCAACCTCGATGTTCAACCTGGATGTTCGATACTAACGACAAAGTTCCAGACGGGTCCATCATTAGAACTGCAAAGTGCAATTTCCCCACTTTGGTTCCTTGTACTAACAACATATTTTAGTGGTTTAAGATAATAAAACAGATGACAGAGCCACGCAAGGACTGATTAGGAGAGGTCACGATGGAGCAAGGAGCAATTTAAAGGACACAGCAGAGAGAGGCAGGGAGCTTCAGGGACTGAATCCCCGAGCTTGGAGCTAAAGCAGCTGAAGGCACGGGTGGAACGGTTAAAATCAAGAGATGCTCAAGAAAGCAGAATTGGAGGAGCAGAAATCTCGGGAGGCTTGTGGGACTAGAGCAGAGTCTAGAGATCGGGAGGGCTGTAGGAGGTGACAGAGATCGGGAGGGCTGTAGGAGGTGACAGAGATCGGGGGGGGGGGGCTGTAGGAGGTGATAGAGATCGGGGGGGCTGTAGGAGGTTAGAGAGATCGGGGGGGCTGTAGGAGGTTAGGGAGATCGTGAGGACTGTGGGAGGTTAGAGAGATCGGGAGGACTGTGGGAGGTTAGAGAGATCGGGGGGGCTGTAGGAGGTGAGAGAGATCGGGGGGGCTGTAGGAGGTTAGGGAGATCGTGAGGACTGTGGGAGGTTAGAGAGATCGGGAGGACTGTGGGAGGTTAGAGAGATCGGGGGGGCTGTAGGAGGTGAGAGAGATCGGCGGGGCTGTAGGAGGTTAGGGAGATCGGGAGGACTGTGGGAGGTTAGAGAGATCGGGAGGTCTGTAGGAGGTTAGTGAGATCGGAAGGACTGTGGGAGGTGACACAGATCGGGGGGGCTGTAGGAGGTTAGAGAGATCGGGGGGGGGGGGGGGGGCTATAGGAGGTTAGAGATCGGGAGGGATGTAGGAGGTTAGAGAGATCGGGGGGGGCTGTAGGAGGTTAGAGAGATCGGGAGGGATGTAGGAGGTTAGAGAGATCGGGGGGGATGTAGGAGGTTAGAGAGATCGGGGGGGGGGCTGTAGGAGGTTAGAGAGATCGGGAGGGATGTAGGAGGTTAGAGAGATCGGGGGGGGCTGTAGGAGTTTAGAGAGATCGGGGGGGCTGTAGGAGGTGACAGAGATCGGGAGGGCTGTAGGAGGTTAGAGAGATCGGGGGGGTGGGGGGGGGGGCTGTAGGAGGTTAGAGAGATCGGGAGGGATGTAGGAGGTTAGAGAGATCGGGAGGGATGTAGGAGGTTAGAGAGATCGGGAGGGATGTAGGAGGTTAGAGAGATCGGGGGGGGGGGATGTAGGAGGTTAGAGAGATCGGGGGGGGCTGTAGGAGGTTAGAGAGATCGGGAGGACTGTAGGAGGTGACAGAGATCGGGAGGGTGTAGGAGGTGACAGAGATCAGGGGACTGTAGGAGGTGACAGAGATAGGGAGGGTGTAGGCGGTGACAGAGATCGGGGGGCTGTAGGAGGTGACAGAGATCGGGGGGCTGTAGGAGGTTAGAGAGATCGGGGGGGCTGTAGGAGGTGACAGAGATCAGGGGACTTTTGGGGGTGACAGATTGGGGGGGGCTGTAGGAGGTGATAGATCGGGGGGACTGTAGGAGGTGACAGATCGGGGGGGGCTGTAGGAGGTGACAGATCGGGGGGGCTGTAGGAGGTGACAGATCGGGGGGGCTGTAGGTGACAGATCGGGGGGCTGTAGGTGACAGATCGGGGGGGCTGTAGGTGACAGAGATCGGGGGGGGGGCTGTAGGAGGTGACAAGAGATCAGGAGGGCTGTAGGAGGTTAGGGAGATCGGGGGGGCTGTAGGAGGTGACATAGATAGGGAGGGTGTAGGAGGTGACATAGATAGGGAGGGCTGTAGGAGGTGACAGAGATCAGGAGGCTAGGAGGTGACAGAGATAGGGAGGGTGTAGTAGGTGAAGAGAATGGGGGGGGGGGGGGGGGGGGGCTGTAGGAGGTTAGAATGATCAGGGGACCGTAGTAGGTGACAGGGATCGGGGGGGCTGTAGGAGGTGACAGAGGTCGGGAGGGTGTAGGAGGTGACAGAGATAGGGAGGGTGTAGGAGGTGACAGAGATAGGGAGGGTGTAGGAGGTGACAGAGATAGGGAGGGTGTAGGAGGTGACAGAGATCGGAGAGGGTGTAGGAGGTGACAGAGATAGGGAGGGTGTAGGAGGTGACAGAGATAGGGAGGGTGTAAGAGGTGACAGAGATCGGGGGGGGTGTAGGAGGTGACAGAGATAGGGAGGGTGTAAGAGGTGACAGAGATCGGGAGGGCTGTAGGAGGTTAGAGAGATCGGGAGGACTGTAGGAGGTGACAGAGATAGGGAGGGTGTAGGAGGTGACAGAGATCGGGGGGGCTGTAGGAGGTTAGAGAGATCGGGAGGACTGTAGGAGGTGACAGAGATAGGGAGGGTGTAGGAGGTGACAGAGATCGGGAGGGTGTAGGAGGTGACAGAGATCGGGAGGGTGTAGGAGGTGACAGAGATCGGGAGGACTGTAGGAGGTGACAGAGATCGGGGGGGGCTGTCGGAGATGACAGAGATAGGGAGGGTGTAAGAGGTGACAGAGATCGGGGGGGGGTGTAGGAGGTGACAGAGATAGGGAGGGTGTAAGAGGTGACAGAGATCGGGGGGGGTGTAGGAGGTGACAGAGATAGGGAGGGTGTAGGAGGTGACAGAGATAGGGAGGGCTGTAGGAGGTGACAGAGATCAGGGAAGGTGTAGGAGGTAACAGAGATTGGGGAGGGTGTAGGAGGTGACAGAGATAGGGAGGGTGTAGGAGGTGACAGAGATAGGAGGGTGTAAGAGGTGACAGAGATCGGGGGGGCTGTAGGAGGTGACAGAGATAGGGAGGGTGTAGGAGGTGACAGAGATAGGGAGGGTGTAGGAGGTGACAGAGATAGGGAGGGTGTAGGAGGTGACAGAGATCGGGGGGGGGGGCTGTAGGGGATGGAGGTGAATACAGAGATATGGACGGGTGTTGGAGTTGGAGGAAGTTAGGGATGGTTGTCGGGGCTCAAGGAAGTTACAGAGAATTTTGAAATCAAGGACGAGAATATTTAAATCGAGGTGTCACCAAATCAGGAGCCAATATAGGTTAGAGAGCACAGGGCCAAATGTAGGCAGCAGAGTCTAGGCACGGTGATGATTAATGTACCTTCAACCTGGTTACTGAGACTTCCTCTTCACAGAGTTTACAAATTACACTCTGCTGCCTTTCCAATGTTGACCTTTCCTGTGAGACACAATGTTGGGCAGTTACAAAACCAGCCTCTTTGAAAAGCTGCATAACTGTGAGGGTCTAAGATACAAAAATTATCACTAACCTTTTCTGCTTCTGTACTTGACCTGAAAATATAATAAAGAACAGGAATGAGTCCAGCTCCAGTTTGCACGCTCATCGGGCTGGGTATATCGTAAAGTTTACAATCCACAACTACAACAGCCCAATGACGAGTTGGAAGGGGCATGTCGACAGGTGGGCAGAAAGAGAGAGAGAGATGGGCAAGGGGGAGGGGTGGGCAGAGAGAGAAGATGTGGAGAAGGAGGGGCAGGGAATGAGAGGTGGATGGATGGGGCTGGAGAGCAGTGGAGACAGAGGAGAAAACAATTACATTTACTTCTGGGATCGGTGTTGTTTCCTTCAGCTGGGAGGGGTCAGTGTTAAGCGGGTGAGCTCCTCACTCCCGGTAAACATGGTCAAGGAACGTTTAATGCTGACACTGAGCACCAACAATAGGATTGGAAAATCCACCCACATCATTGCTGAGGCCACACCTGGAGCATTGTGTCCAGTTTTGGTCTCCTTATTTGAGGAAGGATGTGGTGACATTGGAGGCAGTTCAGAGGAAGTTCACCGGATTGATTCCGGGGATGAAAGGGTTGATGTACGAGGAGAGATTAAACAATTTGGGCTTATACTCGCTGGAGTTTACAAGGATGAGACGGGATCTGATCGAAGTCTATAAAATACTAAATGGGATTGATAAAGTAAACGTAGACCAAATGTTCCCCCTTGTGGGGCAACCTATTTAAAAAAAAAATATTTTTTTGTTCCAATTAGGGGGCAACTTTAGCGGGGGGGGGGGGGGGGGGGGGGGGATATGAGACCCACACAGACACGGGGAGAATGTGCAAACTCCACACAGACAGTGACCCCGGGGGGCTCGGATCGAACCTGGGTCCTCGGCGCCGTGAGGCAGCAGAGATAACCACTGTGCCACTATGCTGCCCTGTGGGGCAATCTAGAACAAAGGGGGTCACAGACATAAGTTGAGAGGTGGTATATTTAAAACTGAGACGAGGAGGAACTACCTCTCGCAGCGGGTGGTGAATTTGTGGAACACGCTGCCCCATAAGTGCAGTGGAATCGGAGTCATTCGATAGTTTCAGGAAGGAGATAGATAATATTTCTGATAAAAAACAACGGGTCAGAGGGATTTGGGGAACAGGTGGGGAGGTGGATTTAAGACCAGGAAGAGATCAGCCAGGATCTGATTGAATGGCGGAGCAGGCTCGAGGGGCTGAATTGCCAACCTCTGCTCCTAATTCCTATATTCAACCTCCCTCATCTTCAGCAGCATGAAAAAAAGACAGTTATCAGAACACTTTATGTAAAGCTAAAAACTACAAAAGAAGAAAATTCCTTTCTGTTTAGTTGTGGCCATCTGTTCACATCGCTGAGCATTGTCACTTTAATCTGATGGCCATTGTGTTCTGGTTGGAGTTACTGCGTCAGATACAGAAGGAGCTGCTCAGTGGGGGATTGACTTTTCATCTTTCATGTTGTTCCATAATTATTCCAGATTCTTCCAACAAATCAGCCATTTACATAAGCTGACAGTGTGCAACTATTTAAATCAACAAACCACGCTGTGGCATAAAATAAACCCTCAATACTTTCTAACCCCACAGACAGAGCATCAAATTACCTTCTTGGTTGGTGGGTTCCGTTTGAAGGTCTGTCCTCTCCTGCTTGCCGGAGTCTCAGGTTTTCTTCACGAAGCTGTTCCAGTTCCTGAAAAATTTCCAACCAACCACAAATAATTAGTACACGATAAACAGAACCAGCAGACTGGGGAATAGACAAAACCGTCAGCAAACGCAGCAAGGTCACAACAACATTAATACTCCAATGATGTTACCAATCGCAGCAGATGTGTAAGAGAGCAACTGTGGTGTGACTGCCCAGGGTACTGGCTTGTCCATTCATCTAGCTCGGCCAAGGCACAGAATAAGTTTTAAAGAGTTTTCTTGCACTTTCTGAACTCAGTAATGCTCTTCAGCAATAAACGATCACCAAATGAGAAATGGCAAATGGAGTTTATGCATTTCAATAGGTCTAACATAAGAGGGAAAATATACCATAAATGGCAAAACTCTTAGGAATATGGAAAGTCAGAGATCTGGGCGTGCAGGGCCACAGATCTTTGAAGGTGGCAACACAAGTGGACAAGGTAGTCAAGAAAGCGTACGGAATGCTTGGCTTCATTCGATCGAGTATAAAAACAGGCAAGTCAGGCTTCAGTTGTATAGAACCTTGGTAAGGCCGCACTTGGAATATTGCGCACAATTCTGGCCGCCACACTACCAGAAGGATGTGGAGGCTTTGCAGAGGGTGCAGAGGAGGTTTACCAGGATGCTGCCTGGTCTGGAGGGTGTTAGCTATGCGGAGAGGCTGAATAGACTCAGACAGTTTTCATTAGAATGACAGAGGTTGAGGGGTGACCTGATAGAGGTCTACTAGATTATGAGGGGCATGGATAGAGTGGATGGGCAGGCACTCTTTCCCAGGGTGGAGAGGTCAGTCACCAGGGGGCATAGGTTTAAGGTCGTGGGGCAAAGTTTAGAGATATGCGAGGGAGGTTTTATATACAGAGTGGAATGTGGTGCCAAGGGAGGTTGTGGAAGCAGATACATACAGCCCTAGGAAGATCTTTAAAAAAAAAATAATTTAGAGCACCCAATTATTTTTTTCCAATTAAGGGGCAATTTAGCATGGCCAGTCCACCTAGCCTGCACATCTTTGGGTTGTGGGGGCGAAACCCACGCAAACACGGGAAAAGTGTGCAAACTCCACATGGACAGTGACCCAGAGCCGGGATCGAACCTGGGACCTCGGCGCCGTGAGGCTGCAGGGCTAACCCACTGTGCCACGTGCTGCCCTGAGCATTAGGAAGTACTGATGATTTTGGCCACGGGTGGTATCATGACCGGTACAGGCTTGGGGGGCCGAAGGGCCTGTTCCTGTGCTGTATTGTTCTTTGCGACCATAGATGGCCTAGGCGTCATTTAAACAACACTCTTTGGAGTGGGGGAACACTCACTTGCCTGGGTGGGTGCACCTGCGACACTCCAGTAACGCAACACCATCCAGGAGAATGGTAGCTACTTGGGCCAACGGCCCTGGATTCAATATCCAAACCTTCCCAATACTGCCGCCTGGGTCAGTCCTGGAGCAGCTCATCCAATCCCAATCTCCACCATCAGGATGGTTAGGGATAGCTGAAATCCTGTAATATCACCAAAGTTACCACCTGTCCTCACGACTGCTGCAAGACCTTTTGTGTGGCCAATCAACACAAGCCATTCAACAATGGGGCTGGTTTAGCACAGGGCTAAATCGCTGGCTTTTAAAGCAGACCAAGGCAGGCCAGCAGCACGGTTCGATCCCTGCACCAGCCTCCCCGAACAGGCGCCGGAATGTGGCAACTAGGGGCTTTTCACAGTAACTTCATTTGAAGCCTACTTGTGACAACAAGCGATTTTCATTTTGTTCATTTCATTTTTCAAAAGGGTGAGTCAAGACAAAATTTGGTGTTCGGCCGCACAGGGGATGTTAGAATCAGTGGCTGAAAACTGATCAACAACCTGGGGTTTAAGGAAGATATTAAGATGGGGAGAGGTAGAGATGTTTAGGAGTGAATTCCGGAGGTTAGGGCCCAGACCGCCAATGGTGGAATTATTAAATCGGGAATGTGCACGAGGAGGGAACTGGAGAAGTGCAGAGATCTCGGATGGTTGAGGGGCTGGAGCCGGTTACTGAGTTAGGGACGAACAAGGCCAGGAAATCAAGACATTGCCGGATCAGGTGCCGGGACCAGGAGTAGGAGTAGATCAGCGAGCTCGGGGGTTGGGGGGGGGGGGGGGGGGGGCGGCGATGAGCAACTGATCCGGATTCAGACAGGAGGAGGCAGAGATTTGGATGAGCTCGGGGTTAGAGGGTGGAAGATGGGGAGGTCAGTCAGGAGAGTTCCCATTCATTCGCTGGTCAAAAATCCTGGAGTTCCTGATCCGAGGGGCACACTATATGGCAGCTTTTCGTGGAGAAGGCTCATTAGCACTCGGAATGGGCAATCGATGCTGGCCGTACCAGTGTCAAATATTCATTACCAGAAAACTTTCAAAGTTTAATTTGCCTCATCTATCAGGTCATTTACAATTCTGCACTGGGTCAGACCAACAGAATTAGTTTACACATAAGGGAAGGCATATAGCTAATTCACAACCTTAGTTGTATAGAACTTAGCTGTATAGAATGTTAGTTAGGCCACACGTGAAACATAGGGCGCGGTTGTCCGTATCCCGACGCCGATTTCATAATCACCGATCGGGCGGAGAATCCCTCTTTACGATGGAAGCGGGGGCGGCACCTTTTTTAAGCAGGTTGCGTAGGCTCCTCCCCCCCCACCCAAATGGCGTCATCGCAGCGTTGGGACGGCCTCAGGACGTCACCTGAAGGCCCTCCCCCGATGCTCCGCCCCCGATGGGCCGAGTTCCCAACCGCGCGGGGGGGGGGGGGGGGGGGGGGGGGGGGCGCGTATGGTTTCAGCGGCCGGGTGCCCAGCGTGGGAGCTGCGGACTGTGTCCAGCACCACAGCGGTCGGGGGTGGGGCCACGGACCCGGCAATTCTCCAGTTGTTTATTTTGTGCAGGCCGGGTGTTTTACGTGGCCGGCTGCTAGCCCTGCACCATCGCAGGATCAGTGCTGGGGCCTCGCCGATCTTTCCCACGTAGAACACCACGGAACTTCCGGACATAGCCAAAAATCAGAGAATCCAGCCCCATGGTGTTCAATTCTGGTCGCCACACTACCAGAAGGATGTGGAGGCTTTAGAGAGGGTGCAGAAGAGATTTACCAGGATGTTGCCTGGTATGGAGGGCATTAGCTATGAGGAGAGGTTGAATAAACTTGGTTTGTTCTCACTGGAACAACGGAGGTTGAGGGGCGACCTGATAGAGGTCTACAAAATTATGAGGGGCATAGACAGAGTGGATAGTCAGAGGCTTTTCCCCAGGGTAGAGGGGTCAATTACTAGGGGGCATTAGTTTAAGGTGCGAGGGGTAAGGTTTAGAGGAGATGTACGAGATAATTTTCTTTTGTTTACACAGAGGGTAGTGGGTGCCTGGAACTCGCTGCCGGAGGAGGTGGTGGAAGCAGGGACGATAGTGACGTTTAAGGGGCATCTTGACAAATACATGAATAGGATGGGAATAGAGGGATACGGACCCAGGAAGATTTTAGTTTAGACGGGCAGCATGGTCGGCACAGGCTTGGAGGGCCGAAGGGCCTGTTCCTGTGCTGTTCTTTGTTTAGGTGTTCAATTCTATCTATCAGGAAATACTGAACCAACTGGGGGTCTTTCTTCCAGAAATAACAACCTCCCGAGCCTCGGTCTACAGATTTACATCTATAGACAATACCCAATTTAGGGCAGCTGTCATTTCACGCTATGCTTAAATAGGTTATCAGTGATCACCACAGAGTCCAATGAATTTAAGGTTTGTTCCGTTTTTGTCAATATTTGAGCCCATTCAATGTCTTTGTTGATCATTTACCTTCTTCATATTGGCCATTTGTTGTTGATCAGCCTTCACTTGTCCCGAGCCGTTATTGCGATGAGGATCACTCTGCAAACTCAGTTTCTTCTCCTTTAAGCCCATTTCCAATTGGGAACTGGAGACAGAGGAATGTGATCAGAACGATGGAGAAACCACTTTGATTACAGGGCTCGTGACAATAAACTCGTGGGGTGATAAATGGGCAGGGAACATGGAGCCGTCTGCAAGGCAGAGCTCGAGAAACTCAAAAGCAACATGACTTCTACTTTGACGAGCGGTGGGCCAATTGGACAGGAAACCAATGGGGCTGATGGGATGTCAGCCTTCCTATCAAGAAGACTGGGATGTGAAAGTGAGGAAGGGACATTGTACTTTAGTCCGATCCTAGCTGGAGTAACTGTACCATTCCAGGCACCATACCTCAGGAAGGACACGATGGCCTGGTAGGAGGTGCAATGCAGATTCGCCATAAAGATATCAGGGGTAAAGATATCAGCAGTAAAAGGGTCAATCTCTGAAAATGGTTCGCACAATTATGCCTCATCATCCCTCAAGATTGGGAGGGGATCTAATCAATTTTTAAAATGGTTCAAAAAAACTGGACAGGTTGGATACAAAGATAAACTATTTCCTCTGGTGGGTGTGGTCCAGAATTAGAGGACTGGATCTTAAAAATAGAAGGAAGTTCTGATGAAAGGACATCAAACTGAAACGTTAACCCAGTTTCTCTCCCCACAGATGCTGTCAGGCCTGCTGAGTGCTTCCAATATTTTCGGCTTTTATCCCTTAAGATTAGAGCAAAGCCGTTTGTTCAGGGATGTCAGGAAGCACTTACCCACGGAAAGGGGAGCGGAAAGCCGGAATTCTCACTCTCCCCTCTCCCCACCCCACCCCAGTCAAGATACAGATCAGCCACGATCTAACTGAATGGTGAAACAGGCTTGAGGGGCTGAATGGCCCCCTTCTCTGTTCCCCACTTTGCGGGATTGACACTGGTGGGGAACCATGGAGGGGCTAGTGACAAGGACCCCCAGCAGTCGTATGAGCAGATAGGGTTTGGGAGAGGAAAAGACGGCAGACACGGTTCATGGTCCTAGGGAGTTAGTAGGTAGCTCAGAGTGAGAAAGGTCCATGTAGCACAATGGTTAGCACTACTGCTTCAGAGCTCCAGGGACCCAGGTACGATTCCCGGCTGGGTCACTGTCTGTGTGGAGTCTGCACGTCCTCCCCGTGTGTGCGCGGGTTTCCTCCGGGTGCTCCGGTTTCCTCCCACAGTCCAAAGATGTGCAGGTTAGGTGGATTGGCCATGATAAATTGCCCTTAAGTGTCCAAAAAGATTAGGTGGGCTTACTGGGATAGGGTGGGAGGCGTAAGCTTAAGTAGGGTGCTCTTTCCAAGGGCCGGTACAGTCTCGATGGGCAGAATGGCCTCCTTCTGCACTGTATGATCAATGATCTCCCCCACCGTGAGGCATCTCCTGTTCCTTGTCACACGCAAAAGAAATTATATTTCATAAATCACTTACCGTCTCCACCCACCGTTTACAGCATGGAAACGACGCAACATAAAAATTAATTTATTTTTTAAAAAGTACTGACACCTGAATGATTGCAACAGGTCGACCTTTTGATCGTAACCATGCTCTCACCTGCTTGGAGAGAGAGGCTCAAGCGCTGTCCAAAAACGTTCCCATCAACATGGAATTGGAGAGTTGAGTTTTTACACCCAGCCCCCATTGCTGTTCGTATCATAGTCTGGAATTGAAGATCAGGGCCAAAAGCTTTAAAGCTCCGTTCTTCAAAACCGACCTCGGTGGTAAAACACCGGGAATGGCTGGACAAGCAAAGAACAGCGGAACTGAGGGGTTCCGACTCTCAGGAAACTCTGACCAAACTGCCGATCCTTTCTCCGGGGGGCGGGGGGGGGGCGACCCAACAGAGGTCTTTACCCAGAGAGCGGCAAGAACCACCACAAACAGTAGTTGAGGTGAACAGTTAAGAGATACATCAATGGGAATCTGGATAGACATCAGGGAGAATGGGACAGGAGAACCCGCTGTCAGGTTGCAATATAACGGGACGCGGTTTATCGAGCCAAAGCCTCAATTTGCAAAATATTCTCTCCTGTCTTAAATTGGTTAAAAATAAATACCACCCCTATAATTAATTATCCGATTATTTAATAAAGCTATGCAATAATTAATTAACTATTAGCAAACAGTTGGACTGGGGATTGAATGCATTAAACCCAGATCCAGTTTTGTACATCCTTCCCACCACCCAAATTGTTGAACTCTGAATTTCTCCAGACATTATTATTGGGGTCTGCTTACCAACACCGTCTATTTTTGCCTCGCACTGGAGTGCTTGTCCACCACACTTATCAAATTAAGAGGGGGACTCAACCAAATGAAGAAATGCTGATTGAAACTGGCAGTCAACACCGAGTTTTATACAAATGGTCCATTCATCCCAAGTGTTCTGTGCTGGGGTATATATTCCCCCCCACCCTACTGCATCTCAACTCATTGACATAGAATCCCTACAGTGCAGAAAAGAGGCCATTTGGCCCATAAGAGTCTGCAGCAACTTTCAAGAGCACCCCTAGCCATGCTTACTCCCCCGACCTGTCACCGTAACACCACCTTATCTACACATCTTTGGATAGTTGAGGAGCAATTTATCAATTTAGGCCAAATCCACCTAATCTGCACATCTTCGGACTGTGGGAGGAAACCGGAGCACCCGGAAGAAACCTAAGCAGACACGGGGAGAAAGTGCAAACTCCATTCAGACAGTTGTTACCCAAGGCCGGAATTGAACCCAGGTCCCTGCCGCTGTGAGGCAGCAGTGCTAACTACCAGCGCCCTATCTTAGATAGGCCCGAAGTATCGTTGTGGTTTTCCCTCTCCTTCTACTTCACAGAGTAGTAAAGCACGAGGCCTTTCAGCCCATCAGGCCTGTGTCGGCTATTTCAAAGAGAAATCTAGTTAGTTAGTTATCAGAGTTATAAAAACATTCCAACAGTTTTATAATTTTAACAAAAATACAATTTCACAATTTCTTCCTTCCTCTATCTTGTTTCTTTCTTGCTGGGTATCTCTTTCCATTTCCCTCAACTTCTCTCGCTGCATCAGACATGAACTGTGTGTCTACCAACATCACTTAATGGCTGGAACTATGACATGGATCGATTTGCCTCAATCAGAGCCTGACTCACTTTATGATGGCTGCTGTATTCTGTAATGCCGACAAACCTCCAGTTTCAGAGAAATTTGGACTGTAACAGGTTTCTCATGCTCTCCCTTTGTCAGGTTTCCTCTTTCCAGGAATTATCAAAGTGCCACTGACACAGAGTCCCCAATCTCCACTAGATATATGAATGCACCTGTCCTTTTTGCAACTCTGATCACATTCTGCTCCTCACATCACCTCATGTGTTTTTTCACCATGATAAACTCTCTTACATTTCATGCCTGGTATATCATGACATCTTGCATTTTACTGAAGCCGGACATGGATAGCAAATAAATTAATTGAAAAGCAAGGGGAAAGAAAACCTCGTCTTAAGAGTGTGTTTAAAAACTAAACTTGTAAGGTGAGAAATCT
Organism: Scyliorhinus canicula; assembly: GCF_902713615.1. Lineage (NCBI taxonomy): Eukaryota > Metazoa > Chordata > Chondrichthyes > Carcharhiniformes > Scyliorhinidae > Scyliorhinus > Scyliorhinus canicula. Next base: position 272,102,165 of record NC_052148.1, read on the forward strand.
GTTGTAGACTGTCGGTTTACACTGTAAGAGAACGAAAAGTTGTTTACACTGTAAGAGAACGAAAAGTTGTCCAGCTTGTGTCAAAGAGAGTTACTGGCTAGCCAATACCGCCTCACAATCTGTGCACTTTCTGTAGCACCGGGTCACTGTCCGTGTGGAGTTTGCACATTCTCCCCGTGTCTGCGTGGGTCTGTACTGGGTGGGTCCGTACTGGGTGATATGCTGATACCAGACTGTGTTTCGACTCCATTCTTACTCAGAAATATTTCAAATCTTTGCTGACCAAACTCTGCACTAATATCCCACACCAACACCTCTGGCAACCCATACATTGCAAACCAGCTTCTCAATCTCAATTTTGACACTACGGGCATAAACTCAACATTTATCCACTTGCTGTAACCACCCAGAAAAACAAGATACTCTTCCACGTCCAATAAATTGACATGCACTCATTCTCAATATTCTTTTTTTTAAATTTAGAGTACCCAATTATTTTTTCCAATTAAGGGGCAATTTAACGTGGCCAATCCACCTATACTACACATCTTGGGGTTGTGGGGGTGAAACCCACGCAGACACGGGGAGAATGTGCAAACTCCACACGGACAGTGACCCAGAGCCGGGATTCGAACCCAGGTCCTCAGCGCCGTAGGCAGCAATGCTAACCACTGTGCCACCGTGCTGCCCCATTCTCAGTATTCTTGAGTTTTCCCATGGAATGAAAGGAACCTTGATTCGATCATTTCTCATTGAGACACCACAGCTTTTCACCAACTCTTGAATATCGCTAACTGTCTTTGGATACCAAAAGTAACTCTTTGCTACTGCTTTCACAGATCGTCCCAGTGTGTTCTTGAAGAAGCTCCTTGATGAATCGGTCTCGAAACCTTGGCAGAATAATTACGCTTAAACCTCACATGAGACGGCTTTGATCTACACTTTGTCCATTTCTACGTGTTAAATACTCCTGCAATTTCTCATCCCCACATTCTTTAGGCTATGATTGTCCAGCCAATCATGATACAATGGAGTATGTTACTGAGCAGCGCAACTTTGCGAGTTTCTTCATTAATTTCTCTGGCAGACACTGGCATGTTGTGTGTGTGTGTGTGTGTATATATATGTTTGTGTGTGTGTGTGTGTGTGTGTGTGTGTGTGTACTAATTCATAGGTAACTTAGTGGCTAGAAATGAATAATCCTTCACAGGAATGATCTGCTAACTTATGATTTGGATATGGATGGACCATCACAATCCACATCCATCTTTTGAAGATTTGCCACCGCCCAATATGGTATTCCCTGGTTTGAATCAAATATGATCGCAAAGGCTTGATGGTCAGTTAACTAAATGAACATCTGGGCAGCACGGTGGTGCAGTGGTTGGCATTGCTGCCTCATGGCGCCGAGGATCCGGGTTCGAATCCCGGCCCTGGGTTACTGTCCGTGTGGAGTTTGCACATTCTACCCGTGTTTGCGTGGGTCTCACCCCCACAACCCAAAAGATTCCTAAATTGCCCCTTAATTGGGAAAATGTTAAAAAAACCTAAGTGAACATCCCACTGTACAAGTCTTTGTGGAACATCGTGACACCATGAATGATCATTAATACCTCTTTCTCAACTGGAGTAATTCACTCTGACTCACTTTGTACCCAAATACGTTGTGCACACGCAGCAATCTTTCAAACTGCTCAAACTTGCACAAAATCAGCTTTACGAGATCTAAAAATATGTCGCCGCGTTCTTCCATCCTCAAATTTCTCAAATGAATTGTAAAAAATCCTGGCTGCCACCTTCCTGTTGTGTACTGTACACCCGCCCACCAGCGGGGGCAGTATACCAAAATGCTCAGACCTTGCAATGTACAACAGAGGGGACCATTTAGAACTGAGATGGGGAGAACTGTCACTCTTAAGTGTTGTGAATCTTTGGAACTCTCTACCCCAGCGGGCTGTTAATGCTCAATCGTTGCGTACATCCAAGAGATTGAAAGGTTTTTGAGTACTGCGGCAATTAAGAAATATGGGGACGGCGCAGGAAGGTGGCATGGAGTTAGAAGATCAGCCATGAATGGTGGGGCCAAACTGGTCAACAGATGGCCCTTAATAATAACCGGAGCAAGCCAACGAGATTGTCCACGCACAAGGTCACCAATTTGCGCTGAACTATTCTCCCTGTTCGTTCCCCCTCCGCCCCATCGACAGTGCGGACAGGTGGTCACCTACCGTTGCTTGGTGAGCAGATCCACCTCACTCTGCAAGCTGAAAATCTTCTCGCCAAACTCCTGCTTGAAGAGATAGTTGGCTTCCTCGGCTGATTGGCAGCTGCTCTGCGTCTGTCGCAATCTGGGATTCGAGTCAGATGAGTTGGTGGTAAAACAAAAAAGCCACGGTGGAGATAGCGGGTCGAGGTGGAGGGGGGGGGGGGGTTGGGAAAAGATCAAGTTCAAACAAAACAAAAGAAAACTCAATGATGGTTAGAAACAACAAAAAAAATAAAAAAGTGGCAGTCTTGCAAAAGGAAAAGGGGATTCAGGCAAAGAGATGGTTTTCTTTCCAAGTATTTATTTTGATCTATTTTACTACACAGTTCACAATAATGATGGTTAAATAACAAAACAATTCTTTTTTTTTGACATTTCTTTACCCCCAGCAAAAACATATCTTTGCACCAGGATTAAGTCTGGCTCAACAGCCAACACATCGTTAACGCATTCAATCGAAATATTTTTAAATAAAAAATAATTTTGACAGCATAGTGCAAAAGCAGATATTGGTTGCACGATAAACTCTTGCATGATCTAATTAGTTGACAATTGGTCTGTCTCTGAAAGCCAACCGTTTAGTCCCAAATACTTCACAATTATTTCCACATATGCTACTTGGTTCTGAGTCCTCTAGTGGGCAGGTTAAAATCGGGTTACGTTTTGGCATCGGCCCGTCTGAAGTTCACGAGGTCACGTTGGCACACCCAGACACGTGTACTAGTTCGGCCGCAGTTCAGCCAAGGTCTCACTGAACTGTGGAACAGGTCCCGGGGGCTGAATGGCCCTACTTCTGTCCCTACTGAATTTCACACAGCTATTCCCCAACAACAGAATCTACCCAAAACGGGATTTGGGCAAATGGGGTTGTCCTGTTTTAAGTGCAGAGGGCACCAAACAAGGTTACAATCTCAAACAGCTTTCATTCGCAAACAAAGAAATCCTAATTTATTGCAGTGAAATCTTCTCAGCATCGTACAGTTGTGTATCACAAATCACTCTGCCTGAATTCTGTAATGGCAAACTGTTTAATGTGGGTGTCTCAAAGTATAAAACTCGCACAGCCATTCTCGGTGGAAGCATTTGTTTTACCAACACTTACAAAGTCAGGACTGGCTGTGAATTATCCCAGCATTAATCACATATAAGCTATTGTGTCCATTACCCCATCTCACCTGTCTTACAACATTCTCAAAACTCATTTCATTTAACTTGATCCCATATAGCCTCCGTCACCCTCACCTTATTTTTTTTAAAAATACATGCTTCTGAATTATCTGTGTTTTCGGGCGAATCCCTCATCCGGCAATCCCGCTATCAATCTACACTGTACCCGGAAACCATCACAGTTGACAATGCCGTTACCCTCGTCCTAGAAGTGCGCCTGCAATAGATTCAAACCCATGACCCCCACATCCACACACCCCAGTGAAAAGACTTGCCTGTTGCAAGTGCTTTCAATATGCGCAGGGTGTGCCAAAACATTTTCAAACATGCCCAATAGGTGACATTTGACAAAACGAGGAAGGCCAAAATCAGCTGGGTCAAGGGGCAAAACAGAGAGGGGGATTTGGGGGGTTGAAGTTCGGACTCTTGGTGGGTCTGTATCTCGGAAATCCAGACCACTCAAACCAAAACCACTGGTTGTTCCTGTGCTTTACTCACCAAACCCTCCCCAACAAAGGCTCACAAAAAAAAAAGGTTCATCACTGCACTCAAAGCTGTCCTGTTGCGGCTGGGATGTCTGCCAACACCCAGATCACACCCAACATGACGCCAAGCTTTCAGATGAAACTTTATCAAGGATAACGGTGAAAGGTGTGTGATAATAAGGCAAATCCACTGCACACGCTTCTTCTATATCTTGGTCATTCCTTTTAAGGAACGTATCAAATTGACCGCGGTCAACAACAATGGCGATAGTGGGCCCCCCCACCGATTCAAAAAAAATTAAACAAATTGACAACTACTTTGAAAAGGGAAGCTTTCTGTTGAAGGCGGAGAAGTATTCTCGAGGAAATCGTACCACTCACACACCAGTAAGGAAACCAGGCCATGTAAATGGTGGCAGAAAATAAAAAGGGCCACTTGTCAAACATGAATTATTCAAATACTATAATAATAAACTTCTTTGTGGCTGATTTTTAAACTGGAAAATTGCTTCACTGCAAACTGTAACCACAACTTTTTTGTTTTTTTTAAATAGATTTTCTGTCTCCTCCGTTGCCAGGTTAGTAGAAGGTCTTCTCCTTCGATGCCTAGTGTTTCTGCACCAACTTCCCAGCTGCAATGTTTAGATTCCTAGCTTGTTTCACCAAATCATTTTCACTTTTTGAGAGACATGGTCATCAGCAGGTAAAGATATTGCAAAAACCAGGAGGAGGAGGAGGGGGGGGGGGGGGAAGGGATGATGAAGAAAATAAAAAAAAATAAAAGAAGTTAAAGGAAACAGGAGAAAGAAAAGAAAACACAGTAAAAGAGCACTTTCATTAGCAAATTTGCAGGTTGAAATTCTTTTTCCATTGTACTTAAGCAGTCGTATTTTAAATCATCAATTCCTGCACGCTGGCAGTCCCAGCTACTCACAAATACAAGAGTATTTTGGACATTCAACCGGATCAAACTTTCCCCATTAGCTCCACATGTCCCTGCTGATATCCTCCCTGGGCAGCCCCCTCCCACAGGAAGCATAGAGATACAAAGCGTTGGTGATGGAAGGAACAGAGGACGGCACGAACAGCGAAGGGAAACTACTTTATATCCGTTACATTTGCATAGTTGAATATTCTTTGCCAATATTGCAACGCCCCCGTTCTCCACTATTACTGGACAGGATGGAGATGTGATGGGGAAATTATCCATTCACTGCTGACTGGGATTGGCTTTACGCACATTGTGTTACCATCCTCCACTGACTGCATTTTGCCGGAGAAGTCATTCTGCCGTTATCGGGAGTCGTTGCTGTATCTTTAGCCATGACTTTGGTTTGTTGTAGTTTAGACACTTTTCCAATAAACTCTGTACAGAGTGCCGTTTAAATAAGACTGTTTCCTCGGTGAATGGATTTTTCTGCAAAATAGACTGCGCTGCAATTCCCACCCTCGCCCTTACCCGTCTGCCAACTTACTGGCCAACAGGGTGGCATGGAAAGAAACGCTGTACAAAGAATGACCCTTCTGGATAAGAGGGTTGGAGTTTTATTTTACTGGCAGGGACAACAATTAAACACAACAGTAAATCCAGCCCATCAGCAAAGCTGGTGGGCAGGACCCCCGGTGCGCAGGACCCCCCCGTGCGCAGGACCCCCCCGCGCGCAGGACCCCCCCGCGCGCAGGACCCCCCCGCGCGCAGGACCCCCCCGCGCGCAGGACCCCCCCCGCGCGCAGGACCCCCCCGCGCGCAGGACCCCCCCGCGCGCAGGACCCCCCCGCGCGCAGGACCCCCCCGCGCGCAGGACCCCCCGTGCGCAGGGCCCCCCCGTGCGCAGGACCCCCCGTGCGCAGGACCCCCCCGTGCGCAGGACCCCCAGTGCGCAGGACCCCAGTGCGCAGGACCCCCAGTGCGCAGGATCCCCAGTGCGCAGGACCCCCAGTGCGCAGGACTCCCAGTGCGCAGGACTCGCAGTGCGCAGGACTCCCAGTGCGCAGGACTCCCAGTGCGCAGGACTCCCAGTGCGCAGGACTCCCAGTGCGCAGGACTCCCAGTGCGCAGGACTCCCAGTGCGCAGGACTCCCGGTGGTGGTGTTTGGATTAAATTCACTAGGACAGGCGTGTGTGCAGCCATGTCCATTAAGATTGAAGATGGAGGGAGGGCTAAAAAAATAAAACTCTCTCACTGTCTCCTTGAACAGGCAAAAACGTGGGGCCGCTATCTCAGAGAACTAACTCTGCCTGTCTCATAATCACCCTTCCATAACAAAACCATTTCATAACACACGCGCATTTGACTGATGGTCCTCTAGGTCTGCGTGACCAGAACGCGTTTACACTCCACCCAGGACGCATCAGTCTGCCATGATCAAATTACATTCTGGCACCAGTTTGGATTGGCGGACACAGCGTCCAGCTTTCAGGTTTGGCTTAGAGTCAGCAGAATGAAGTGAGCGTGCGGGACAGACAGAAAGGCTTACAGGGAGGTGAGGAGGGAGGGAAGTGAGGAGGGAGGGAAGTGAGGAGGGAGGGAAGTGAGGAGGGAGGGAAGTGAGGAGGGAGGGAAGTGAGGAGGGAGGGAAGTGAGGAGGGAGGGAAGTGAGGAGGGAGGGAAGTGAGGAGGGAGGGAAGTGAGGAGGGAGGGAAGTGAGGAGGGAGGGAAGTGAGGAGGGAGGGAAGTGAGCGTGTGGGACAGACAGACAAAGGTTCACAGGGAATTGAGGAGGGAGGGAATTGAGGAGGGAGGGAGGGAGAGAGTGACAGTAATCATATAGCTCTTCCAAAGAGTCTACGCAGTCACGAGGGGGATCAAACAACATCCTTGAGTGTTGTGAGATTCCATGTGAGCTACCAGTGATATTACAATCGAGAAATCTAGGCTGGAATCGGAAAATTGTCCATCTGCGATAGCATTTAAAAAAAGGGAAATACATTTGGACAAAGTAAGGTTGCTGAAGGAAAGACCATTTATTTTGCTTCCTTTTAATTACGTGACATTGAACTTTGTGACATCTTTCCTGGCCCACTGTCATATTTCAATTCATCAGTCGCCCATACCGAACCTCACTCCCTTATCATCCCAGACGCGTGGGGGGTACGCTGCTTACGTCATTCCCATACTGCCATAGGAAGATCCATGAACTGATTTATTGGATTACGGCAGAGCCGATAACATAGTGGTGTGCGGTCACAGAGAACGCGAGGGGGGGGTAAAGTGGGGTTTTGGAGAGTCAGCAAGGCACCCAGGGCGGGTCAGGTCCCTGTACATGCACAATGGAGGCATGGGCGGGGGGGGAATGATCAAATAAAACAAAGGAGGGGAAATGAATCTGTACCCCATCTCCACCTGGTGTGGTGATATCTTTCACTCTCTTCAATCGTGGCTGTCAAGGAAGTGGATGAGGCGGAGAGAGAAATAGAAGCGAGTACTAAAAACATTGGGTGCAGCACTCGGTGCACTGGTCTGTTTATTCACATTAACAGATGATTTGCAGCCCTGGTGATTATTCCACCTGGGATTATTTGAGCTCCTCGTGTTGAAGCCAGCATTCCCGAGTGGAAAATCACCCAACTCCTGTTTGGCACATCAAAAAGCTCACGTTTAGACGCAGGCGAGTTAATTGCAACGTGAAGACGTGCATTCAGAGCACCTGCTGCCCAAAGTATGGCTGGGAAACCACTTATTGAGCAACCTGCACATTGCGATCATTTACCTTTGCTCCAGTTGTTTAATGGTACAGTTCATCTGGTTTGCCTTCTCCTCCAAACGAGCAATAATTTCATTCTTCTGTCTAATCACATTATCGGAGCCCTGTGACATTTAAGAGAGATCCCAATTCGCAAAGAAGCACCAAGAAAGCACCACACACACATCACCCCCCCCCCCCACCCCACACGTCACCCCCACTCCCCCCACCCACATCACCCGCCGTCACCCCCACACAAAGCACCCCCCCACGTCACCCCCACACACATCACCCCCCCCCCACATCACCCCCCTCCCCCACGTCACCCCCCCACCCCCCACACACATCACCCCCCTCCCCCCACCCACATCACCCCCCTCCCCCCACCCACATCACCCCCCTCCCCCACGTCACCCCCACCCCCATCACCCCCCCACGTCACCCCCCTCCCCATCACCCCCCTCCACACACATCACCCCCCCCCACCCCATGTCACCCCCCACCCACATCACCCCCCTCCCCCACGTCACCCCCACCCCCCCACACACATCACCCCCCTCCCCCACCCACATCACCCCCCTCCCCCACGTCACCCCACCCCCCACACACATCACCCCCCCACGTCACCCCCACCCCCCACACACATCACCCCCCCCACGTCACCCCCACCCCCCACACACATCACCCCCCCCACGTCACCCCCACCCACATCACCCCCCCTCCCCGTCACCCCCACCCCCCACACACATCACCCCCTCCCCCCCACCCACATCACCCCCCTCCCCCACGTCACCCCCACCCACATCACCCCCCCTCCCCCACGTCACCCCCACCCCCCCACATCACCCCCCTCCCCCACGTCAGCCCCACCCCCCCACGTCACCCCCACCACGTCACCCCCACCCCCCACACACATCACCCCCCCCACGTCACCCCCCGTCACCCCCACACACAGCACCCCCCCCACCCCCACACATCAACCCCCTCCCCCACGTCACCCCCACCCCCATCATCCCCCCCACGTCACCCCCACTCCCCCACATCACCCCCACCCCCCACGTCACCCACCCCTCCACCACAATCAACATACCCTCTCCTCCCTCGCCCAGAGTCTGGTTAGCTGCAGTAAAATCGACAGTTGATTCAAAGTTCCTTTTTCTTAAAATCAATAAAGGTTGAAATACATATTCAAAAAGGGAGGTAGAGATTAAACATGGAACTATAGACCAGTGAGTCTAATGTAGAATCAGCCAAAGTCAGCATAGATTTACAACGTGAAATTATGCTTAACAAAACTACTGGAATTCTTTGAAGATGTAACTAACAGTTGATCAGGGAGAACCGGTGGATGTGGTTTATTTGGACTTCCAGAAGGCTTTCGACCAGGTCTCACATGGCAGATTATTATGTAAAGTTATAGCACATAGGATTGCGGGTAATGTCTTGGGATGGATAGAAAGCTAGGCAGTAAGGTGGCGTAGTGGTTAGCACTGCTGCCTACGGTGCTGAGGTCCCAGGTTCAATCCCGGCCCCGGGTCAGTGTGCGTGTGGAGTTTGCATATTCTCCCCGTGTCTGCGTGGGTTTCACCCCCACAACCCAAAGATGTGCAGGTTAGGTGAATTGGCCACGCTAAATTGCCCCTTAATTTGAAAAATTAATTGGGTACTTTAAATTTATTTTAAAAAGAGATGGGTAGAAAGCTGGTTAGCAGAGAAGAAGCAAGAGTTGGAATAAATGGGTCTTTTTCCGATTGGCAGACAGTGTCTAATGGGGTACCGCAGGGATCTGTGCTGGGATCCCAATTATATATTAATGATTTGGACGAAGGAACTAAATGTATTATCTCCAAATTGGCTGATGATACAAAGTTGGGTGGGAGGGTGAGCTGTGAGGAGGATGCAGAGATGCTTCAGCGGGATTTGGACAGGCTGAGGGAGTGGGCACACGCATGGCAGATGCAGCATAATGTGGATATACTGTGTCCTTCTGCATCAGTCGCTGAAAGTAAGCTTGCAGGTACAGCAGGCAGTAAAGAAGGCAAATGGTATGTTGGCCTTCATAGCGAGAGGATTTGAGTATAGGAATAGGGATGTTTTACTGCAATTGTATTGGGCATTGGTGAGGCCACTCCTGGAGTATTGTGGGCAGTTTGATGTCCTTATCTGAGGAAGGATATTCTTGCTATGGAGGGAGAGCAGCGAAGGTTTACCAGGCTGAATCCTGGGATGGCGGGATTGTAATATGAGGAGAGACTGAGTCGGTTAGGATTATATTCATTGGAGTTTAGAAGAGTGAGAGGGGATCTCATAGAAACCTATCAATTTCTAACAGGATTAGACAGGGTAGATTCAGAAAGAATGTTCCCGATGGTGGGGGAGTCCAGAACTAGGGGGTCATAGTTTGAGGATAAGGGGTAAACCTTTTAGGACTGAGGTGAGGAGAAATCTCTTCACCCAGAGAGCGGGGAATCTGTGGAATTCACTACCACAGAAAGTAGTTGAGGCCAAAACATTGTGTAATTTCAGGAAAGAATTAGATACAGCTCTTGGGCTAAAGGGATCAATGGATATTGGGGGTGCGGGGATCAGGATATTGAACTTGATGATCATCCATGATCATGATGAATGGCAGAGCAGGTTTGAAGGGCCAAATGGCCTCCTCCTGCTTCTATTTTCTATGTTCCTGGCCAGAACAGAAATGATTGGGAAATTCCCCCAGTCAATCACGCTGCTGTAAGAGATGGTGATTGATTTTACAACCGTATCTATGTAATGTAACTATGCTGTATGAATTGATGTTGGATGATTCGCTCCTTTTAAAAAAAACAGACTATAGGTTCCCACCAGTTGTAACAGCGATTTATATATAGTTCGTTTAATTTAGTGCATGGTTTTTGCTGCTGACAATGTCCATCTCTGCTCAGCCTGAAGCTTGATGCCGCGCCTCTGTCTCTTTCACAGAATCACGCACAGCAGAAGAGGCCCTTCGGCCGATCGAGGCTACACCAACACTTGAAAAACACCTGACCTGCCCACCTAATCCCATTTACCAACACTTGGCCCAGAGCTTTAAATGTTCTGACGTGCCAAATGCTGATCCAGGTACTTTTTAAAGGATGTGAGGCAACCCACCTCTACCACCCTCCCAGGCAGTGCGCTCCAGACCCTCACCACCCTCTGGGTAAAAACGATTTTTCTCTAATCCCCCCTAAACCTCCTGCCCCTCACCTTGAACCTGTGTCTACTTGTAACTGACCCTTCAACTAAGGGGAGCAGCTGCTCCCTATCCACCCTGTCCATGCCTCTCAATCCTGTCCACCTCGATCAGATCACCCCTCAGTCTTCTCTGCTCCAGCGAAAACAACCCAAGCCTATCCAACCTCTCTTCATAACTCAAATGTTCCATCCCAGGCAACATCCTGGTGAATCGCCTCTGCACCCCCTCCCGTGCAATCACATCCTTCCTATGATGTGGTGACCAGAACTGCACCCAGTACCCCAGTCTAGCCTCTGTTGAGCAAAAGCTCTCGTGGCCATAGTCTACAGAATTTACAGTAACAGAAAACGGTCTCTGGGTTAAGTCACTGGGAACAGTCCGCTTGTTAAGGTTGAAAGTGGAACGAGGGCGAATGAGGACAGTCACAAATAACCCGCGTTTAGTGCCGGCTCAAAAACATTAATGCCCATCTTTTTGCACCGAAAAATTTGGACCATTTGATTGAGACTTTCGAATTGAGTCTGTATGTGAAGGGTTTCTGATTTGTGGGTGAGAAATAGCAAAGATAATTGTTGTCCTCCCTCAGCACGCCTGCCTGTTGCAAGTCAGGTATCTGGGGTTTACACCTGTAGAGGTGACTACCCCGCAGGTCAACAGAAACTTTCAAAACAGACTGGTGGATTTTTAAAGGTTACAGAGTTGAGATTCAGATCAGCAGCGATTGAGCCGAAAGGACAGGATAGGGTCAAGGGGCTGAAGGGCCTCCTTTCGTGTCAGTTATTCCAATTTGGAACCTGGTGACCTGGCAAAGAGACGATTCTGACCTCTCCTCAATCAGACAGTCACTAGGTGGCCAATTCATGCATTGAGAATGCAGTGGCTGGTGAGAGATATCTGCAAGACAATTCAGACAAATGCGGCCCACTTAAGAACATAAGAACTAGGAGCAGGAGTCGGCCATCTGGCCCCTCGAGCCTGCTCCGCCATTCAATGAGATCATGGCTGATCTTTTGTGGACTCAGCTCCACTTTCCGGCCCGAACACCATAACCCTTAATCCCTTTATTCTTCAAAAAACTATCTATCTTTACCTTAAAAACATGTAATGAAGGAGCCTCAACTGCTTCACTGGGCAAGGAATTCCATAGATTCACAACCCTTTGGGTGAAGAAGTTCCTCCTAAACTCAGTCCTAAATCTACTTCCCCTTATTTTGAGGCTATGTCCCCTAGTTCTGCTTTCACCTGCCAGTGGAAACAACCTGCCCGCATCTATCCTATCTATTCCCCTCATAATTTTAAATGTTTCTATAAGATCCCCCCGCATCCTTCCAAATTCCAACGAGTACAGTCCCAGTCTACTCAACCTCTCCTCATAATCCAACCCCTTCAGCTCTGGGATTAACCTAGTGAATCTCCTCTGCACACCCTCCAGTGCCAGTACGTCCTTTCTCAAGTAAGGAGACCAAAACTGAACACAATACTCCAGGTGTGGCCTCACTAACACCTTATACAATTGCAACATAACCTCCCTAGTCTTAAACTCCATCCCTCTAGCAATGAAGGACAAAATTCCATTTGCCTTCTTAATCACCTGTTGCACCTGTAAACCAACCTTCTGTGACTCATGCACTAGCACACCCAAGTCTCTCTGCACAGCGGCATGCTTTAATATTTTATCGTTTAAATAATAATCCCGTTTGCTGTTATTCCTACCAAAATGGATAACCTCACATTTGTCAACATTGTATTCCATCTGCCAGACCCTAGCCCATTCACTTAACCTATCCAAATCCCTCTGCAGACTTCCAGTATCCTCTGCACTTTTCGCTTTAACACTCATCTCAGTGTCATCTGCAAACTTGGACACATTACCCTTGGTCCCCAACTCCAAATCATCTATGTAAATTGTGAACAATTGTGGGCCCAACACGGATCCCTGAGGGACACCACTAGCTACTGATTGCCAACCAGAGAAACACCCATTAACCCCCCACTCTTTGCTTTCTATTAATTAACCAATTCTCTATCCATCCACTACTTTACCCTTAATGCCATGCACTTCACTCGTTACTTTATGCGTCTAACAAATAAACTGGTTTCCTTTCATTCCACATTTACCTCGGACACAAGCCAAGTAATGTTTACCATCACCCCCCGCACTGGTTGACCTTTAGTGCCTCCCCATCCTGCCACTTATCAAATTATGAAATTATCATCCTGGATTTCAAACCCCTCCCTTCCTCTGCAATCTCCACCAACCCTCCCTTTCTCTGTACCTCCTCCAGCCCCAACAACACTCCCTATCTCTGTGCCTCCTCCAGCCCCTACAACCCTCCCTATCACTGTACCTCCTCCAGCCCCTACAACCCTCCCTATCTCTGTAACCTCCCCCAGCCCCTACACCCCTCCCTATCTCTGTAACCTCCTCCACCCCCTACAACCCTCCCTATCTCTGTAACCTCCTCCACCCCCTACAACCCTCCCTATCTCTGTAACCTCCCACAGCCCCTACACCCCTCCCTATCTCTGTAACCTCCTCCACCCCCTACAACCCTCCCTATCTCTGTAACCTCCTCCAGCCCCGACAATCCTCCCTATCTCTGTAACCTCCTCCAGCTCCTAAAACCCTCCCTATCTCTGTAATCTCCTCCAGCTCCTAAAACCCTCCCTATCTCTGTAATCTTCTCCAGCCCCAACACCCCTCCTTATCTCTGGAACCTCCTCCAATCCCTACAACCCTCCCTATCTCTGGAACCTCCTCCAGTCCCTACAACCCTCCCTATCTCTGTAATCTCCTCCAGTCCCCATAACCCTCCCTATCTCTGTAATCTCCTCCAGCCCCAACACCCCTCCTTATCTCTGTAATCTCCCCGGCCCGAGACCCCTCCCTATCTCTGTAACCTCCTCCAGCCCCTACAACCCTCCCTATCTCTGTACCCCCTCCAGCCCCTACAACCCTCCCTATCACTGTACCTCCTCCACCCCCTACAACCCTCCCTATCTCTGTAACCTCCTCCAGCCCCTACAATCCTCCCTATCTCTGTAACCTCCCCAGCCCAAGACCCCTCCCTATCTCTGTAACCTCCTCCAGCCCCTACAACCCTCCCTATCTCTGGAATCTGCTCGAGTCCCCATAACCCTCCCTATCTCTGTAATCTCCTCCAGCACCAACACCCCTCCTTATCTCTGTAACCTCCCCGGCCCGAGACCCCTCCCTATCTCTGTAACCTCCTCCAGCCCCTACACCCCTCCCTATCTCTGTAACCTCCTCCAGCCCCTACACGCCTGCCTTTCTCTGTACCTCCTCCAGCCCCTACAATCCTCCCTATCTCTGTACCTCCTGCAGCCCCTACAACCCTCCCTATCTCTGTAACCTCCTCCAGCCCCCACAACCCTCCCTATCTCTGGAACCTCCTCCAGCCCCTACAACCCTCCACATCTCTGTAACCTCCTCTAGCCCCTACACCCCTCCCTATCTCTGTAACCTCCTCCAGCCCCTACACCCCTCCCTATCTCTGTAACCTCCTGCAGCCCCTACAACCCTCCACATCTCTGTAACCTCCTCCAGCCCCTACACCTCTCCCTTTATCTGTAACCTCCCTCCAGCCCCTACAACCCTCCCTTTCTCTGTAACCTCCCCAGCCCGAGACCCCTCCCTATCTCTGTAACCTCCTCCAGTCCCTACACCCCTCCCTATCTCTGTAAATTCCTCCAGTCCCTACACCTCTACCTATCTCTGTAACCTCCTCCAGTCCCTACACCCCCTCCCTATCTCTGTAACCCCCTCCAGCCCCTACACCCACTCCCTATGCCTGTAACCTCCTCCAACCTCCTACACCCCTCCCTATGTCTGTAACCTCCTCCAGCCCCTACACCCCATCCCTATCTCTGTAACGTCCTCCAGCTCCTACACCCCTCCCTATCTCTGTAACCTCCTCCAGCCCCTACACCCCCTCCCTATCTCTGTAACCTCCTCCAGCCCCTACACCTCTCCCTTTATCTGTAACCTCCTCCAGCCCCTACACCCCCTCCCTATCTCTGTAACCTCCTCCAGCCCCTACACCCCTCCCTATCTCTGTAACCTCCTCCAGCCCCTACACCCCTTCCCTATCTCTGTAACCTCCTCCAGCCCCTACACCCCCTCCCTATCTCTGTAACCTCCCTCCAGCCCCTACAACCCCCTCCCTATCTCTGTAACCTCCTCCAGCCTCCTACACCCCTCCCTATGTCTGTAACCTCCCCCAGCCCCTACACCCCCTCCCTATCTCTGTAACCTCCTCCAGTCCCTACACCCCTCCCTATCTCTGTAACCTCCTCCAGCCCCTACAACCCTCCCTATCTCTGTAACCTCCTCCAGCCCCTACAACCCTCCCTATCTCTGTAACCTCCTCCAGCCCCTACACCTCTCCCTTTATCTGTAACCTCCTCCAGCCCCTACACCCCCTCCCTATCTCTGTAACCTCCTCCAGCCCCTACACCCCTCCCTATCTCTGTAACCTCCTCCAGCCCCTACACCCCTTCCCTATCTCTGTAACCTCCTCCAGCCCCTACACCCCCTCCCTATCTCTGTAACCTCCCTCCAGCCCCTACACCCCCTCCCTATCTCTGTAACCTCCTCCAGCCTCCTACACCCCTCCCTATGTCTGTAACCTCCCCCAGCCCCTACACCCCCTCCCTATCTCTGTAACCTCCTCCAGTCCCTACACCCCTCCCTATCTCTGTAACCTCCTCCAGCCCCTACAACCCTCCCTATCTCTGTAACCTCCTCCAGCCCCTACAACCCTCCCTATCTCTGTAACCTCCTCCAGCCCCTACACCCCCTCCCTATCTCTGTAACCTCCTCCAGCCCCTACACCCCTCCCTATCTCTGTAACCTCCTCCAGCCCCTACACCCCTCCCTATCTCTGTAACCTCCTCCAGCCCCTACACCCCTCCCTATCTCTGTAACCTCCTCCAGCCCCTACAGCCCTCCCTATCACTGTAACCTCCTCCAGCCCCTACACCCCCTCCCTATCTCTGTAACCTCCTCCAGCCCCCTACACCCCCTCCCTATCTCTGTAACCTCCTCCAGCCCCTACACCCCTCCCTATCTCTGTAACCTTCTCCAGCCCCTACACCCCTCCCTATCTCTGTAACCTCCTCCAGCCCCTACAGCCCTCCCTATCACTGTAACCTCCTCCAGCCCCTACACCCCCTCCCTATCTCTGTAACCTCCTCCAGCCCCCTACACCCCCTCCCTATCTCTGTAACCTCCTCCAGCCCCCTACACCCCCTCCCTATCTCTGTAACCTCCTCCAGCCTCTACACCCCTCCCTATCTCTGTAACCTTCTCCAGCCCCTACACCCCCTCCCTATCTCTGTAACCTCCTCCAGCCCCTACACCCCTCCCTGTCTCTGTAACCTTCTCCAGCCCCTACAACCCTCCCTATCACTGTAACCTCCTCCAGCCCCTACACCCCTCCCTATCGCTGTAACCTCCTCCAGCCCCTACACCCCTCCCAAGATCTCTGCGCTCCTGCAATTCTGGTCTCCTGCACATCCTAAATTTTAATGACTCCACTATTGGTGGTCGCTGCTTCAGTGACCGTGGCCCGAAGCTCAGGAATTCCCCCCCTGAAACCTCTCTGCCTCTCCTTTAAAACAACCCTTAACACCGACCTCTTGTGACCAAGCCACCAGCACCAATACCTCCTTTCAGCTTGCTGCTTGACAAGGAAGCAGCTGGGACGTTTGTCTGCATTGGGGACACGATAGAAATGGGAGTTGTTGCAATATTGTCTCCCCCTTTTCTTACCTGAACCTTTTGGGAGAGTTCGTGGTTGAGAGATTGGACATCATCCAGTTGCTGTCTAAATGTCACCAACACATCTTGCTTGTCACAAATATCTTTTTCCAGCATTTTCATGGCCAGTTCCATCTCCTGTTTCATCCCGATCTGAACCTCCAGCTCCTTTTCAACGTCCTAAAGCCACACACAGAACACACACAAAGCTCAAATACTTCCCCAAAGTGAATATTCCCCGATATGAATCCAATACTGGTTCTTTAGCAGCTGTTTGTTACACTGGCACAGCACAGGAGGAGGCGCTATAGGGATCATGAATCAGTGGAATCCGCTACCCCAGAGTGCGGGGGGAGGCCAGGATGAGATCAGCCATGATCGTATTGAAGGGTGGAGCGGGCTCGAGAGGCTACATTGCCGACTCCTGCTCCTGTTCTTATGTTCCAAGAACAAACTATTCTGCCTAATTCCACCTTCCAGCTCTGTAGCCCTGTAGGTAACAGCACCTCACGCACTAATCTGGTGTTTTTGATTGATAAGCTGATTCCTTGATTAATATGGGGATCGGGGTTATGGGGAGAAGGCAGGAGAATGGGGATGAGGAACATGTCAGCCATGATTGAATGGCGGAGCGGACCAGATGGGCCGAATGGACTAATTCTGCTCCTGTACCTTATGGTCTTATAGGCCATTTGGCCCATCATGTCTGTGCTAGCTCTTTGAAGGAGTTATCCAATTGGTCCCATCCTGTAACCAGCCCCCCCCCCCCCCCCCCCCCCCGGCAACTCTCTCTCCATAACCCTCCAAAATTCTGCCGTTTCAAGTATTTATCCCATTTCCTTGTTAAAGCTGTTACTGAATCTGCTTCCACCGCCCCTTCCAGGCAGCACCTTCCAATGTGACCCGCTTGGCGAGAAAAACAACTCTCATTTCCCCCTCCAGATCTTTTGCCAATTATTTGAAATCTCGTTTCCCAAGTGCCCGGCGATGGAAACCGCTCAATCAAATCTTTCCAAAGTCAAAGTGTTGCTGACATATTTCGCTAAAGACAAAGTCATTATGACCACTTGACCATTTCACAAAAATTACATTTTTTCCAATTACTCCAAGTGTTGTGAATCACAGACCATTTACAAAATTCTCTCCCCCTCCATCATTTGCAGTCAAATTTCTAACCCACAGAAAACAAATTACTAAATTATTTTGCACCCAAGATCCTGTAGCTACAACCCAAACAGATGCTTCCACCCCCCCTCCCCCCCCCAACCCCCCCCTCCCTCCACCCCCCAAACCCCCCCCCCCCCCCCAAAGAGTGTGACTATGGTTAAGAGTTACTCCAAATGCTTTTGTGACTCGGTGTAGTGGATCTAACTGGGCTGTTGAGGGGAAGCTCATTATCTTGTATACAAATAGCTGCTAAATTGTCCCTCCAAACTTCATCAATAGGAGACTACGGTGCAATAACACACAGTCACAACTAAATGCAAGGGTTTATGTTACTGGGCTCGTAGGAGTTCAAATCCCACACCGGCCAATTTCAGGACTGAAATTCACTTTTCAAAAAAAAAGAAGCTCAAAAGGTGATGACGAAGCTGTTGGATTTGTTGGTTAAAAGAAAACACCGATATCCCGAAGGAAAGCGGGTGTTTACCTGGTCTGGTGTCTATCAGATTCTAGTCTGCCCTTGGCATGGCCGCACAAACCACGCAATTTATGAAACGGATTCTCAGGGCAGTTGGAAATGAACAATATGTCAGTGCCCCCCCCCCCCCCCCCCCCGAAGGATTTCAATAAAAAATAACAACCTCACATAGGGTAAAGTGGAGTTTATGAAACCCCACTGACAAACCCATGCAAATTCAACGTAAGCACATGACAAAAAACAACTGTGACAACAGACCACATAACAAATAGGAGGGGCGGCCAGTCAGCACAGTGGTTAGCACTGCTGCCTCACAGTGCCAGGGACCCGGGTTCGATCCCGACCTTCGGTGCTGTTTGCATGTTCTCCCCGTGACTGCGTGGGTTTCCTCCAGGTTCCTGACCCAGTCCAAAGATTATGTACCCTCTGCTGTTGCGATGAGAAAGCTATTTTATCAGAAGGACGTGGAAGCTTTGGGAGAGAGCGCAAAGAAGGTTCACCAGGATGGTGTCTGGTCTCCAGGGTGTTGGCTATGAGGAGAGGTTGAATAAACTAGGATTGTTCTCACTGGAAAGACGGAGGCTGAGGGGAGACCTGATAGAGGCCTACAAAATTGTGAGAGGCATAGACAGGGTGGATAGTCAGAGGCTTTTCCCAAGGGTGGAAGTGTCAATTACACAGAGGCACAGGTTCAAGGTGAGAGGGGGAAAGTTTAAGGGAGATATGCGGGGTACATTTTTCACACAGAGAGTGGTGGGTGCCTGGAACGCGCTGCCAGAGGATGTGATGGCAACATTAGCAACATTTAAGAGGCATCTGGTTTGTAGATGAATAGGGAGGAAATAGAGGGATACGGACTGAGTAAGGGCAGAAAGTTTTCTTTCACTTAGAGCATCAGGCTCAGCACAGGCTTAGAGGGCCGAAGGGCCTGTTCCTGTATTTTTCTATGTTCTATGTGCGGGTTAGGTAGGGTTACAGGGGTAGGGCGGGGGAGTGAGCCGAGGTCGGGTGCTCTTTCAGAGGGTCGGTGCAGATTCGATGGGCCGAATGGCCTCCTTCTGCACTGTAGGGATTCTATGGACAAATCCTCCTACGCAGTAGGCCATTCAGTCCATCGAGTCTGCTCCACCAGTCAGTAAGATCATGGCTAATCTGGCCGTGGCCTGAACTCCACTTTCCTGTCTGCCTCCCAATAACCCTCCACTCCCTCGTTAATCACAAATCTCAGGCTTGAACCTTCAATGATCCAGCCTCCACTGCTCTCTGGAGGTGGGGGGAAGGAGGAAAAACTCCCAAACACTAACGACCCTCAAGCGAAAATCACCGCCTAATTTCTGCCTTATTTTCAACCTGGTGTCCCATTTCTAGATATTCTCACAAGAGGAACCATCCTCTCAGCATCTACCCCATCAAGCCGCCTTCGAATCGAATGTTTCAATAAAATAATCTCTCAAACTTCTGAACTCAAGACTTAATACTTTAACCGAAAAACATATCTTATTTACCACCGTACGCATCCCAGGTTAGGATTGGAGAGTACGGTGGACGCAGATTCAAACAAGGTATCCAGAAGAGAATTAGATAATTAAAAAAAAAAATTTAGAGTACCCAATTCATTTTTTTCCAATTAAGGGGCAATTTAGCGTGGCCAATCCACCTACTCTGCACATCTTTGGGTTGTGGGGGCGAAACCCACACAAACACGGGGAGAATGTGCACACTCCACACGGACAGTTACCCAGAGCCGGGATCGAACCTGGGACCGCAGCACCGTGAGGCAGCAGTGCGAGAATTAGATAATTACTTGAACAGCAAACAAATTGCATAGTTACAGGGAAGAGGCAGGGAAGTGGGACCAGCGGAGTCACTCTTGGAGGGTGTTGGCATGGAGTTTGCACTTTCTCCCCGTGTGTGCCTGGGTTTCCTCCGGGTGCTCCGGTTTCCTCCCACAGTCCAAAGACGTGCAGGTTGGGTGGATTGGCCAGGCTAAATTGCCCCTTAGTGCCCAAAAGGTTAGGTGAATGGCCTTCCCCTGTGCTATAACTGCGCTATGATCACTGAAAGGATGTTTTCCCTTGTGGAAGGCATTGGAACAACGGAACACAGATTAAAAATAAGGAGTCTCGCACGGAGGAGGAATCCTCTCTCTCACACAGAGGATCTGTGCAACGCCTTTCCCCAGAGAGCGGTGGAGCCTGCTGGGTCGTTGTGTACTTTGGGTCGAGAGAGGTAAATTCCTGCCCGACTAGGGACTCAAAAGGCTGAGGGGGATAAGCGGAACGTGGAGCAGAGGCCACAAGTCAGATCCGCCACCACCTTATCAGATGGCGGAGCAGGCTCGAGGGGCCGAATGGCCTAATCCAGCTCCGAAATCATACGTTTGTCTGATTCTGCGGCATTGCAGTGACCCACCAGCCTCAGCTGAGTCTCCTCCTTGAGTTGTTTCCTGGCCTCGCTGTGTACATCGTCCGTCCCCTGTCGGGATTGTCTGTGCGTCTGCCCCTCGGCATTCCCGTCCAGTTTTCCTCCCACCTGCAGAAAGCAAAGTTTTGTCACTGTGGCCAATCAGAAGCACCACATTCTATAATTACCGGCAGACACCAAAACGTCCATCGTCGGACACAGAGTCGGTCTGCTTTCAACATTAGTATTGAACGTTTTGCCAGGACCAGGATTCACACTGATCAACACATTAAAAAATAGATCAATTATAGGGCAACACGGCGGCGCAGTGGTTAGCTCTGCTGCCTCACGGCGCCGAGGTCCCAGGTTCGATCCCGGCTCTGGGTCACTGTCCGTGTGGAGTTTGCAAATTCTCCCCGTGTTTGTGTGGGTCTCACCCCCCACAACCCAAAGATGTGCAGGGTAGGTGGATTGGACACGCTAAATTGCCCCTTAATTGGAAACAATGAATTGGGTAACCTAAATTTATTTTAAAAAAAGATTACTTATGAACCCATCAGGAATAATGGTCTGGATCTTGCTGGGATGGAGAGTCCCAATGTGCACTCTAGTTAAGATTTTCTCCATGTTTACCGCCAATATGTTTTGCTCGATAGCTTGTTGGGTTTGGGAGAAGGGGGGGGGGGGGGGGGGGGGGGAAGGCCCGGGAAAAAATCTCTCTTTTCGAAATTGCAGCAAGTGGCTAGGATCCGGAACGCACGCCCGAGTGTGAGAAGGGAGCACAGATTCAATGGCTGTTTTCAAAAGGGTTTTAAATGCCGGGGCTGACTTAGCACAGTGGGCTAAACAGCTGGCTTGTAATGCAGAACCAGACCAGCAGCGCGGGTTCAATTCCCGTACCGGCCTTCCCTAACAGGCGCTGGAATGTGTCGACTGTAACCATTTGCTGATTCTATCGTTACAAACTCTGCCATCGCTGCATAGTTATCTCCAAAGGCAAAGCTCCCGGATGCCTAGGCCCTCAGCTCTGGAATACCCTCCCAGCATCCCAGCGGCCGGTTTAGCTCACTGGGCTAAATCACTGGCTTTGAAAGCAGACCTAGGCAGGCCAGCAGCACGGTTCAATTCCCGTACCAGCCTCCCTGGACAGGCGCCGGAATGTGGCGACTAGGGGCTTTTCACAGTAACTTCATTGAAGCCTACTCGTGACAATAAGCGATTTTCATTTCATCTTTCCACCTCTTGCTGCTCCTTAACGTCACTGTGTGTCAAATTCTGCCTGTTTCACATATCTGTGAAGTGTCTTATTGTAATAAGGATGTTATATAGATGCAAGTTGTTGTCGAAGTTAATTTTGTTTTTCTAAATGGAGGATCTTCTAAGTGGGACTTTGATTTTCAGACAAGACAGCGATTCCCTCCCATTATACCTACTTCCAACTTCTTCCGCGTGGAGTCAGAATAATACGCATTTTCCTGTTTTATTCGCTCGGTCTCCTCCTGTAAGGTGATGATCCTGTTGTTTGCTACTGCAAGCTGCAATCGAGAGTGAAGGAGAGAGAATAATCGATACTTCCATCTTCCATAAAAAGGGAAATATTGGCTGGAATTCTCCAGCCGTTGGGAATCTGTTCCCGCCAGCAGCGCACCCCAGTCTGTGGGTTTCCCAGTGACAAGCGGCGTGTGAGAGAATCCCACCGCCAGCAAACGGCCCGTCACCGCGAAACACGGGGCTGGGGGACTGGAGAATCCCGGCCGTCACCGTGAAACACGGGGCTGGGGGACTGGAGAATCCCGGCCGTCACCGTGAAACACGGGGCTGGGGGAACTGCAGAATCCCGCCCATTGTCACCGTGAAACACGGGGCTGGGGGACTGCAGAATCCCGCCCATTGTCACCGTGAAACACGGGGCTGGGGGACTGCAGAATCCCGCCCGTCACCGTGAAACACGGGGCTGGGGGAACTGCAGAATCCCGGCCGTCACCGTGAAACACGGGGCTGGGGGACTGGAGAATCCCACCCGTCACCGTGAAACACGGGGCTGGGGGACTGGAGAATCCCGGCCGTCACCGTGAAACACGGGGCTGGGGGACTGCAGAATCCCGCCCGTCACCGTGAAACACGGGGCTGGGGGACTGCAGAATCCCGCCCGTCACCGTGAAACACGGGGCTGGGGGACTGGAGAATCCCAGCCCATTGTCACCGTGAAACACGGGGCTGGGGGACTAGAGAATCCCGCCCATTCTCACCGTGAAACACGGGGCTGGGGGACTGCAGAATCCCGCCCATTGTCACCGTGAAACACGGGGCTGGGGGACTGCAGAATCCCGGCCGTCACTGTGAAACACGGGGCTGGGGGACTGCAGAATCCCGCCCATCACCGTGAAACACGGGGCTGGGGGACTAGAGAATCCCGCCCATTCTCACCGTGAAACACGGGGCTGGGGGACTGCAGAATCCCGCCCATTGTCGCAAACACAGGACAAAAAACTGCAACAGTCAAGTTCTCCCAACTGTTAACTCATTATCAAAAACCAAGTTGAAGCATTTCGACCCGAATATGCAGACTTCAGAACACAGACACTGGGTCCGTGTGTACTGGAGGGTGTGTGTGCAGGGAGTCAGAAACGCGTTACCCCCCCTCCACCTTCCAACTCTCCCCACCCCCCCTCCATCAGAAGGGAGGGTTGTTGTGGGGACCAGACAGCCCCAGGATAGGAGCCATGAGGAAAGTAAGGGGGAAGATCGTCAGCTGCTTCCCTTAGCAAGTGGCACTGGAATCTCGAGTGTGTGATACCCGAGTTGGGACCTTTCCAAGGGGCAGAACATAATGAGTGAACAAACCCACGTGGCCGGGACTGTTCCACTCATCAACCCAATCCAGCAGACACCCAGGGAGAAGATAGGAAATATATTCTCAAAGTTCCCGTCCTGGATCTCAAACCATTCTACGGATGTTCTCCTCCCCGCAACCTCCTCCAAACCTTCAATCCTCCGAGGTCTCTATCCTGCTCCAATTTTGGCCACTTGAGCATCGCTCCACCATTAGCAGC
Organism: Scyliorhinus canicula; assembly: GCF_902713615.1. NCBI lineage: Eukaryota > Metazoa > Chordata > Chondrichthyes > Carcharhiniformes > Scyliorhinidae > Scyliorhinus > Scyliorhinus canicula. The sequence goes on from NC_052148.1 coordinate 272,125,864, forward strand.
TGTGCCTTCAACTGAAAAAGGGCCTAAACTCTGAAATTCCTTCCTCAAACCTCTCACTCTCCCTGTTTCCTCCTCGAAGACATTCCTTAAAACCGACCCCCCCCCCCCACACCCCACCCTGACTAAAGTTTTGCCCTAATAATGCTCTCAGTGCTTCGGGATACTTCCCCACATCGAAGGCGCTACCCAAATACAAGTTGTTGTTGTTACGTGACTGGATATACACAACTCCCAAAGGACGGATACTGAATCCAAAGTTGGTCAAACTAGGGTTGGTTTGATCAGCAAGGGAGCTACGTCATTCTGGAATCACTAAACTGTCGAGTCTGCTCAATGGCACAAAATCCAAAACATGCAGGAGGCTGAACAAATCATTTTCACTTTATCCTGTCAATGAATCAATTAAATTACTTGTGAAAACATGACGGAAAATCGAGTAAAAATAATAAGTAACGTTTAACACTCGCTTCCAGAAGACAAGCGGTCGGAATGTCAAATGTTACAGTTTCTGCCCAAACTGAAGAATATATAAAATGAAACCACAGATCCGATCTCGTCCTGAAGTTCACCTTCAGATCCAAATCAATGGAACAACATCAACTGCAGTATCTGCTAATTCATTGATCAAAGCATTCAATCACCAACCGGAATTTCACAAATCCAGCTCCTCCGATAAAAATAAAGTCTCAAGGTCGTAAGAAGTAGGAGATGGTGACCATTCGGCCCTGCAAGCCCACTCTACGATTCGATGGGATGATCGTCGATCGTCTACTTCAACACCATTTTCCTGCACTGTCCCTCTATACCTTCAGCATGCAGAAATCTATCGATCTTCAACAGACACAAACGACTGAGCCTCCACAGTCCTCTGGGGTAGGGAATTACAACAATTCCCCACCCTCTGAAGGACGATATCCCTCCTCATCGCTGTCGCAATGGCCTACCCTTCCTTCGGAGTCTGGTCCCCTGGTTTTAGAACACTCTGACGCAGGCCGTCAGGTCTAGGGGATTTATCAACTTTCAGTCCCGTTAATTTCTCAAGTACATTTTTAAAAAGCACTAATATTAACATCTTGCCACTAGTCCCTTGATTCTCACGGCATTCCACTATTTCCACTAGTCCCTTGATTCTCACGGCATATTCCCGTACCAGCCTCCCCGAACAGGCGCCGGAATGTGGCGACTAGGGGCTTTTCACAGTAACTTCATTTGAAGCCTACTTGTGACAATAAGCGATTTTCATTCATTTTCATTTCATATTTAGTCGAGCTCGCTCTCAAATACCCAGTCTGCAAATCTTTGCGGGGCAGATCATAGGCTGACGAACAAGGCTGAGGGTTTCGCCAACTTTTCACTGACCTCTTCAGTAAGTTTAGTGTTTGATTTTTCCAGTGCATCCACTTTTGCTTGTAGATTATTCACAGTTGCACTGAAAGTTAAAAATATACAAAGTGAGCAAATGTTTTACAAATTAGAATTTACAGCACAGAAAGAGGCCATTCGGCCCATCTGCTATGTGCTGGTGTTTCTGCTCCATGTGAGCCTCCTCCCCACTCAGCATCTCCTTCTATTCCTTTCTCCCTCTTCTGTGTATCCTACCTCCCCTAAAATGTCTCTACACCATTCACCTCAACCACTTCCTGTGAGAGCAAGTCCCACATTCCCACCATTCTTTGGGTAAAGAAGCTTCTTCGGCATTCCCCATTGGATTTATTAGGGACTGTCTATGTGTGGTCTCTAGTTCTAGTATCTCCCGCCAAGTGGAAACATCTCCTCCACGTCTACACTTGCATCATTTTTAAGACCCCAATGAGATCACCCCCTCAGCCTATCCTCTTCTGGAGAGGAGCTGCCTGTCGTCTGTCCAGCCCTTTCCTGTTAGTTGGGATCTCTCGGTTCCATATCATCCTTGTAGATCATTTTTATTTTGGGCAGGCTCTATCAGTTTTCTAACATGGCAACCAGATTTCGTCCAGTTACAAGTAACAACTCTTGTGAATCACTTTGCGTGGCCTTTAGGCCAGGCGGAGTGTTGGGTGAGGGTCGGGCTGTTCAGCGAATGACAATTTCAGGAAGCTCAGGTCTTTACTCTGAAATAGAGCGAGTCTTGCACGTCAATAAGTAGCCCACTTCGTACCTTAGGTGTCGATTCAGTTCTTCCACATAGTTTTTTTGGTCCAGAATAGCGGTAATTTGCCCATCCCTAGGAAAAGGAGATAATTCCTGTTTTAAAATTGGTTGAGAAAGCAGCCGTTAAGCAAATATCAACGTACGTGTGACGAGAAAGCCGAGTAATTAATGTCATCACCGCCTCATTATTGCCGTTCCGTTAAAGCGCTCAGTGGCTCTCGCCTCGCAGTCCGACCGATGTGACTTTAAGTTGCTGTTTTACACAAAAAGACCACATCCAGGGGGCGCTCCAGTGCATCACTGAAGGAATACCGCATCGTCAGAGGCACAGTCTCTGAGATGAGACAATAAACCGAGGACTATTTGTCATCTGAGAAGGATGTAAAAATGCTAGTGGCACTATTTTGAAGAGCAGCAAAGAAAGTTATTCCCAGTGAACCTGCCCACTATGTATCTGTGAACACAGCCCAGTCCATCACGCAAAACCGCCTCCCATTCATTGACTCCATCGACACCTCACACTGCCTTGGGAAAGCGGGAAGCATAATCAAAGATCCCACCCACCCAACTTCCAACTTCTTCCATCGGGCAGGAGATACAAAAGTCTGAGAACACGCACTAACAGATTCAAAAATAGCTTCTTCCCCACTGTTACAAGACTCCTGAATGACCCTCTTATGGACTAAACTGACCTCTTCACACATCTTCTCTGCTGCGTAGCACTACACTAATGTTGGTGTCTATGTATTTACACTGTGTATATGTTTTCATGTATGGAATTTTTTTTTTTTTTTTTTAAATAAATTTAGAGTACCCAATTATTTTTTCCAATTAAGAGGCAATTTAGAGTGGCCAATTCACCTAGCCTGCACATCTTTGGGTTGTGGGGGCGAAACCCACGCAGACACGGGGAGAATGTGCAAACTCCACACGGACAGTGACCCAGGGCCGGGATTCGAACCCGGGTCCTCAGCGCCGTAGGCAGCAATGCTAACCACTGTGCCACCGTGCTGCCCTTTCATGTATGGAATGATCTGCCTGTACTGTATACAGAAACAATACCTTTCACTGTACCTTGGTACACGTGACAATAAATATAAATCCCTCAATCAACACCACCATAAACAGATTATCTGCATTGCCACATTCCTGTCTGTGGGAGCTTGCTGTGCTATACTACAAGGGTAACTGCTCTTCAAAAACTCCACTGGCTGTAAAGTGTCCCTGGACATTGCGAGGCTGTGATAGGCATGATCAGAAATGCAAGGCTCTCTTCTAACTTACAAGCTTCCAGGTTACTAAATGAATCTCTCAGTTCAAGAATTATTTTCACAGCTTATTTAGGAACCAATTTAAGCTTTTAGACATAAACGCTTGAATTTTCAAGATATTTGGTGAATATTTATTTATTCCACAGCAAGAAATACTATTTAAAAAAAGGTTTTCCAGTCATTATTCTGAAATGTTGCTGCGCATTTGTCCACAAGACAAGTCTACTGCTGTTCCAAACGTCATTCATTGGCCGTGAAAGTTCCAGGATTGTGAAATGTAGCCGGATTTTGTGACCAAGGACAGTCAGGATAAAGTCACAGAGGATCACTCACCCCTCAGTGCTTTTACTACTGTGGCCTCCATCCTTCAAATACAGAGAGAAATCGATCACACCGACCTGAGAGACAAGGAGCTCGCGTTAGGGTGGCATTGCATCGCTTCACAACACCGTACAAAATAAGACATGGGCTACGTGTGTCAAATGTAATTGGCAACAGCACGGCTTGGGAAGGTGATGGTGTCGCGGTAATGTCACTGAACCCCTGATCCAGAGGACAGGCTAATGCCCTGGGGACACGGGTTCAAATCCCGACACTAAAACAATTAATAGATGCTGGAATATTTTAGTCTCCGCAATGGTGACCATGAAACCACCATCAATTGTTGTAAAAACCCGTCTGGTTCACTAATAACCTTCAGGGAATCTGCCGCCCTTACCAGGCCTGCCCAACATGTGACTCCCGACCCACAGCAATGTGGCCGACGAGCAAGACACTCGGTTCAATTAAGGATGGGAAATAAATGATGGGATGGGACGAATGAAAAAACAAACTCCAACTTGGTAGCTGAAAGCATCATCAATAATTAAGGTGCAGGACTCTGGCAAACTCTTGCCAATTGTGAAAGGCTCTGACAGGGTAAATGTAGAGAAAATGTTTCCACTTGTGGGGATGATGTGGAGATGCCGGCGTTGGACTGGGGTGAGCACTGTAAGAAGTCTTACAACACCAGGTTAAAGGCCAATAGGTTTGTTTGAAATCTTATTATTTATTTGAAAGATTGTGATTTCAAATGAACCTGCTGGACTTTAACCTGGTGTTGAGAGACACCTTACTGTGTCTACTTGTTGGGGCGGGGGGGGGGGGGGGGGGGGTCTAAAACTAGGGGCCAGAAATAGAAAACAAGATTTAAAAAAAACCTAGAAACACTCAGCAGGTCAGGCAGCATCCGTGGAGAGAAACTCACCTGTGGAAGGAGCAGTGCTCCGAAAGCTAGTGTTTGAAACGAACATGTTGGACTTTAACCTGGTGTTGTAAGACTTCTTACTGTTGTCCTTTAGGGTACAGAGCTTCTTTAGTGTTGTTGAAGCCGCTCTCACCCAGGTAAGTGGAGAGTATTCCATTACACTCCTGACGCAAGACCACTACCATCTACAGGGACAAGAGCAGCAGATACCTGGAAACCTCACCACCTGGAGGTTCCCCTCCAAGTCATCTACCACCCAGACTTGGAAATATATTGCCGTTCCTTCACTATCGCTGGGAAAACATCCTGGAGCTAACAGCACTGTGGGTGTACCTACACCTCAGGGACTGCAGCAGTTCATGAAGGCAGCTCACCACCACCTTCTGAAGGGCAGTTAGGGATGCACAATAAATGCTGACTTAGCCAGCGATGCCCACATCCCATAACTGAATAGAAAAAGCCAAGGGTTATAAAAGATATATGTAGCCAAGGAGGGTGGAGGGAGTCAGGATACAAGTCAGTGATGATCTCACAGAATTGGCGGCTGGATGCTCTCCTGCTCCCAAAGACCTACCTGAGTATCCAGATCTTCACCCTTCATACAAAGATTGACGTCAATCACATTGAGCCCAACGAGGAGTCCAGCAATCACTGCTCCTTCCTCTTCCATCATCAAAGCGTTCGGCTCATAGAATTCGCTGATGAAGAAGAATAAAAGATCAGCACAAAAACATGAGAAATAAGCCCAGTCGGTCATTCGGCCCCTCGAGCCAGCAGAGATTCAATGGACTTCGACATCAACTCCACTTTCCCAGCCAATCCCAAGTCCCTAAATTCCCTTCATGTCCAATAATCTATTTAATTTCCATCTTTAATATATTCAATGACTGGAATCTTCTACCTCAGGGAGGAGGGGGTGGTGGGGGTGAGCTGTGAATTCGCAAAGATTCACAAACCGTCAAGTTTTTTGTTTTTCCAATTAAAGGGCAATTTAGCGTGGCCAATCCACCTACCCTGCACATCTTTTGGGTTGTGGGGGGTGAGACCCACGCAGACACGAGGAGAATGGGGACAGCACGGTGGTGCAGTGGTTAGCACTGCTGCCTCACGGCGCCGAGGTCCCAGGTTCGATTCCCGGCTCTGGGTCACTGTCCGTGTGGAGTTTGCACATTCGCCCCGTGTCTGCGTGGGTTTCACCCCCACAACCCAAAGATATGCAGGGTAGTTGGATTGGCCACACTAAATTGCCCCTTAATTGGTGAAAATGAATTGGGTACACTAAAATTTACTGGAAAAAAAAGGAGAATGTGCAAACCCCACATGGACACTGAACCCGGGTCCTCGGCACCGTGAGGCAGCAGTGCTAACCACTGTGCCACCATACCGTCCTTGGATTGAAATTTTCCGATTGGAATACAGGCCCCTTGACAATGCAGCAGAGGCAGCTTCACAACAGGAGGAGCAAGTTGTGAAACATGTGAGGCGGTTTATTCAGTTTCCCCGCAATAAAGCACAATGTTCTCCCCAAGCAGAACATCCATCAGGGAGATGGACGTTGCCACTAATGTTGTACCTGCTGCAATGGCAGCCTCTCACTCCTTACCAAAGGCGTTTCCATGGTGCCACACCTGCTGATGGCCCCTTAGCTCTGGCCACAACGCAAAGGAGATCACAACCCCACGGCTGTGCTGAAATCAAACGACCCGCCCTAATCGGACAGGGCCCCAGAGAGACCGTCTCCAGGAATATTGCACCCTACACCTCTGGGGGCATTGCCAGCTTCCTGACCCGGAACTGAGGCACAAGTTGGGACCTCTACCCAATCCAGCCTCTATTAAATCCCCAGCTTGCAGACAGCTGTGACTTAATGCAAAAGTGGCGGAGAGCGAGATACTGAAATTCTGAAACAATAACGAGGATTCACTTGCTCAATGTGCCTGGAATCATCTTAAGCCCCCTTAACACGAGCAAGAAATATATTAACACACTAACCTGAGAAGATCCTTCCGGTTAATCAAAGCTTTCATGTAATCCGACAGCTTTTTCTGCATCAGAGCCAGGCGTAGCCATGCCCTCCCTCTGCCGACCGGGGTCCTACAAACATTCAAAGACTGCTGTTACTATGTTTAAAGGTGCTACAGAAATGAAGATGGCAGCGTTCTGGTATTGCCACTGGACTAGTAACCAGAGGTCCAAGCTAATGCTCAGGGTTGAAACGGGTTCAAATCCCATCACGGCAGCTGGTGGAATTTCAATTCAATGAGTAAATCTGGAATCTAGTCTCAGTAACGGTCACCATGACAACCATCGTCGGTTGGTGCAAACACCCACCTGGTTCACTAATGTCCCTTTCGGGAAGGAAATCTGCCGTCCTTACCCCGTCTGGCCTACGTGTGACTCCAGTCCCACAGCAACGAGGGTCTTTCTTCACTGCCCTTGGAAATGGCCGAGCGAGACACTCAGTTCAAGGGCATTGAGGGAGGGCAATGAGGGAGGGCAATGAGGGAGGGCAATGAGGGAAGGCAATAAATGCTGGCCCAGCCAGCGATGCCCACCTCCCACAAAAGAATACATGTAGAACAATGCTGTAGGGGCAAATATATCAAGCAGCACGGTAGCATTGTGGATAGCACAATGGCTTCACAGCTCCAGGGTCCCAGGTTCGATTCCCGGCTTGGGTCACTGTCTGTGCGGAGTCTGCACGTCCTCCCCGTGTCTGCGTGGGTTTCCTCCGGGTGCTCCGGTTTCCTCCCACAGTCCAAAGATGTGCAGGTTAGGTGGATTGGCCATGATAAATTGCCCTTAGTGTCCAAAATTGCCCTGGGTTATGGGGATAGGGTGGAGGTGTTGACCTTGTGTAGGGTGCTCTTTCCGGGAGCCGGTGCAGACTCGATGGGCCGAATGGCCTCCTTCTGCACTGTAAATTCTATGTAAACTATGTAAAGTTCGACTGGGGCAATATCTTACTTTAAAAGGTCATAAGAAATAAGAGGAGGAGCCTGCCATTCAGCCCCTCTAGCCTGGTCCACCATTGAGTAAGATCATTGCTGATCTTCAACCTCATCTCCACTATGACAATGACAATATTGCTCAATTTCACGTCCAAATTTTCTTATTCTCAGACTGTGACCCGTGTTTCCCCAGCCAGGCGAAACAATTTCTCAGCATCTATCCCGCCATTTACATGTTTCAAACAGATCACCACATATTCTTCAAAACTCCAAAATACACTCACTTAAGACCCGGAAGGTCCTTGACACTGACGGTGATTTCCCCGGCTTCCGGACAGAGCTTCTCCACCAACTCCAACGCACCCCAGAATGACTTGTTCTGCCCGAGGAATGTTTTCTTAACTGTTTGAAATAGAACGAGAGACACTGGAGTAAACATTAGCACATTTTCAGAGTTCAGTGAAATGTAGCTGCACCAATGAGCCCCAAGTCAAAGAAAAAAGAGCGAGCCCTCAAAATATTCACCAAAACACAGAGTCAAGGGACCGGCCAGAGTGAGACAGAAAATTAGGCTGCAGGACAATCCAAGAGAATTGGCAAACCCAGGCATGGTTTCAACTTGCCTCGATCCAGGATTACTGCAGTGGGACATCAGGAGTATTCCCTTGGATTTGACAGCAACGGGCCACAACATCATCATCTGGCTCATTGTAACTCTGACAAGCCCTTCTCTGGACGCTCCTTAGTTATTGAACCCCAAGCACAGAGCCATGCAGCACAGGAGGAGGAAAATCAGGCCAGTGCGTTCATGCCAGCTCTGTGAAAGAGCTATCCAGTTAATCCCACTCCTCCTAATTTAACCCTGCAAGTATACGTACAATTCCCAGGGCAGCACGGTGGTCCAGCGGTTAGCGCTACTGCCTACGGTGCTGAGGACACAGGTTCGAATCCTGGCTCCGGGTGACTGTCTGTGTGGAGTTTGCACATTCTCCCCGTGAGTTTCACCCCCACAACCCAAAAGATGTGCAGGATAGTTGGATCGGCCATGCTCAATTGCCCGTTAATTGGGAAAAAAAAATAATTGGGTACTCTTAAGTTTATTTTTAAAAAGTATACATCCAATTCCCTTTTCAAGTTACAATTCAATCTGCTTCTATTGCCCTTCCAGTCAGCGCATTCCAGATCACAAACCTCTGCTTCTTTCACCAAATATCTTCAATCGGTATCCTCTCATCACTGACATCCTCCCAGGAGTAAGGGGTTTCTCTTCATTTATTCTATTTGAACAGCACTATTAAATCTCCCCCTAACCTTCGCTCCTCGATGGTCTGAATGGCCTCTTTCTCCACTGTAGGGATTCTATGGTTCTATAACATGTTTCTTTCTCATTTCAAACATTTTCTGTTTTTAGTTCCGATTTCTTTTCAATTTACGATTGTGGAGAGTGAATATTGAGGTTTAAGGATTCAGTTTCATTCATGAACGCAAGCCTGGCTTTTACTTTCATGATCGTATTAAGTTTGGTTCGGGTTTAATGTTTCAAAAAAAATTGAGGGCCAGGAAACTTAACAAACTAACCATCAAGAAAAGGGCTGATACTTAGATTTTAAACACTCGCACACTTCCAAATCCCTCCACAGCCTCGCGCCTCCCTTTTTTCAGAACCTTCTTCAGTCCTACGATGCTCTACGATCTCCGTGCAATTCTGGCCCTTTATACACCTCCAATTTTAATCGCTCTACCATTGGTGGCCCTGTCTTCAGTGGCCTGGGCCCTAAACTCGGGAATTCCCTCTCTAAACCTTGCCACCTCGCTCTCTCCTTCAGATACTCCTAAATAAAAAAGAAACAACCTCTTCAGCCTAAACATTTGGCCAAATATCTACTGACATGCCTCAGTGTCAGACAGTGTTTGATAATCCTCCTGTGAAGCACCTTGGGACATTTTACTACATTAAAGGTTGTTTTGTTGGGATGATAGGTGTAGCTTTAAACTTTGACTTCATTGATACAGGATTGGCTAACCAATAGAAGACAAGAGAGGCGGGATAAGAGACGCATTTTCAGGATGGGAACCTGTAACCGGTGGAGTGTCACGGGGATCGGTGCTGGGGCCACAATTATTTACAAATATACATTAATGACTCGGATGAGGAAAGTGAATGCGTTATTTGCCAAGTTTGTGGGTGACACAAAAATAGGAGGGAAGGCAAATGGTGAGGATGACACAGTGTCTACACAGGGGATATAGACAGGTTAGGTGAGTGGGCAATAACTTGGCAGATGGAATATAATTTAGGAAAATGTGAATTTATGCACTTTGGTAGGAAGAATAAAGGAGCTGAATATTATTTAAATGGAGAAAGGTTGCAGAAAGCTGCAGTTCAGAGTGGATTGAGGGTCCTCATGCATAAATCACAAAAAGCTAGCAGGCAGATTCAGCAGATACCCTTTGAGCTTGCTTCACCATTCAATACTATTGTGGCTGATCATCCAACTCTGTAACCTATCCCCCCCCCCCCCCCCCCCCCCCCACCCCCCCCCCAATTATATAGAATGAGTACTAAAAATGGAGTTTTGTTTCCTTTATCTAAGAGAAGGTATACTGACATTGGAGGCAGTCCAGAGAAGGTTCACGATGCTGGAAATGGAGGGATTTTCTTACCAGGAGAGGAAGAGTAGGTCGGTCCTGTACTTATTGGAGTTTAGCGGAATGGGGGGTGACCTCATCGAGGCATATCGGATTCTCAGGGGGCTCGACAGGGTCGATGCTGAGAGGCTGTTTCTCCTTGTGGGAGAGTCTAGGACCAGAGGGCGGAATCTCAGAGTGAGGGGGTCACCCATTTCAGACAGAGATGAGGAGGGAATTCATCCTTCAGTGGATAGTGAATCTGTGGAATTATTTACCGCAGAGAGCTGCAGAGGCCGGGTCGTTAAGTATGCTCAAGGTTAGGGGCAGCACGGTGGCGCAGTGGTTACCACTGATGCCTCACGGTGCCGAGGTCCCAGGTTCGATCCCGGCTCTGGGTCACTGTCCGTGCGGAGTTTGCACATTCTCCCCGTGTCTGCGTGAGTTTCGCCCCCACGACCCAAAGATGTGCAGGGTAGGTGGATTGGCCACGCTAAATTGGCCCTTAATTGGAAAAAGTGAATTGGGCACTCTAAATTTATAAAGAAAAAGAAAAAAAAAAGTATGTTCAAGGTTAAGATAGAAAGATTTTTAATCAGTGAGGGAATCGAGGGTTATGGGGATAAGGTGGGAAAGGCGAGTTGAGGATTATCATCAGATCAGTCAGGATCTCATTGAATGGCGGAACAGACTCGAGGGACAAATGGCCGACTTCTGTTCCGACATCTTATGGTCTCTGGGCAATAAGCCAACTACTGGCCATTTCCTCCACCACCAGGATTTTGCAGCAGTACAGGTTACAGCTTACCCTATAGGCATTAATTACATGACTAATAGAGGACTATAAAAAAGGTTTTTTCATTATTAAGCTATGTACTGCAGAATAATGTATACACTTCCTTGTGAAACAGACTCGTTTGGTGTCTCTCTCACCCAAAGATATTTTTTGTAAATGTTTCCAATAAAGGCATAATTTAGCGTGGCCAATCCACCTACCCCGCACATCACTGGGTTGTGGGGGTGAGACCCACGCAGACACGGGGAGAATGTTTGCACAGTGACTCGGGGGCCGGGATTGAACCCGGGTCCTCGGCGCCGTCAGGCAGCAGTGCTAACCACTGCGCCACACCCCAAGATAGGCTCACTCATTCCCCCCACCCCAATAATTTCCCTTCTCCCCCGATCCCCAATCTTTCATCCTCCATCCGCAGAAAAGGCCCAGAGAGGAGCATCCTGCAGGCCAATGGGGAAAGAAGGAAATGGATCTGGACGGTGAGGAAACAATTAAAAGAAAACACAACAAGAGATGAGCTGGAACGCGCTGCCTACGAGGAGGAAGCGGAGACGGAGACAGTCAATTATTTCAAAAGAAAACTGGGTAGGCACTTGAGGAAATAAACTTGCAGGTCTAAGGGGGTAAAGTGGCGGAATGGGACTGATCAGTCTGATCTAGGGGGAGCTGGCACAGACCTGGTGGGTTGAATGGCCTCTTTCTGTGCTCTAATGACTCTAAACAGCAATAATCTTCTCCCATGACACTGTCCTGCCATCAAACCATTTCTACATACCCTTCAAGGAGATCAATGAAGTATTTTATTTCAACATTTTAAGTTGAACCCTGCAAAACTACCCACCAGGACGTGGGAGATGTCAGCCTTGATGGAACTCACCTTTAAGGCCGTGCTTGAGGCAGTGTTCCATTACCACAAAGAACTGCTGGAGAGGCGCATAGTCAGAATCCAGCGATCTTCCCAGGTTTAGGGCTGACTCAATTAGACCCTTTATGCTAAGTTTTGCCATATTCATCAAGTTCAGTCGCTCTATCGCAATGGGATCCTTGGGGTCTGGAAAAGATAAACATGAATTAAATAATTACATCTTGAACACAAAGCAATACACACAGGTTCAATGGTTGGCACGGTGGTACAGTGGTGCACTGCTGCCTCACACAGCGTCAGGGACCCGGGTTCAATACCGGCCTTGTCGAGAATGCACCTTCTCCCAGTGTCTGCGTGGGTTTCCTCCGGACGCTCTGGTTTCCTCTCACAGTTCAAAGATGTGAACGTGAGGTGGACTGGCCATGATCAGTGCGCGGGGTTACGGGGAAAGGGCAGCGGAGTGGGGTCTAGGTGGGGTGCTCTTTTGGTGCAAACTCGATGGGCCGAATGGTCGCCTTCTGCCCTGTAGAGATTCTACACTCGGGATTCTATGGACAAGTGTTGAAAACAAATTCAGACAAACAAGATTCATTTGTGAAATATTAATTCAACACACTGGGGTTTGATGCCGAAGTCCAGGTGCTTATCCATTACATCGTACTCAGAGAGACAGGATATTGACAAATCTGGAAGTACCTGAGAATTGTGGAATAGTGAAGCAAAAGGAGGCCCATTGCTCGCTCCAGGAGCAATCCAGGTTAGTCCCACTCCATATTCCTGCATTCATTTTCGTTTTGGAAAATGTTTTTATTGCAGTTTCTCATTATGGACGCTGTACAATAGACACTGGTATGTGGATCGGGTACAATATGCTAAGAACTTTCCATTGGCATCAGCCCCCCCCCCCACCCCCCGCTCTATTGACCCATGGCTCCGCTCTCACAACCTTGGGCATTGCCTCAAAGGTGGTTATCCAGTACCTGCCAAGTCTGGGGCATGCCCAGAACATGTGGTTGGCCGAGCCTCCCTGGCACCATTCACATTTGCCCTGCCCTCCGCCTCTGGGAAGACCCTGCTCATTCGGGATCTTGTTAGGTGTGCTCTGTGCACCACTTTCAGCTGCAGGAGGCTGAGCCTTGTGCATATGGAGGTGGAGTTGGCCCTGTTCAGTGCTTCGCTCCAGAATCCCCACCCGATTTCCATCCCTACTGCATTCATTTTCTACTTCAAGTGTTTATCCAATTCCCTCTTGATAGTAACTATCAAATCTATCTCCTCTACCGGGCGGCACGGTGGCGCAGTGGTTAGCACTGCTGCCTCTTGGCACCGAGGACCCGGGTTCGGTCCTGGCCCGGGGTCACTATCCATGTGGAGTTTGCACATTCCCCCCGTGTCTGCGTGGGTTTCATCCCCACAACCCAAAGATGTGCAGGGTATGTGGATTGGCCATGCTAAATTGCCCCTTAATTGGAAAAAATTAATTGGGTACTCTAAATTATTATTTTTTTTAATCTATGTCCTCTACATTCTCAGGCCATGCTTTCCAAATCTTAAACACTTGTGCAAAAGGTTTTTCCTCTGGTTTCTGGAGGTTCTTTTGGCAATCATCTTGCATCTTGGCCTCTAGTTATTGACCCTTCAACTATCAGAAACAGAAAATACAGAGAAACTATCGTATTGTGTCTTTCATGATGTCATGACTTTCATGATTTTGAACAGTTCCATCAAGTCACCTCACTCTCTTCTCGAAGGAGAACAATCCCAACGTCACCATCCCACCACATGGCCGATGTTCCCCTTTTCTGGAACCATTCTTGTAGGTATTTTTGCACCCTCACTAAAATCTTCACAACCTTTCTGAAGCGTGGGACCCTGAAATTGACTCAATATTTCATCTAATGTTTTATGAAGGTTCACCATAACTTCTTGGCGTTTGCACCCCATGCCTGTAATACAAGGCCCAGGAACCGTCTCACATTTGGATCACGACACTGCTCATCCACGGCTAAGTTCCTACTAAAACTCTTCATTGGAATTGGGTTTGAGAGATGTTTGGAGCCAGTCACCGTAGTTACCAAAGTCCAGCAAAAACAAAAAGCAAAAACAGCTGGTATGGCAACTGCTCGGCCCAGGACCGCAAGGAACTTCAGAGAGTCGTGAATACCGCCCAGGTCATCACACGAACCTGCCTCCCATCCATTGATTCCATCTACACCTCCCGCTGCCTGGGGAAAGCGGGCAGCATAATCAAGGATCCCTCCCACCCGGCTTACTCACTCTTCCAACTTCTTCCATCGGGCAGGAGATACAGAAGTCTGAGAACACGCACGAACAGACTCAAAACAGCTTCTTCCCCACGGTCACCAGACTCCTAAATGACCCTCTTATGGACTGACCTCATTAACACTACACCCTGTAGGCTTCATCCAATGCCAATGCTTATGTAGTTACATTGTATATCTTGTGTTGCCCTATTATGTATTTTCATGTATTTTCTTGAATTCTGTTTAATTCCCTTTTCTTCCCATGTACTGAATGATCTGTTGAGCTGCTCGCAGAAAAATACTTTTCACTGTACCTCGGTACACGTGACAATAAACAAATCCAATCCAATCCAAATAGGCTTCAATTAGGATTAATTTGCCCTCAACAATCTTTCCACTTCACATGGAACAGAAGCAAAATTTATGGTGCTCGCTGACCTCCCCCGCTTCGCTCCTCCCCATCGCTTTAATCCCCTCCAGCTCCACAACCCTCTGCACTCATCCAATACAGGCCTCTTGCATGTTTCCAAATTCCATCATGCCACCATTGGCAGCCATGCCTTCAGCTGTCTGGGCTCCAAGCTCTGAAATTCCCTCCTTCAACATCTCTGCTCCTCTCTCCGCCTTGAATCCTCTCCAGAAAACCCAAGGTTTTGGTCACCTTACACCTCGAATGACTTACTGCCAAAGTTTGTCTGATGACGTGCTTGTGAAGCACCTTGGGCTGTTTCACCAACGTGAAGATGCTGTGCAAAATGCAAGTTGTTGTTGTTTCAGCTTAAAACATAAATGTCTCAAACGTGTTAATCCATGCTCAGAGCTACAGGTTTACCAGATGCAATTAACGTCACTAAAAACATTTACACCCTGTGGCAATCTCTCCCAGCTACAGTTTAATGTCCAACACTGTTTCACTCCCTTTAGTCCTGAAGGTTTAAATTGATTCGAAACGTTAACACTTGTTTTCTCTCCCTACAGTTGATGTCAGGCTTGCTGAGTTTTTCCAAAATTCTGGCCGTTTCAGATTCCAGCATCCGCAGTGTTTGGCGTGTTTCACGACAAAGATGACCTGGTCAATATCACATTGCTATTTCTGGCGGATTTGCCGGATGCAAATTTGCTGCCATGTTTCCGACTTTACAACAGTTGCTACATGTCAGCGTCAATAACTGAGAAGCATTTTGGGACATTCCCAGGCTGTGAGGCGCAAACTGGGCACTCAGCAACTGGAGCCCCGCGGCAACTGGAGCCCCGCGGCAACTGGGCCCCGCGGCGACTGGGGCCCCGCGGCGACTGGGGCCCCGCGGCGACTGGGGCCCCGCGGCAACTGGGGTCACGCGGCAACTGGGGCCCCCGGCAACTGGGGGCACTCGGCAACTGGGGGCACTCGGCGACTGGAGCCCCGCGGCGACTGGGGCCCCGCGGCGACTGGGGCCCCGCGGCAACTGGGGGCCCGCGGCGACTGGGCCCCGCGGCGACTGGGCCCCGCGGCGACTGGGGCCCCGCGGCAACTGGGGTCCCGCGGCAACTGGGGTCCCGCGGCAACTGGGGGCCCGCAGCAACTGGGGGCCCGCGGCAACTGGGGGCACTCGGCAACTGGGGCCCCGCGGCAACTGGAGCCCCGCGGCAACTGGAGCCCCGCGGCAACTGGAGCCCCGCGGCAACTGGAGCCCCGCGGCAACTGGAGCCCCGCGGCAACTGGGGCCCCGCGGCAACTGGAGCCCCGCGGCGACTGGGCCCCGCGGCGACTGGGGCCCCGCGGCGACTGGGGCCCCGCGGCGACTGGGGCCCCGCGGCGACTGGGTCACGCGGCAACTGGGGTCCCGCGGCAACTGGGGGCCCACGGCAACTGGGGTCCCGCGGCAACTGGGGTCCCGCGGCAACTGGGGTCCCGCGGCAACTGGGGTCCCGCGGCAACTGGGGGCCCACGGCAACTGGGGGCCCGCGGCAACTGGGGGCACTCGGCAACTGGGGGCACTCGGCAACTGGGGCCCCGCGGCAACTGGGGCCCCGCGGCAACTGGGGCCCCGCGGCAACTGGGTCACGTGGCAAGTGGGGCCCCGCGGCAACTGGGGCCCCACGGCAACTGGGGCCCCGCGGCGACCGAAGCACTCGGCAAATGGGGCCCCGCGGCAACTGGGTCCCCGTGGCAACTGGGGCCCCGCGGCAACTGGGGCCCCGCGGCAACTGGGTCACGTGGCAACTGGGGCCCCGCGGCAACTGGGTCACGTGGCAACTGGGGCCCCGCGGCGACCGAAGCACTCGGCAAATGGGGCCCCGCGGCAACCGGGTCACGTGGCAACTGGGGGCCCGCGGCGACTGAGGCCCCGCGGCAACTGGGGCCCCGCGGCGACTGGGGCCCCGCGGCGACTGGGGCCCCGCGGCGACTGGGGCCCCGCGGCGACCGGGTCACGCGGCAACCGGGGCCCCGCGGCGACCGGGGCCCCGCGGCGACTGGGGCCCCGCGGCGACTGGGGCCCCGCGGCGACTGAGGCCCCGCGGCGACTGGGGGCCCGCGGCGACTGGGGCCCCGCGGCAACCGGGGCCCCGCGGCAACCGGGGCCCCGCGGCAACCGGGGCCCCGCGGCAACCGGGGCCCCGCGGCAACCGGGGCCCCGCGGCAACCGGGGCCCCACGGCAACAGGGGCACTCGGCAACCGGGGCACTCGGCAACTGGGGCCCGCGGCAATTGAGGCACACGGCAACTGGGGCCCCACGGCAACTGGGGCACTCGGCAACTGGGGCCCCGTGGCAACTGGGCACGCGGCAACTGGGCACGCGGCAACTGGATTACAATGGTTCTGTAGATAGTGAAGTTGATCTTGGCCTCAAACCACATAGGATAGTCACTATCCCATTAGAAGACAGCTATTTTGCCAACTTAAACATTCACTCCCGGCCATCCCCCCCCCCCCCCCCCAAACATCAGCGCACCGTGCCAGCAGCGTGTACTATCTACAAGATGCAATGCCACAATTGGCCATGGCTCCTTTGCCAGCGCCTTCCAAACCTGCAACACCTACCCACCGACGACAAGGGCAGCAGACACGTGGCAGCAACATCACCTGGGAGATCCCCCTCCCACCCTGACTATAATCGGCCATTCCTTCAGAGTCTCTGGGTTAAGATCCTGGAACTCCCACCCTGACAGCCAGCACTCTGGATGTACCTAGGCCACATGTACTGCAGCGGCTCACAGCGGAAGCTCGCCACACCGTCACGAAGATTATTAGGGATGGACAACAACAAATGCTGCCCTCGCTAGCATCCAGAGAATTAATTACTTAACAATAATATAGATTTTGTAGATGTAGGTAATGTAGGGGCAGCACGGTACCACAGTGGTTAGCAATGTTGCTTCACAGCTCCAGGGACCCAGCTTCAATTCCCGGCTTGGGTCACTGTCTGTGCGGAGTCTGCACGTTCTCCTGGCCGGGATTCTCCGGTATCCGGCGGGGCGAGCCATACCAGCGCCGAGGAGTGGCGTGAACCACTCCGGCGTCAGGCCACCCGGAGGGCTAGTCCGGCGGCGGCGGGGTTGGCGCTGAAGGGCCTCCGCCGGCCGGCACGAGTTGGCACACGCGCGGGAGCGCCAGCATGTTCTGGTGCATGTGCAGAACCTCTGGCATGATCCCTGCACATGCGCAGCGGGGTTTCTTCTCCACGCCAGGCCGTGGCGGAGCTTTACAGCGGCTGCTGCGGATGGAAAGAGTGCCCCCACGGCACCGGCCCACCCCCAGATCGGTGGGCCCCGATCGCGGGCCAGACCACCATCCCCCCCCCCCCCCCCCCCCCCGAGGACTCCGCAGGCCGCCGATAGGGACCTGGTCTAATCCACACCGGCGGGACTGGCTGAAAACGGGCGGCCGCACGGCCCATCGCGGAGCGGAGAATCGCCGGGGGGGGGGGGGGGGGGGGGGGGGACCGCTGCCAACGGGCCCATATCAGCGCGGCACGATTCCCGCCCCCATCAAAAAACCAGCGCCAGTGAATTCGGCAGCCGGCACCAGGCGGGGGGGGGGGGTTCGGAGAATCCCACCCCCCGTGTCTGCGTGGGTTTCCTCCGGGCGCTCCGGTTTCCTCCCACAAGCCCCGAAAGACGTGCTTGTTCGGTGAATTGGACATTCTGAATTCTCCCTCAGTGTACCCGAACAGGCACCGGAATGTGGCGACTAGGGGATTTTCACAGTAACTTCATTGCAGTGTTAATGTAAGCCTGCTTGTGACAATAAAGATTATTATAAAAATTATTATAGATTTCCCAAAGTTCTGGGCTTCACATTTTAAACAGAGGTTTTACATTTTGTTCCAACAGAAGCTTTTTAAATTCCCTGTAAAACATACAGAGGTGAGCAAAATATACAAAAACTACCTTCCAATTAGTGAGACAGAGTTAGCACAGAACCACAAGAGTGCAGGGGGTGGCCATTCGGCCCATTGTGTCTATACTGGCTCTTGGAAAGAGCGATCTGATTAGTCGCTCCCTGTGCTCTTTCCCCACAGATCCTCAATTTTAATCTTCCCTCCAAGTCTTTCTCCAATTCCCTTTTCTGAAAGTTCCTCTGGAATCTGCTTCCACCGTCCTTTCAGGCAGCACCTTCCCAGTTCAAAACAACTCTCTGCATAAAAATAATTCTCCTCACTCCCCCCCCTCTGCTTCTGTTGCCAGTGACCTGGGGCTGGATTCTCCCTGCCGGCCGGATGCTCCGTTTTGCCGGCAGCCCCGGGGGGTTTCCCGACGGCGTGGGGCTGCCCCACAATGGGAAACCCCACTGACCGGCCGGTGTAACGGAGAATCCGGCTGGCGGGCTGAAATAGAAATGTGGTGCGGAGGACGGAGAATCCGACCCATGAAATCTGTGTCCCTTTGGTTATTGACCCTCCACTGACACTGGAATCAGTTTCTCCTTATTCACTCTATCAAAACCCTTCAGGGTCATAAACGCCTCTGTAAAACCTCCCGTTCACCTTCTCTGCTTTGAGGAAATCAAGCCCGCCTTCCCCAAATCTCTCCAGTTAACTGAATTCTCGTAAACCACCTTGACTCTCGGTCCAGAAGGATTCGGATTCCACAAATCCCGGGGAGGTCAACAAAGTGATTTCTGTAAACACTGTAGCCATCGAGCGATGTTTGTCAATTGAACGCTTCTACTTCTTTCCAGCCCTTCAGTAATAAAGCAGGACTGAGCAAACAGTCTCACCTTGCAGCAAAGTTTCAGGTGAAGTTGCGTTGGGAAGACGAGGGACAGAGAGGTGTTTATCTGAGGCTTCAGCTGACCAATGGGACCAGCTGCTCCGGCCAGGGTAGCCGAGATCACTTCTTTCCAATCGGTTGGTACAGTATTCGGGATGCACGTTGGATTCATTCGGTCACCCCCAACATTCCCATTACCAAGAGAACAAAGCCACGCCACGGAGCGGCAAATTCAGCAACCAGCTATTTGTTTCCCCTTTTGCCTTTTCTACCTTCCTCACTCTGGAAGGAATTGATTCCTACTGGACTCCAGGGACAGGAGCTAGCTGTTTGGTGAGTACCTGGTACATGGTTACGGTCTGTTCCTTAGGTTTAAAATAGTATACAAACTGGTGGTACAGCGAACAAAATATATATAAAAGCAACATAAATAAGTGAATAATAGAATGAATTAGAATGATGGCAGGACAGGTGATGTGTCAAGGTTGCAGCATGTGGGAGTTCATTAATCTCAGTGCCATCCAGGACAAACACGTCTGCAGTCAGAGTCCTCGGCTCGAGGACCTTCAGCCCAGCGTCAGGGAGCTGGAGGCTGAGCTGCCGACACTGAGACATCAGCGAGGCTGAGCTGCGGACACTGAGACACATCAGGGAGGCTGAGCTGCCGACACTGAGACACATCAGGGAGGCTGCGGACACTGAGACACATCAGGGAGGCTGCGGACACTGAGACACATCAGGGAGGCTGAGCTGCGGACACTGAGACACATCAGGGAGGCTGAGCTGCGGACACTGACATCAGGGAGGCTGAGCTGCGGACACTGACATCAGGGAGGCTGAGCTGCGGACACTGACATCAGGGAGGCTGAGCTGCGGACACTGACATCAGGGAGGCTGAGCTGTGGGCACTGAGACACATCAGGGAGGCTGAGCTGCGGACACTGAGACACATCAGGGAGGCTGAGCTGCGGACACTGAGACACATCAGGGAGGCTGAGCTGCGGACACTGAGACACATCAGGGAGGCTGCGGACACTGAGGCACATCAGGGAGGCTGAGCTGCGGACACTGAGACACATCAGGGAGGCTGCCGACACTGAGACACATCAGGGAGGCTGCGGACACTGAGACACATCAGGGAGGCTGAGCTGCCGACACTGAGACACATCAGGGAGGCTGAGCTGCGGACACTGACATCAGGGAGGCTGAGCTGCCGACACTGAGACACATCAGGGAGGCTGAGCTGCGGACACTGACATCAGGGAGGCTGAGCTGCCGACACTGAGACACATCAGGGAGGCTGCGGACACTGAGACACATCAGGGAGGCTGAGCTGCGGACACTGACATCAGGGAGGCTGAGCTGCCGACACTGACATCAGGGAGGCTGAGCTGCCGACACTGACATCAGGGAGGCTGCGGACACTGACATCAGGGAGGCTGCGGACACTGAGACACATCAGGGAGGCTGAGCTGCCGACACTGACATCAGGGAGGCTGAGCTGCGGACACTGAGACACATCAGGGAGGCTGCGGACACTGAGACACATCAGGGAGGCTGAGCTGCCGACACTGAGACACATCAGGGAGGCTGAGCTGCCGACACTGACATCAGGGAGGCTGAGCTGCGGACACTGACACACATCAGGGAGGCTGAGCTGCCGACACTGAGACACATCAGGGAGGCTGAGCTGCGGACACTGAGACACATCAGGGAGGCTGCGGACACTGAGACACATCAGGGAGGCTGCGGACACTGAGACACATCAGGGAGGCTGCGGACACTGAGACACATCAGGGAGGCTGCGGACACTGAGACACATCAGGGTGGCTGCGGACACTGCAACACATCAGGGAGGCTGAGCTGCGGACACTGAGACACATCAGGGAGGCTGCGGACACTGAGACACATCAGGGAGGCTGAGCTGCGGACACTGACACACATCAGGGAGGCTGAGCTGCCGACACTGAGACACATCAGGGAGGCTGAGCTGTGGGCACTGAGACACATCAGGGAGGCTGCGGACACTGAGACACATCAGGGAGGCTGAGCTGCCGACACTGACATCAGGGAGGCTGCGGACACTGAGGCACATCAGGGAGGGGGAAAGTTAGCCAGATGTTTTGTACCAGGAGGCAGTCAGGCCTCCTGGGATGGGGTCTTCTGAGGTGGAGCGTCAGGGACAGGAGGGTGCGACTGTGAATGAGGCAGGAATGGGGACCCAGAGGACAGGAGTGTCAGCCTCTGCAATTGTCCATGGATTTAATGCTCTCAGCTTGCCTGGATGAGAGGGGGGCTACAGGGTGAACGAGCTAGCTGACTGACCATGGCACCGTGGTACAGGAAGCCATCCAAGTGGGGGGTGGGGGGGGGGGGGGGGGCGCTTAGGAGTGCAGTGGTGATAGGGGGCAGTATAGTGAGGTGGATTGACATAGTTATCAGCAGGAAAAAGCCAGTGTTGCCAACCCAGTGCCAGGGTTCCGGACATGTGCTCCGGGCTTGATGGGAACTTGCAGTGCGAGGGGCAGGATCCCGTTGTCGTGGGTCCATGTAGGCACCAACGACACAGGCAGAGTCGGGAAAGAGCTTTTACATTTAGAGTTTGAGCTCGGCACTAAAGTGAAAAGCGGAACCTCCACAAGGTTACAATCGCTGGATTTTTACCGGAGTCACGTGCAAATTGGCGTAGGGTACATAAAATTAGTGAGATGAATACATGCCTCAGACTGGTGTGGGGAGGGGAGTGCTGGTTTGTGGGGCATGGTTATCAGTACTGGGGAAAATGGAGGCTGTACCACTGGGACACTCTACACCTGAACCAGACTGGGCCTTCCTGTTTGAAACATCTTTACATTATACACAGGAAAGTCATTGGAGTCGTTAAAGGAAAGGTCAAATTACTGGTTAGAAGAATAAGAGGCGACATGATTGAAACATACAAGATCCTGAGGGGTATTGACAGGGCGGATGTGGAGAGGATGTGTCCTCGTGTGGGACAATCTACAATTAGGAACCACCGTTTAAAAATAAAGGGTCATCCGTTTAAAACAGAGATGAGGAAAAAAGATTCTTCTTTGAATTGCTAGTCTTCAAAAGGCTGTGGAAGCGACGCATTTGAAAAAAAAATGAAGGCAGAAGTAGACAGATCTGTGGTAAGCAAAGGGGTGAAAGGTTGTCAGGGTTGGCAGGAACATGGAACTACAATCCGATGCGCCATGATCCTTTCGACTCTCAGGGCAGGCTGGGGAGGCTTGTGGCCTACTCCTCCGAATGAGCATGTCCGTGTGAACGATGGAAGAGGCCCGAGCAGATGAATGGCCTTCCTCTGTTCCCAGCAACGCAAACCGGCTCAGAACAACACTGGCGTTTTTGAAAACCCAATCAATTTTCTCATCTACCAATTGCTCAAGAACTGCAAATCCCATTTAAGCACGGCAGCACAAGTGGCGAGCACTGTGGCTTCACAGCTCCAGGGTCCCAGGTTCGATTCCCGGCTTGGGTCACTGTCTGTGCGGAGTCTGCACGTTCGCCCAGTGCCTGCGTGGGTTTCCTCCGGGTGCTCCGGTTTCCTCCCACAGTCCAAACACGTGTTGGTTGAGTGGATTGGCCCTTAGTTACGGGGATGGGGTGGAAGTGAGGGCTTAAGTGGGTCGGTGCAGACTCGATGGGCCGAATGACCTCCTTCTGCAATGTACGTTCTATGTTCTAAGAAGTTGCCACCAAGCCTCAAAAGCAGCAAACCTGTACACAATTCTCCCCACCTCAAGCCAGACAGCGCGAGGCTGCACTAAAAAAATATCAAGGCCAGCAACGTGCAACTAAACATTTTCGGACCGCTGACTGCAAAGACAAGCTCCAGGTATTTCTGGTTAAGGGTTTACCAATAGCTACAGCGGAGGAAGTATTAATATTTCCCAGGTCCACGGTCCTTCACTGTGACTCACATGCACAGTCACATTCTTCTCTCCATTTCTGTTGCCATAGAAACATCCAGCAGAGGAGGCCCATTGTGCTGGCTCTTCTGAAACAGTTATCCAGTTAGTCCCATTCCCCTTGCTCTTTGTCCATATCAGAAAGATTTTTCCCTGTCGAGTATTTACCCTATTGAATCAGTCTCCGCCAACCTTCCAGGCAGCTCATTTTGGATCACAAAAACTCACTGCGTAAGAAACGTTCCTCGTCTCGCCTCGCGCCCTTTTGCCAATCTTTGAACTCTGACCCAAATGACGGTGGAATTAAACAGTCCTTATTTAGGCAGTCACACCTCACCGACAATTTTAAATCTCATCTCCAAATAATGGGTTATAAATCCGCAGATTAATTGAATCATTTTTATACACCCAACTCTGTAGTTTTTCAATCCAAAGCTATTGAAATGAATAAAATGAAATGAAAATCGCTTATTGTCACCAGTAGGCTTCAAATGAAGTTACTGTGAAAAGCCCCTAGTCGCCACATTCCGGCGCCTGTTCGGGGAGGCTGGTGCGGGACTTGAACCGTGCTGCTGGCCTGCTGTCAAAGCCAGCGATTTAGCCCTGTGCTAAACAAGTCTGGTTCTCTGGTAAGTTGCAAGTCTGCTAACATCCAGTGTTTGTAAGGGGCTGGTTACCAGGATTCCTTTCAAAACTCTAATGAATAGTCATTTGGTAGTACAGAACTTCAGCATTGCTGAAAAAGTGACATGCTAACAAGGCTTTCAATCTAGCGCTCATCTCGTGCAGTACAAATTGTTGTTCCTTTTACTGTGGGTAATCCTGCTGCCTGTTCTGATGAGTGTAAGATGAAAAACTTTGACAGCAGGTCTCCTTTTTTCAGGAGTACTTACTAATTTATCAAAATGAACAGATTTGCAGCACCAACAACTTGCATTTATGTACCACCTTGTGAGGCTTTCTTGGTCTGAGCGCAACATCAAGAGGGTGGTGAATCTGTGGAACTCTTTGCCGCAGAAGGCTGGGGAGGCCAATTCACTGGGTGTCTTTAAGACAGAGATAGATAGGTTCTTGATTAATAAGGAGATCAGGGGTTATGGGGAGAAGGGAGGAGAATGGGGATGAGAAAATATCAGCCTTGATTGAGCAGACTCGATGGGCCGAGTGGCCTAATTCTGTTCCTATGTCTTATGGCCTAATCCACTTCTCGGTTCAGAAGAGATTGATCCAGACTGTCACCTTGACCTTCTATTCCGTTCTCCCTCTGTGTTTATCCAGCGTAAATGTAGCTTGGCTATTCACCTCAACCACTCCCGGTGATTGAGGCCTTGTGGCCCAGTGGGTAACGCCCCGGCTCTGAACCAGAAGCTCCAGGTTCCAGGCCCACCCCAGGACTTGACGGTCACAGAAGGTGCATTCGCAATTCGGCCAAACAGATGGGAGCGTCAACCGGGAAATCCTTCCAACCGCACCAATGGCCGGCGGTCAGAGCGGGAGACAGGCCTGGTCAGTCACCCTCGATGCGGAGTGGTGCTCCCAAGCCTCCTTCTGAGGTCCCAAGTTTCACATTCTTATCAACCCCTGGGTCAAACACGTTTGTCCCAAAGTTCTCCACAAAACCGGCCTTCTTTTGTCAAAGATGGATTTTAATTTTAGTTTGTTCTGTGCTACCTGTCGGCAGACATCAGCTGGTAACTTCTGCGGAGCGGCAGCCTGCGTGGATTGCCACTCCCTGGCAAACGTACCCTCGCTACACGGGGGAGGCGCCCACCTGGCCTGGCCTTCCTACCTTGGGCCGGGTGAGGAAGGGTTAGCGTCAGTGCAAAAGGAGCAGAGCGAAGTACACACCCCCTCCCCCGCCTTTTTACAGCACTCGCTGCCATAAAGCAGGTGAGTTTAATGGTCCCACTGAAAGGGACACGGTAAGTTTCTGAGGTACGTGAACGGGATGTGGGGGGTTTGGGGAGGGGTAGCGGGGAAATTCCGTGCAGTTGCCGGGGGGGGGGTTGATTTGTACTTTGCGGGCTCAGTCTGATTGTTTAAAATAGTACTTTTGAAGTTAGAAGTTGTTTTTCTCTCTAATTCTTTCCGAAGAACTAGTAGGGTAAGTAAAACTGGCAGAACCATCCGGAGTTAATGATTTAAGTCAGCTCAGAGCAAGTTAGCACTTCTGGATTAATTATTGGGTAAACCCTTCCATGGGGCCTTCCGAGAGGGATCCCCCAGCACATCATTGGCATACCACCCAAATCTGGGGAGCCAGGAAGGTTGTGGCCCATAATTGGTTTCAGTACAAGCTTTCCCATTAAATGCAAGACTAAGGGGAGGCACGGTGGCACAGTGGTTAGCACTGCCGCCTCACGGCGCCGAGGAACCGGGTTCGATATCGGCCCCGGGTCACTGTCCGTGTGGAGTTTGCACATTCTCCCCGTGTCTGCGTGGGTCTCACCCCCACAACCCAAAGATGTGCAGGGTAGGTGGATCGGCCACGCTAAATTGCCCCTTAACTGGGGAAAAAAATGAATTGGGTGCTTTAAATTTACGGGAAAAAAATTAAATGCAGGACGATTTCTCGAACTTTTAAGAGCCCAAGTAGTGTGCGACCAACAAGGCAACGGGACGTTAAGCACAACTGTTGGTAGTTTGTGCAACAGGTGATGGTCTATGTTTAGATGTGGTTGAATCTCCCTGGTTCCCCCCCTCAGAACTGTGCTATCTCAAACTAACCAAAAAAACTGTTAAATTTAAAAGTAGTGAAAACCAAAAGAAGAAGTGGAAAAAGGTTTAAAATCTGCCAAGTTTAAAATCAGCCAAGTGTAACACCACCAGCTGATTTCAATAAAAGTGGCTTCACATTTTAGATATGGAAACATATTTTTTACATAGTGAAATATGAAGTAGACACAAACCACACAGATCCTGCTGTTCGATTCGGATGCAAAGCAATTTCAACACCTGTAACGTCTACGCACTCAGAACAGATTCTGACACATCGCAGTCTGTGCAATGTCTTATCTCCGGAGCACAGTCCTGGTCTCCGTATTACTAAGAATGATATAGTAGCATTGGAGAAAATACAACAAGAGGTTTACATGGACGACAGCAAGGTGTATCTATCAGGAACGATTGGACAGGCTATGGTGCTGTACTTTAAAAAGACGATTGAGAGGTGACCTGATGGGGTAGACGCGAGATGGAGTAAACGTTGAGATGGTTTCAGTTGTGGAGGAGTGCTGGTGGTTAGCACTGTTGCTTCACAGCACTGTTGCTTCACAGAGCCAGGGTCCCAGGTTTGATTCCCGGCTTGGGTCACTGTCTGTGTAGAGTCTGTACGTTCATAGAATTTACGGTGCAGAAGGAGGCCATTCAGCCCACCCGAGTCTGCGCCGGTCCTCGGAAAGAGCACCCTACTTAAGGCCACGCCTCCACCCTGTCCCCGTACCCAGTAACCCCCACCTAACCTTTTTGGATACGAGGGGCAATTTATCACGGCCAATCCACCTAACAAGCACGTCTTTCAGGACTTGTGGGAGGAAACCGGAGCACCCGGAGGAAACCCACGCAGACACGGGGAGAACGTGCAGCCTCCGCACAGACAGTGACCCAAGCCGGGAATTGAACCTGGGAGGCTGGAGCTGTGAAGCAACTGTGCTAACCACTATGCTACCGTGCTGCCCAGTTCTCCCAGTGTCAGCGTGGGTTTCCTCCGGGTGCTCCGGTTTCCCCCCCACAAGTCCCGAAAGACGTGAGGTTAGGTGAATTGGACATTCTGAATTCTCCCTCTGTGTACCCAAACAGGCGCCAGAATGTGGCGACTCGGGGATTTTCACAGTAACTTCATTACAGTGTTAATGTAAGCCACTGGTGACAATAAAGATTATTTTTTTTAAATTAATGAAGTTGAAAGGGTAGATAGAGAGGAACTATGTCCTCTGGTTTGGGGGGGGGGGCTCGAGAACATGGTGGCAGAACCAAATTAGAGTAGTGCGACCTGGGTATAAATGGACAAAGTCATTGATGGTGGAAGGACACGGTGAGCGTGCGATTTCTCAAGCAGCCAGTATCCTTGGCAGCGGCAGAGTACAACAGCAAGGAGGTTAAATTGAATGTGTACAAGTCACTAGTGTGGCCTCAGCATTGTGTCGGGTTCTGGACACCTCAGTTTAGGAAGAATCAGACTGCTCGAGAGAGAGAGAGAGGGCGCAGAAAAGATTGACGAGAATAAACAGGAAGGATGCGTAGGTTTGCGGGGAGAAGGCGGGGGATTGGAACTAGGCGAGCTGCTCATTGGGAGCAGGAGCAGACACGATGGGCCGAGTGGTCACCTTGTGAGCGGTGAACAATTCTGTGATCTTGGAAGTGAGGTCAGGAAACCCTTCTTCACAGAAGTGAAAATCTGGAACGCCTCACCCCCCCGAAAATGGCATGGGTTTAACGCATTTCACGAGATGGATGGATTACTGTTGTGCAAGGGAACGAAGGGTTCTAGAACCAAGGCGGGTAAAACACAAATCAGTCATGATCTTTCAGAGAGGGCATTCCAGAGCTTGGGGCCAGGAATCCGAAGGTACGGATGCCAATGATGGAAATCAAGGGTGCTCAAGAGGCCAGAATTAGAGAGACACAACGATCTTGGGAGCAGGTTGTGGAGACAGGGTGGTGGGGTGTGGGGGTGTGCAGGATTACCCATCAACCATGTATTTGTGATCTCGGCAAATGGCTGTACGTCATCGATGTTAACACGGGGGTGGGAGAACGCGGCGGTGGTTCAAGCCCTAGCGTGCGATGTACGAGAGCCGATAAACAATCCTGTTACCCACCTTCAGCTTCCTCAAGCATCTGATCCACCCAAACTGTTAAATCCTCCCAAGAGTCTTTGCAAAGAGCAGCAAAAAGTAAAAAGAAAAAAAAGGACAGAATGTCATGCAAATAAAAGCACCACCGGAAAAAAAATCTACTGATTTTTTTAAAAATTTGGGGGGGGGGGGGGGGGGGGGGGGGGGGGGGGGGGAAGACGCAAACTGCAAAGATTACACAATGAGACTCGTAATGTTTCTGTCGAGATTGTTCATGTGGAGCGCACAGAGATCTGCTGGGCTAAGTAGCCCATTTGTGCGAGTCGCGCATCACATTTCAGCAGCGGAGAACTCGGAGGAAAGGGATGAAACTGTACGTACAGGAGATGGACGTGACTGTACATACACAGCTCCCCATCACATCCAAAAGTACATCAGGCAATGGTGGAATTGGAAAATATCATTCTCCAATGTTGGATTTGTTTGTGTGCGTCCTTGGAAACTCCCGCAAGGTAAAGTCACTCATTACCTGGTGTTGGCCTTTTTAAGCAGTTTATTCACCGATCCCTTGCACTCTTCACAGTTTCAATGTGGGATTCCTTCTGGATGTCAACTCTGGCTCCTTTGGGAAGGGGTGAAGGAATATCAACAGGTTGGCTGAACATGAACCTCCACCTCCCTCGCCCCCAACCCATCCAAATCTTAATCCAGGCTCACCAGAAGACATAGGAGCAGAATTAGGCCATTCTGTCCATCGAGTCTGCTCTGCCATTCAATCATGGCTGATATTTTTCTCATCTCCATTCTCCTGCCTTCTCCCCATAAACACTGATCCCCTTATTAATCAAGATCTCTGTCTTAAAGACACTCAGAGATTTGGCCTCCACAGCCTTCTGCGGCAAAGAGTTCCACAGATTCACCACCCTCTGGCTGAAGAAATTCCTCCTCATCTCTGTTTTAAAGGATCGTCCCTTCAGTCTGAGATGGTGTCCACTGGTTCTAGTTTTTCCTACAAGTGGAAGCATCCTCACCACGTCCACTCTATCCAGGCCTCACAGTATCCTATAAGCTTCAATAACATCCTTTTAAACTCCAACGAGTACAAACTCAGAGTCCTCAACCGTTCCTCATACGACAAGTTCTTCATTCCAGGGATCATTCTTGTGAACCTCCTCTGGACCCTTCCCAAGGCCCCAGCACATCCTTCCTTAGATATGGGGCCCAAAACTGCTCACAATACTCCAAATGGGGGTCTGACCAGAGCCTTATACAGCCTCAGATGTACATCCTCGGCTCTTGTATTCTAGCCCTCTCGACATGAATGCTAACATTGCATTTGCCTTCCTAACTGCTGACTGAACCTGCACGTTAACCTTAAGAGAATCGTCGGGCAGCACGGTGGCCTAGTGGTTAGCATAACCGCCTCACGGCGCTGAGGTCCCAGGTTCGATCCCGGCCCTGGGTCACTGTCCGTGTGGAGTTTGCACATTCTCCCCGTGTCTGCGTGGGTTTCGCCCCCACAACCCAAAAATGTGCAGAGTAGGTGGATTGGCCACGCTAAATTGCCCCTTAATTGGAAAAAATAATTGGGTAATCTAAATTTTAAAAAAGAAAAAAAAAACCTTAAGAGAATCGTGAACCATGAGGTGTTAAGGTGCACACAGTAGAGAAAAAATATCTAGGGCAGGAATTGAAACAAAAGAGGTGTGGAATTTTACACCTCCCCCAGAGGCGTTAAATCAGATGGTGGGGGCACCACATTGGTCACCTGCTGGAATTTTAACCAGTGGTAGGGTAGGTTTAGAAACTGATACGGGGAGTGAACCCTCGGGCCAATGGTAATCACCACCCCCAAAACGTTCCCCTGCTCCCCCAACCCCTGTGCCAGAGGCCATCAGAACCACCCATTTGTCTTGCAGTCCCAACTTCCTCCATGGCTGCTTCTTGTCAAGTACTGACTGCAGTCCCAGCAGTGGCCACCATCCACAGAGGCACTGCTGGTACTGGAGAGTTGTCAGAAAGCCATTCATTCTCCATCATGGGGAGGGGATGGGGGGGGGGGGGGAAAGAGAGGAGGAAGAGAACCAGAATCTCAGGGAGTCAACAGCCTAACGACTGGGAGCTTGCCTGCTATTTTTCAGCTGGTCTGCTCCGCTGCAAAAGACCCCAGCCCTCCACCAATCCCTCCACCTCCACCCTCCAAGATGCTGACTCTTCCACTAATTAGTAACTTTCTAAACGGTCACTCAGCACATCGGGATTCAGACAGAGAGCATCCACAGTCCAATTCATCTCGTGCACATCCCTAATTTCCTTGTTCCAGCCTCGGCAGCAGGGCCTCCAGCTGCCCGGGGTCTCGCTCTGGAATTCCTTCCCTAAATCTCTCCACATCTCTCCTCACTCAAGACATTCTCTACCTCTTCGACCGAGCTTTTGAGCACCTATCTTCGTAGCTCATGTGACTGTATCAAACTGCGTTGGTCAATGTTCCTGTCAAGAGCCCAGAGGTCATGTCTTAAGTTGCTATATAAATGCAAGTTCTTGTTGGAAAATCAGCGGATACAGATGAGAAGTAGGAATCCTAATTTGTATTCCCCCCCCCTCTCTTCACTGGGACTTTGAAGCTAACAATGTTGGCCTCATTTGTCAAGAAGCTTTTGAAAAACAGAATGTGAAAGTTCTATTCATTTCAAATGCAGATATTTATAATTGTGATAGCTAGGTGTAAACAGCTAGGTGTACAGGTCCACAGGTCACTGAAAGGGGCAACACAATTGGAGAAGGTAGTCAAAAAGGCATCCGGCACGCTTGCCTTCATTGGCCGGGGCACTGAGTATAAGAATTGGCAAGTCATGTTGCAGCTTTATAGAACCTTAGTTAGGCCACACTTGGAGTGTAGTGTTCAATTCTGGTCGCCACACTACCATAAGGATGTGGAGGCTTTAGAGAGGGTGCAGAAGAGATTTACCAGGACGTTGCCTGGTATGGAGGGCATTAGATAGGAGGAGAGGTTGAATAAACTTGGTTTGCTCTCACTGGAACGACGGAGGTGAGGGGCGACCTGGTAGAGGTCTACAAAATTATGAGGGGCATAGATAGAGTGGATAGTCAGAGACTTTTTTCCAGGGTAGAGGGGTCAATTGCTAGGGGGCATAGGTTTAAGGTGCGAGGGGCAAGGTTTAGAGGAGATGCACGAGGCAAGTTTTTTTTTTACACAGAGGGTGCCTGGAACTCGCTGCCGGAGGAGGTGGTGGAAGCAGGGACGATAGTGATGTTTAAGAGGCATCTTGACAAATACATGAATAGGATGGGAATAGAGGGATGCGGACCCAGGAAGTGTAGAAGATTTTAGTTTGGATGGGCAGCATGGTCGGCGCAGGCTTGGAGGGCCGAAGGGCCTGTTCCTGTGCTGTACTTTTCTTTGTTCTTCAAGCCACTAGTGCAGTGGTTATTTTCCAGCTAGCCCTTTGCCTGAGCTGAAACACTCTTTATTGTTTGTATTGATGCTGAAGAATTATTCTAATGGCTCTCAAGTGGCCCGTGAGATATTCGCTCCTGCGAATGAAAATCTAAAAACTGAAATTGACAGGTTTTTGTTGGGTATGGGCATGAAGAGAGAATCATAGAATCCCTAAAAGTGCAGAAGGAGGCCGTTCGACCCATCGAGTTTGCACTGACCCTCCGAAGGAGCACCCTATCTAGGCACATCTTTGGACTGTGGGAGGAAACCGGAGCACCCGGAGGAAACCCACGCAGGCACGGGGAGGGCGTGCAGACTCCGCACAGACAGTGACCCGAGGCCGGAATCGATCCCGGGCCCCTGGCGCTGCGGGGCAGCAGTGCTAACCACTGTGCCACTCCAGATGGTTAACTGGACGAAAGATAGAGATTAGCATTTTCTAAGTCATGGCGGAATGGCTTTTCCTGTTCCAATGACAC
This sequence comes from Scyliorhinus canicula, assembly GCF_902713615.1. NCBI lineage: Eukaryota > Metazoa > Chordata > Chondrichthyes > Carcharhiniformes > Scyliorhinidae > Scyliorhinus > Scyliorhinus canicula. The sequence goes on from NC_052148.1 coordinate 272,157,873, forward strand.
AAAACAGAATGCCAAATGCGCTGAAGAATAATCTCGTTGTGCTGTGTGCCTGAATATAGATTAAGCAGTGTGCAGCGCAGGTCAAATATTGATGTGAAATCATCAACTGAATTAATTCAGTGTTAAATGATCATAAACCTCTCGGTGACAACATTATGGTGAGGCAGAGTTGAGGGTGGGGAAGGCTCCAACAGGGACACATACTTTCTTTTAGCCTTCCGGTTTGATTTTACATTAAGCGGGGAGCTAATGAAACACCTTCACATTGCGCACCTGAAAAAGGCACCGAATTGGTTAAAGGAATGATCGAGTTACCTTTTGAAAAACATTATCCCCAGAGACGCCTGGGCGGAGGGGGAATTGAAACACAAAAGGCCTGGCAGTAAAAAATGTGAAGCTAAAATCAAAGCTGTTACCTCCACCGAAGCCAATCGAAGCTATGGTGAAAGATAATCCAGGACGATCTGCTTGGCAGGCTGATTTCACAGGATCGCACAGCAAGGATAAGACCATTCAGCCCATCGAGCCTGTGCTAGACCGTTTGGAAGAGTCCCATTCTCCTTGCTCTACCCCCCCCCCCCCCCAACGCAGAGAGACCTATAAAATGTTCTTTTCGCAACTTCCATCAATCTGTGGCCTCGGATTACTGACTATTACCAGGGAAAACAGTTTCTCTTCGTCTACACTTGCGCAAACCATTGATGATTTTGAACTGTTATGTTGCCCCAAAACCTTCTCTACTCAGTAGGAGAGCAAATCCCAGTTTCTCCAGAACTGAAATCCCTCATCCCCGATATCATTCTACTAAAATCCCCACCACATCCTCTCCCAAGGCCTTGATATCCTTCCTGAGGTCTGGTGCCCAGAACAGACTCTGTACTCCTGAACCAGTGATTTATTGTTCCGTGCTTTTGCAATCTACGCCACTCTTTAAGTGAAGTCCAGAATCCCGTTTTCTGTATTTAATAAAAGTTAATTTACTAGCCGGTCACCTTTAAGGATTTATGTACATAAACCTCCAGGTTCTTAATTCCTGTCCCCTTTAAAACTGCTCCATTTACTTGATGTTGCATCTGCTCACAACTAGTCTGTTGCAAATCATCTTAACATAGAACATCGAACATACAGTGCAGAAGGAGGCCATTCGGCCCATTGAGTCTGCACCGACCCACCTAAGCCCTCACTTCCACCCGATCTCCATAGCCCAATAACCCCTCCTAACCTTTTGGCCACTAAGGGGCAATTTATCATGGCCAATCCACCTAAACCTGCACATCTTTGGACTGTGGGAGGAAACCGGAGCACCCGGAGGAAACCCACGCAGACACGGGGAGAACGTGCAGACTCCGCACAGACAGTGACCCAGCGGGGAATCGAACCTGGGACCCTGGCGCTGCGAAGCCACAGTGCTATCCACTTGTGCTATCGTGCTGCCCCCAAACCTTAAACATACTACTGCTGAAATGAGGCTTATTACAGAACCTTAATTAGCTTAACTGCTCACCCACCCACCCAGCTGTCTCTTCAAGATAGCAAGGCTTTCTCATTCGGACGCACATCTTTGTAAAAAAATAAATAAATTTCACCTCGAAAAAAATATTGAGTCAGTGTTTCTAAACCCAAAACCTCTCTCGTACAATACAGTCCATCCTAAATCTCACACCTTCAATCTGTGGAAACCCCGCGTCTCCGCCAGGGCACGGCAGTGAAAGAGTTAATGCTGGCGACGAGGAGCTATCCAGACTAAACAAGACGATCAAAAACCTATCTCAAGCCAAGAGCAAGCGCATCGTTCTGCCCTGGCCCTCTACAAATTCAGGCAGCAGCGAAAATATATGTCTGTCTTTGTACTGTCCGGTACGCCCAAGATGACCGATGCACAGTTCAAGGGTCAAGCATTGGGGGGGGGGTGGTTGGGTGGGGGTGGGAATGACGGGGGAAGGCAGCAACAGAGGGCAGTCATCGCACCATCGTCACCTTGCATCAGCACATTGTCTCCAAGATGGCCTTGCCCTGGTTTGCTTTGAATAGGAAGTTTGAGCGGCTGTGCACAAGCTTGACGTTCTTCTTAATATCAAACGGGCTTTGCGTGAAAATCACAACCCCCCCCCCCCCCCCACCAATCCTTTTTATAGGTTGGAAAGGAGAGTTGCATCAGCTCCCGGCATCTATATACCCAGGAAGACTAGCTGCGAAAGATCACGATGGCTTGCGGGGGGAAAGAGTATTCAGAAAAACTACGGCCAATTATTAAATTAAAAAACGATACTGGGCCCTGTCCAGCACATAAAACAATATTCAAACAGGCTTTCAATCTGGGCAACAAAAATAAGAAATGATTTTGATGTACAATTGACATTAATACAGTACGTAAGCAGTGTGACACAGCAGAAATTTGAAGGTTTTGTCTGTGCACTGTCAACATTTAAACGGTGAAAACAGTGAGCAGAACAGGGTTTTGTAATCAAAGAGATTTGCAATTATGGCAATATTCACTATTCAAAGCTGCTGCCATGGTTACTCAGCACTGGAGGTGGAGAGGGGTGGGTGGGGGAAGAGGAAAAATAGGGAAGAGAAGCGTGTGGCGTCTGCACATCACCATTACCTTCATGGGTGGGTTCGGGGTCAGGTGTGAGAGAGATGTCGTTCAGTTCCCGCAAACACAGCCATTCTCCATCAACGGAGACCCGAAAGTTGCACAGGTAGATGGTTTCCCTGGCTGCCTGGGTGATCTTGTCTGTGGTGGGGGTTGGAGCATCACTCTGGGGAGTCAGGTCAGACATGATGACTCAGCTGTTAACAAGAGAGAGAGAGAGAGAGAAAAATCCTGCAGCAGAGTGCTGGTGTTTTTAGGAGGGGAGAGAGAGAGAGAGAGGATGTCTTGTGCCTAGGCTGCAGTGGTCACTCAGCCAGCCTCAATAGCAAGGGTAGGTTGCAGTAATCCGACGAACCCTTCGACACTCTCTCGCCCTCCGGGACAGTAGCACAAGCCTAAATCAAACCCCGGTTTGCTCTGCAAAACCACAACGTCACCCAGCTCCAGATCTCCGCTGAAAAGGTGTCTCCCTCTCTCTCTGATGGCTGAAAGGCTCCAAACGAGGAGGAGATAGATGCTCAGCTGCTGTGCAAGCGGATTTCTCAGCCAACTCTGGATTCAGCCAGCACCATCCTCGATAATAAAAAAAATAAAGGGGGGATTGGTTCTCTGCGTAGTTCGAGTGTAGACCAAAATGGCTGGCTAAATGCAACCCTGTAGTGAAAATTCAGCATCACATGACGCTGATCCTGCATGCATAAACAATTCCTGACACAGCTCCGGGATGCTGCATCAGACAGTACAATTGGTGCACGCTGCCTCCTGGTACCATCCCCTCAGCTCAGCCCCAATTAACCCACACACACTCACTCATCCATTCCCAATCAGGCAAAACGCAACGCACACAGTCATCAGACAGCTCCAGTCGAACACAAACGCTCCCTGGCTGATGCAGTCCCCACAAAAAAAAAAATAACCATGCAATTGATAATTTACAACAAAAATTATACCACGCAAAAAAATTTCATGTTTAAAAAATAAATCAGGAACCTGGCCACAAAGGCGCGATTCTCCCAAAACGTTAATTTGTGGCGGGTTTTTCAGGGAGTTTCCCGCCGGCTCTGGCAGCGGGTTCCCCACCGCTATTCAAATTAAATGAAAATGAAAATCGCTTATTGTCACGAGTAGGCTTCAAGGAAGTTACTGTGAAAAGCCCCTAGTCGCCACATTCTGGCGCCTGTTCGGGAAGGCTGGTACGGGAATCGAACCGTGCTGCTGGCCTGCTTGGTCTGCTTTCAAAGCCAGCGATTTAGCTGAGTGAGCTAAACCAGCCCCTATGCTGGTTTCAAGTGTTCAATGACACTTTTTTGGGACCTGGGGAGTTTCTCACTGGTTTAAGCCACACTTAGAATTTTTTTCAGCACTGGGGAGCTGAACCCGAGAGATCGGGCCGCCAGTTTGACAGGGTGCCCCGATCTGGAAGTGAGCGTGTGGGTCACTCCATCCATGGGCAATGTCACCCCACAGCGATCAAGTAAGGGGACACCCCGCTATCAGATCACTGCCCCCCCCCCCCTCAGGCGCACCCCCAGCCCCCTAACGGCACCTCCTCCCTTCTCGGATCCCCACCCATCCAACCTCCCAGAGGCCCCTACTTACCTGCCCTGCATTCCCCCACCCCTCAAACCCCCCCCCCTCTCATGGACATGGCCCCCTCTCCCCCGGTAGTGCCACCCTGGCACCCTCTGGCATGGCACTGCCACCTGGGCACCTTGGCAATTAAACAATATAACGGCTGATCCAACTTCTGGAGGCTGACTATAGGTATGGGTGTGTCCAAGGCTGTTGGGCCAGGTGACATCTGTTTTGTTGGACTCCTACTCAAAATGAATTAGAATGGACTGAGTTCATCGGGGAGGGGTGCTTCGCTGCCAGAGATTCTACTCGAACGTTATATTGTTTAAGCCTTGCCACAACCGACGAGAATCTGTGTCATTAGTCTGTGACTCTATGACTCGAGCTGAGTCTGGTATTTGTCTCTTGGCGTCCCTGATGACTTTGCGGAGGACGTACCTGGATTTTCCGTATAGGTCGGGGTCGCTAGTCTTGAACACCTCAAACCGAACTTCAGTAGGGAGTGGATCTCCCGGTTAAACCATGGTTTCTGGTTAGGGAACGTACGTACTATCTTCTTTGGCTCGCAGCCACCGTCTGTGACTGCGGTGACAGACTCGTTTAGGTTGGCCGCTGAGTTCTTGAATACAGACAAGTCACAGACTCCAAGCAGTCAGGTAGGATCTCTTCCGTTGCTTCGGACCAGCCCTGCACGACCTTCTTAACCGGACCCTCCCGCTTAACTTTCTGCTTGTGTGCCGGGAGAAGGAGCACCGCTTTATGGTCCGATTTCCTGAAGTTCGGTCAGGGGATGGATTGGGAGGCCCCCCCTTGATGTTTTGTAGCAGTGGTCAAGGATATAAGGGAGATGCAAGGAGATGGGTTGGTGGAATTTGGCAGTACACCCGAGGTTGGCCTTGTTGAATTCCCCGGCCACGATGAACATGAACAAGGCCTCTGGGTATTCGGTTTTGCTGTTATTTATAGTGGCCTACAACTCATCAAGCGTCTTCTTCAAATCCGCCTGTGGTGGAATGTAGATTGCCATGACGATGGCAGAACTGAACTCCCGCGGAAGGTAGCATGGGCGGCACTTCACGGTCAGGTTTTCTAGGTCCGGGGAGCAATAGGTCGCCAGGGTCGCCACATCCAAGCACCAGGAGGAGTTGATGAGGAGGCAAACCCCTCCACCCTTCGCTTTCCCCGATGACACCGTGCGGTCCGCCTGGTGAATAGAGAAGCCTTCAGGTTGTATGGCACAGTCCGGTGAGGCGGGGATGAGCCATGTCTCTGTGAAACAGAGCACACAGCAGTTTCTTCCCTCCCTGAGGGGTAAGTAATAGTAACTTTATCAAAAGGAAATTAGATAAATATTTTTTAAAAAGGTGAAAACAAATTTGTAGGGCTATCAAAAAAGAGGGTGTGACTAATGGATTACTCTTTCAAAGAGCTAGTACAGGCACAATGGGTTTAATGGCCTCTTTCTCAGCTACAAGATTCTCCAACATAATTTATACACTTCAGCCGTGAGAAGAACGGGAGGCGATGATTCAGCCTTGACCCGTCATTCAACTGGATCATTGCTGGGCAGTATTTGAACTCCATAAACCCACCGTCATTCCGTAACCCTCAAAACCCTTCGCGAACAAAAATTTGGTAGCATCAACTGCTCCAGTCTCTCAAGAGCTACCAATCTGTCAAAAAAATGTCACATGCTGCAGTTAATTCTAAGATACTGATTTATCTGAGAGATTAAACATTATGTGCACAGTGGTTAGCACTGTTGCTTCGCAGCGCCAGGGTCCCAGATTTAATACCCGCTTGGGTCACTGTCTGTGCGGAGTCTGCACCTTCTCCCTGTGTCTGCGTGGGTTCCCTCCGGGTGCTCCGGTTTCCCCCCACAGGTCCCGAAAGACGTGCTGTTAGGTGAATTGGACATTCTGAATTCTCCCTCTGTACCCGAACAGGCGCCGGAGTGTGGCGACTAGGGGCTTTTCACAGTAACTTCATTCCAGTGTTGATGTAAGCCTACTTGTGACACTAATAAAGATCATATTGTAAAAATGTCTTGTGTGGGTCTGTTGTAACCTTCCTTTAAAAGGATGTCACACCCAATATTCCCTCCAAGTTGTGCGGCCTTGCTACAATTCACGCAAAATTATTCAAAAGGAGCTGTGCAATTTAAAAAAAAAAAGAAGAGGTTGTTCACATCCCAGTAGGGAAGTTTTTAAAATTCATTTGATGGGAAGTGGGTGTGCTGGCTAGTCCAGTATTTATTGTCCATTTCTAGTTTTTCAAAAAATCTTTATTACTGTCACAAGTAGGCTTACATTAACACTGGAATGAAGTTACTGTGAAAATTCCCTAGTCGCCACACTCCGGCACCTGTTCAGGTACACTGAGGGAGAATTCAGAATGTCCAATTCACCTAACAGCACGTCTTTCGGGACTTGTGGGAGGAAACCGGAGCACCCGGAGGAAACCCACGCAGACACGGTTAGAACGTGCAGACTCCACAGAGAGCCAAGTGTGTATCGAACCCCGGGACCCTGGTGCTGTGAAGCAACAGTGCTAACCACTGTGCTACCGTGCCGCCCCAAAAGACTGCGTAGCATTTCACAGAGCAGGGATGAGCCATCGGTTTCCCCGAGCCAATATTTATCCCTCAAATCATAACTGAAACAGATCAGGTGATTTTCTTATTGCAGATTGTGGGATCTTGCTGTGCACAAACTGGCTGCCGTGTTTCCTCCATTACCACAGTGACTACACTTCAAAACTAGCCAAAAAAATGTGCTCTGGGATTTCCTGTAGGTGTGAAAGAGGCTGTGAAAATGCAAATTGTTTCCTTCTTAAAGATTTCTCGAGGAGGTTAATGTCTCCAGATTTTCCTGTTTTTCAAGTCTCCTACATCCACGAATGGTGCCCTTGTTTAGTCATATATCTTTTGGCTGGAATGTTCATTTACAAAAAGAAGTGGACAAAGTTTGAAGTCATCCCTAAGATGGCCAACAGCGGCCATCCCTAATTGCCCTCGAGACGGTGGTGGTGAGCTGTCGTCTTCAACCGCTGCAGTCCATGTGGTGTAGGCACACCCATAGTGCTGTTAGGGAGGGAGTTCCAGGATTTCGACCCAGTGAAATGAAATGAAAATTGTTTCTGGTCACGAGTAGACTTCAATGAAGTTACTGTGAAAAGCCCCTAGTCGCCACATTCCAGCGCCTGTTCGGGGAGGCTGGTACGGGGATTGAACCTGCGCTGCTGGCCTTGGTCTGCTTCACAAGCCAGCTATTTAGCCCAGTGTAGTGACAGTGAAGGAATGGCATTATTATTATCATATGTCCAAGTCAGGGTGGTGAGTGACTTGGAGGGGAACCTCCAGGTGGTGGGGTTCCCAGGTGCCTGCTGCCCTTGTCCTTCGAGATGGCAGAGACTGCGGGTTTGGAAGATGCTGTCGAAGGAGCCTTGATGAGTTTCTGCACTGCATCTGATAGATGGTACACACGGCTGCCACTTTGTGTTAATGGGGAGGAGTGAATGTTTAAGGTAGTGATAGGGTGCCAATCAAATGGGCACATTTGTCCTGGATGACGTTCAATATTTAGTGCTGAAGCCACACTAAGAGTACTTGTGCTCCAGAACATGCCACACCCCTAGCCAAGCTGTTCCAGCAGGGCTACAATACTGGCATCTACCCAGCAATGTGGAAAATTGCCCAGGTGTGTCCTGTCCATGAAAAGCAGGACAAATCCAACCCAGCCAATTACTGCCCATCAGTTTACTTGGATCAGCAAAGTGATGGAAGGGGTCGTCGACAGTGCTATCAAGCACTATCACTACCTCGGTACACGTGACAATAAACAAATCCAATCCAAGTAGGCAGCGACAACCTGTTTGTTGATATTCAGTTTGCATTCCGCCAGGGTCACTCAGCTCCTGACCTCACATAAGCCTTGGTTCAGACATGGACAAAAGAGCCGATTGCCAGAGGCGAGGTGAGAGTGACGGCCTTTGACATCAAGGCAGCATTTGACCGAGTGTGGCATCAAGGAGCCCCAGCAAAATTGGAGACAATAGGAAGCGGGTTGAAGTCACACTTAGCACAAAGGAAGAGGATTGTGGGAGATTAATCATTTCAGTCCAGGACATCACTGCAGGAGTTCCTCAGGGTAGTGTGCTGGGCCCAACCATCTCCAGCTGCTTCATCGATAACCTTGCTTCCATTGTCAGGTCAGAAGTGGAGGTGTTCACAATGTTCAGCACCATTTGCAACTCCTCAGATACTGAAGCAGTCCATGTCCTTGCAGCAGTCCATGTTCAAATGCAACTAGAACTAGACAACATTAAAGCTTGGGCTGAAAAGTGGTAAGTAACATTCACGCCATAAAAGTGCCAAGCAATGGTCACAACAAGAGAGTATCTATTTCCCCATGACATTACCATTGCTGAATCCCCCACTATCAATATCCTGGGGTTTACCATTGACCAGAAACTGAACTGGACTAGCCATATAAATAGTGTGGCTACCAGAGAGGGTCAGAGGCTAGGAATCCTACAGCTCAGAACTCACTGACTCCCCAAAGGTTGTCCATCACATGCAAGGCACAAATCAAGAGTGTGATGGAATATTTTCCACTTGCCTGGAGGAGTGCGGTTCCAACAACATTCAAGAAGCTCAACACCATCCAGGACCACACCTATCAGCTTCAACATTCATTCCCTCCACCAACAATGCGGTTATGAAGACTCCTTCGTCATCACTTTCTGAATCCACTACATCTACTACGCAGAAGGTCAAGGACAGCAGTTACACGGGAACACCACCACCTGCAAGTTCCCCTCCAAACTGCACATGATCTGGAGTTGATATCGGCGACGTTTCTCCACTGTCACTGGGTCAAAATCTTGGAACTCCCCTCTAACAGCACTGTGGGTGTACCTACATCACATTGGACTGCAGCGGTTCAAGAAGGCAGCTGACCACCTTCTCGAGGGCAATTAAGGAAGGGCAATAAATGCTGAGCTCGAGCGATACCCACACCCTGTAAATGCCAAGTGGTTGGCGAGCAAACGGGTTGGTCAAGGTGCAGTCATGGAGAAAGCACCAGGGAACTACCTGCTCCCCAAGCTTTCGGCACACCTTTTTGAGCTAACAAAAGGGTGCATTCTCCATGGCTACACCTTGATCAGAGACGCCAATCAGCACCCCTTTCTCATGCAGTATAACTTGTCGCTCCCTTAGAAATTTGGTATTCTTGCACCTGTCCAGATGAGTGCAAGGTGAAAAACTTTGACAAACTGTATACTCCACTTAACTGCCTGTGAAATATCAAATATCTTTCAGTGATGGTCGCTGCTCCCATCCTTCTTTCTTATAGATCATCCCTTTTTCTCGCTTATCTTCTGCTCGCTTCACACTTGGATGTGCACCGCGTGCCTCTCTCCGCACCATGTACAACACATCGTGCTCAACCTTACATAAAGGATTTCTGTAATTATAAAATAGCATAACATCACACAAGCGTGTCCAGATAATATTCATCCCCCAATAAAAAGGTCGCCGGAACCCATTACCTTGTCATTGTCACACTGCTTGGGATCCTGCTGTGCCAAAAATGGCCACCATGTTTGCTACATTGCACGTGGAGGGTATTCCATCAGACTCCTGAATTGTACCGAGCAGATGGTGGACAGCCTTTGAGGAGTCAGGACGAGAGTTACCCGCCTCTGGAGTGCCAGCCTCTGACCCCCTCTTGTCGTCACAGTATTGAGATTTCTTGCCCAGTTCAGTATCTGGTCAATGGTGACCCCCTGTATTTTTTTTTTTAAATTCATCCTCGCTCCCCATTTCTCCCACGTTTGATCATGTATTTGTGAAGCCCCGTGTATTACAGCCATAAATTACACCAGCCCTCTCCATTCCCACTCGTCCCAAAGAACTGGAGGTTTAAATTTAATTCTTCCTTCCTGAATGGCCCATCGGGCGGCACAGTGGTTAGCACAGTTCTTTCACAACTCCAGGGTCCCAGGTTCGATTCCCGGCGTGGGTCACTGTCTGTGCGGAGTCCGCACGTTCGCCCCGTGACTGCGGGGGTTTCCTCCGGGTGCTCCGGTTTCCTCCCACAAGTCCCGAAAGACGTGCTGTTGGGTGAATTGGACATTCTGAATTCTCCCTCCATGTACCCAAACAGGCACCGGAATGTGGCGACTAGGGGAGTTTCACAGTGACTTCATTGCGGTGTTAATCTCAGCCTACTTGTGACAATAAAGATTATTATTATCACACATTCTTCAGTGATGGTCAATCCTCCTTTAAACTGTGCTCTCATCATAGAACATAGAACAGTACAGCACAGAACAGGCCCTTTGGCCCTCGATGTTGTGCCGAACAATGATCACCCCACTTAAACCCACGTAACCCGTATACCCGTAACCCAACAATCCCCCCATTAACCTTACACTACGGGCAATTTAGCATGGCCAATCCACCTAACCCGCACATCTTTGGACTGTGGGAGGAAACCGGAGCACCCGGAGGAAACCCACGCACACAGGGGGAGGACGTGCAGACTCCACACAGACAGTGACCCAGCCGGGAATCGAACCTGGGACCCTGGAGCTGTGAAGCATTGATGCTAACCACCATGCTACCGTGAGGCCCCTAGCATCATGAGATGCTACCACCTCTTTCCTAGCTGCACTGCTAGATACACAATCTCAAACAGCAATGGGCGATACTCCAGAGCGGTCCTGGAACTCTGTTACATTTCAGTCTCAGCTGTGAAACCCACAGCTGCAGGGTGATTGTGTGAGACATGCGAGAAACTGGATGTTACAGATTAACACACAGATTCATGTGGAGAGAGAGAGAAACAAGGAGACAGGGCAGAGCACCACAGTGCAAGGGAGAGACGTGGGTGCACGTGAAGAGAGTAGATAAAGTGAGAAAGATGCAGGAGCTACAGGGAACAAAAGGACAGAGAGACAATCACCGAAACGGATATTGGATATTTCGCAGGCAATTAAGTAGAATGCATTGCACGGTATTGCTGAAAAAAAAAGACATGTTGTCCAAGTTTTTCATCTTCAACTCATAAGCACAGATGCAGGAATACCAAATTTCAAAGGGAACAGCAATCCATCCAGCAGGATGCGGATTGGTTAGCAAGCCAAGATGCAGGATAATTTGTTGCTCCCTCTCAAATTTGGTATTGTTGCATCTTTACTGATGACTGCAACTTGAAAAGCTTCAACAGCAAGTCTCTCTTTTTACAAAAGTTCTGTACAACCCAGCGACTATTGGAATATATTGTGTATAACATTATATAACGATTCATGTAATTAGAAAATAGCAGAACATTGGATTCACAATATAAACATGAAAGCCATACATGTTGTTCAGATATTAATCCCTTAGCAAACAGATTACCGTGTCGTTACCACACTGCTTCTGAATGGGATCTTGCTCTGAACAGATTGGCTGTCACATTTCCTACATTATAGCAATAGCTATGCTCCAAATGTATTTCCTCGTTTACAAAGCTCTCAGGTTGTAAGAGATCACAAGTAAATGCACACTCAGTCTCCCATCTGCCAAACTTGACTCGGTCGCTGGAACATTTTACCTTCTTTTTAACAATAATCTTTTATTGTCACAGGTAGGCTTACATTAACACTGCAGTGTAGTTACTGTGAAAAGCCCCTAGTCACCACACTCTGGTGCCTGTTCGGGTACACAGAGGGAGAATTCAGAATGTCCAATTCACCGAACAGTACATCTTTCAGGACTTGTGGGAGGAAAGCGGAGCACCCGGAGGAAACCCACGCAGACACGGGGAGAACGTGCAGACTCCGCAGAGACAGTGACCCAAGCCGGGAATCGAACTCAGGACCCTGCTGCTGTGAAGCAGCAGTACTCTGACGAGGAAACTGCCACTCTTACATCCTGCCACCATCAGGCGCATGGGGAGGATTTGCAGATTGATAACCAACCTGCTTGTCCACATTCCGACCGTACCTTCCACAGCCAAGGGTCCTGAAGCTGGACTTGAACCCAGAGCTCCTGGGCCAGAGGTAGGGACAGTACCAACTGTAGCACAGGACCTCCTGCTCCCTTAACCAAACCGCCCCCCCCCCCCCCACCAAAAAACAAAACACAAGATCAACTGCTCATTTATTTCACCTCCTGTCCATGGGATCTTGCTGTGTTCAGATTGCATTTCTCACACAACAGCAATTACTCACAGGTCACACATTGGCTGTGACGTATTTACGGTATCTTGGTGTGTCCCAAGGGAGATAAAGACACTCGTGTGGTCTTTATTTAGGCAGAAAGTCCAGTTTTAAAACCTCCTTTCCAGAATTATAATTAATCAATAACTGTACATTATAAAATATTTCAACAGCATGGTCAATGTAAAAACAGGAGACAGGGACTTGGCAGATTTGCTTTGGGCAACACCAATCCTCATCATACCGTTGTATTTGCAGAACAAAACTCACAGAAACTACTGGGGTCACAGGACAAGGCTCTATTCTCTCAAAGCATCATCACAGGACCCCTGGCACTCACACCCATGCACAGCAAGAGGCCAATGTTCGTTAAACCCAATTCACACAATGGCTCCAAAATCACAGCCAGTCTCTCTCTCGCTCCTAATCCAGTGTCCAGATTCTAGCCGTCTCTCCTTGCTCGTGTCCAACCGTACCTCACTCATACTTAGATATTCCTCAGTGAAAATTTCAATTAAATAGCACTTCCCACTATTATCAGTCAGCGATAATCAGAAAAATGGTGCTAACCCGTTGCCATTGCTGAAGCTATCAATTACAAAAATTCCCCCTTATTGTGTATATTAAGCACAGTGACCGTGTCAGGAATGTGCTGGGGATGAGGGTGCAGGGGAGGAAGTGCCAAGGGATCGCCGCACTGCTGGGGGGGGGGGGGGGGGATTTGGGAGGGGCGGTGTCAAGGCAGCACCGCACTGCCTGGGGGGGGGGGGGGGGTAGTGCCAAGGGAGCACCGCACTGTCGAGGAGGGGGGGGGGGGGGCAGTGCCTAGGGAGCGCTGCACTGCCTGGAGGGGGGGGGGGGCAGTGCCAAGGGATCGCCGCACTGCTGGGGGGGGGGGGGGGGGGGAGAGTTGGGAGGGGCAGTGTCAAGGCAGCACCGCACTGCCTGGGGGGGGGGGGGGGGGGGTAGTGCCAAGGGAGCACCGCACTGCCCGGGGGAATTGTGGGGTGGGCAGTGCCGAGCGAGCACCGCACTGTCGAGGAGGGGGAGCAGTGCCAAGGGAGCGCCGCACTGCCAGAAGGGGCAGGAGGTCATTCTTTTCACAAGATCTGCCTGACCTAAATACACAGGGTGAATAGTCCACAACCAGAACCAATGTGTGCCGCACGGTAGCACAGTGATTAGCAATGTGGCTTCACAGCGCCAGGACCCCAGGTTCAATTCCCCACTGGGTCACTGGCTGTGTGGAGTCTGCACGTTCTCCCTGTGTCTGCGTGCGTTTCCTCCGGGTGCTCCGGATCCTCCCTAAAGAAATGCTGTTAGGTGAATTGGACATTCTGAATTCTCCGTCTGTGTACCCGAACAGGCGCCGGAATGTGGCAGCTAGGGGATTTTCACTGTAACGTCATTGCAGTGTTAATGTCAGCCTACTTGTGACACTAATAAAGATTATTAAAAAGGGCCTAAAATAGAAGATAGTCACGGATTAAGATGATAGGGAACTCAGGGGAAATATCTTTGCACAGAGTGGTGTGAATGTGTAACTCACCACCACAGGGTGTAGTTGGAAGCTGGATGAACATGTGAGGAAAGAAGGAATGGAAGGGCGAGATTAACAAGGACAGCAGACACATGGGAAGAGCACCACCAGCTGGAGGTTCCCCCTCCAAGTCTCCCACCATCCTGACTTGGAAATTCAACAAAAAATTCCAATTAATGGGCAATTTAGCGTGGCCAAACCACCTACCCTACACATCTTTGGGTTGTGGGGGTGAGACCCACACAGACACGGGGAGAATGTGCAAACTCCACACGGACAGTGACCCAGGGCCGGGATTGAACTCGGGTCCTCGGCACCGTGAGGCAGCAGTGCTAACCACTGCGCCACCCTGCCGCCCCCTGACTTGGAAATACATTGGCCGTTCCTTCACTGTCGCTGGGTCAAAATCCTTGAACTCCCTTTCTAACAGCACTGTAGGTGCACCTACACCACACGGACTGCAGCGGCTCACGAATGTCTGACCACCACCTTCTGCAGGGGCAACGAGGCACGGACAGTGAATGCTGGCCTCCAGAATTAAAAAGTTAGATTCTCCGGTCAAACTAACAGAGTATATCAGCTCGACCATTGCAACATTATTGAAATCCAAGCAGCTGTGTCCAAAGTTCAGGTTTCCTCAGAGATCATAAGGTTTTCTCTCGAATTTACTCTAACGGTTTATTGTGCTGTGTGGTGATGGAATGGGCAGATCCAGTGTTAGGATGCAGGAATAGCAATCGTCAGCCGAGACCCGCTGACAGCACTCTCTCCCTCCGCCGAGTCAGATCCTGCTTTCAATGTGCAACTGGAGCTCCAACTCCAGGTGGAGGACTCCAGGGCAGTACCAAGGGAGTGCTGCACTGTCGAAGGTGCCGTTCTTCCGGAGGAGACAATAAACCGGGGCAACATCTGCCCTCTGGGTGGATCGAGACGATCCCGTGGACCCACAACTTCAAACAAGAGTGGGCAGGGGGTGGGGGCGTTCTCCCTTGGTGTCCCGGCCAACGGTTACCCCCACAACCGACGTTGTGGCTGGCGGGATCTTGCTGTGTGCAAACCGGCCGCCTCGCTCCGTTACGACGGCGAGCGCACGTCCGCAAAGCTCGTCGCCGGCCGCGCACTGGACGGCCTACTTCTGCTCCTATGTCTTACGGTCTAAAGGCGCCTTGGGGGGCTGGTTTAGCTCACTGGGCTAACACGCTGGCTTTTAAAGCAGACCAAGCAGGCCAGCAGCACGGTTCGATGCCCGTACCAGCCTCCCCGAACAGGTGCCGGAATGTGACGACTAGGGGCTTTTCACAGTAACTTCATTTGAAGCCTAATGTTGGCAATAAGCGATTTTCATTTCATTTTCATGGCCAGGCCGTGACAGGTGCTATGCAAATGCAGTGAGCATGCAGTCAGTCAGTTCCATTTCAATCTCTTCACCCCCCAGTCCTGCTGGGGAGGAGGGGCACTTTCACAGAACCAGCTGGAAGCACCAAATCCAGCGACCCCTGCAGAAGCTCTCCTGTCAAGGGGGGGGGGATTTGAGGAGCAGGTTGCAAACATCACTAACTTGGGTGTTTATCCCTCCCCCACCCCCAGACAGACTTGGTTACATTGCAATCTCTACTCTCACTCTCTCCGCCAGACACTTGTAACCCTGCAGCAAAACCGGTGCAACTTTGCTGAAGTCCCTCTCTCTCCGGCTTCCCACTCAAATGCACATTGCACACTTACATCTCCGGGGCCTGTTGCTGTTGTTGCTGCTGCCGCCGCTGCCTGGGGAGGCCGGCGGGCACGGGCAACTCAGCTCCAGCTGTTCGGCCTCGCCACCGCCGCCTTTACTCCGGATGAAGTAGATGACCGGGTCTTGCTCGGAGGTGGGCACCGGGGAGGCGGCGACGCGGTGCGCTTCTCCGTTGATTGCACTGGGCTGCGGCTGCTGCACCGGGCCCGCAGGCGTCTGCGAAAGTTGCGGTAACCCCGCCACCGCTGCAAACTCCTCCGCCATGATCAGTGCAGCGGCGGCTGCGGGCCCTGGAGCGCCTGACAGTCCCGGGGATTTGGAACGTTGGCCCGGAGATTTGGAACGTTGGCCCGGGAATCCCGGGGATTTGGAACGTTGGCCCGGGGATTTGGAACGTTGGCCCGGGGATCCCGGGGATTTGGAACGTTGGCCTGGGAGCTGGAGCTCGCTCCCTGGCCCTGCACCGCTGCCGCTCCGGAATTGCACCCGGTCTTCCTCAACTCTTCACCAGTTTTGTCTTGAAAAGCGCCCTTCTCGTTTCTCTTGCACACTTGATTCCTCTTGTTGCACCCCGGTACGTTATCCAATGGCGTCAGTTGCATTAACATACCACCCACCTCCTTCCTCTTTTTTTAAAAATAAGAAAATCTTCTTTCCTGGCCTCTGTGTGTGTTGAGGGGGAGGGGGGATGTTTATATATAATATTTTTTGTAACTTGTCATTGGTGTTGGTCTGCAACCTGCAGGGTCGCGCTTTTAACCATCACTCTGCATTTCTCCCCGAAGCATCCTTGAGTTATTGCAATTGTACTCCTGCTGAATGCTACAGTTGAAAAATAATTCTCAACACCTCACCTATTTTCGTCTGTAAATAAAGCAAACGTGCCGGGGTGGGAGGCTGCAGTGCGAGAGGATTTGGGTTTGCAAAAACTTTAATCGCACCTTTTAAATGTTAACCTGTAACGTGAAGGTAAACACGGCTGCCTGTCTGTTTCAGCTGAATTGCAATCTGCAGATCCAGATTCTAGCACCCTTGCAGATATTCTGGACATGCTCCACTCTTGGCCGATCGTGAATTGTTCTGCTACCATTATCCCCAGTCCATCATTCTCTGCATCCTCCTGGGGAGGTGAGTATATATGATGGATGGGTTAATATGCTGCATTCAGCTCCCCTTAACCCTTGACATTGCACAGCAATTGGAAGCAGCGTTTCTGATTCACTGCTTTAACTGGATCATTGCACCAACCATGGGCCATAATATAAAATGCATTTTGCTGGTTAAAGGTTATCATAGAATTTACAGTGCAGAAGGAGGACATTCGGCCCATCGGGTCTGCACCAGCCCTCAGAAAGAGCACCCTACTCAAGCCCACACCTCCATCCCATCCCAGTAACCCCACCTAACCTTTTTGGACACGAAGGGCAATTTATCCTGGCCAATCCACCTAACCTGCACATCTTTGGACTGCGGGAGGAAACCGGAGCACCCGGAGGAAACACACGCAGGCACGGGGAGAACGTGCAGACTCCGCACAGGCAGTGACCCAGCGGGGAATCGAACCTGGGACCCTGGAGCTGTGAAGCAACAGTGCTAACCACTGTGCTACCGTGCCACCCCACAGGTTAAAATATAGGGCCAGGATATGAAATGGGCTAACATTTTATATTCTAAATGAGTAGAGCAGCAGGGTCACTTGAACTCGAGGCGTTAACTTTTGAGTTTATCCAGCATTTTCTGTCTTTATTTCAGATTTCCAACATCTGCGACATTTTGCTTTTAGACCATCAGACAGCAGAATTATCCATTCAGCCCATTGAATCTGCTCCACCATTCGATCATGGCTATATGCTTCTCATCCCCATCGGCTTGCCTTCTCCCCACGTATTATTTTACATTAATTAAACTTCACTCTGGGCTTTTGCCTGCCAAATAAGCTTCTGTTCGAGGGCTGCAGAAGTGGGACAGAGCAGGTTAACAGAAAGTGTTCAAAATCAGGAAGGGTTTGGATAGAATAAATATGGAGAAACTTTCCACTGGCAGTCGATGAGCAGTGGACGTAGGTTTAATATAATTGCCAACCACAAATGGGGGGGGGGGGGGGGGTAATGGGAAATGCACAGCCTGCAAGGAAGCCAATTCCATATGAGAATTAGATAAATACCTGAAAAGGAAGAAATTGCATGGGAGATCGGGGAAGAGCTGGTTGAGTGACGATTTGGATTGCTGATTCAAACAGCTAGCACGATGGGCCGAATGGCCTCCTGTGCTGAACGATTCTATCACAGTGCCAGCTTTGGTTCTAGTGGTGGAAAAGCAAGGATAATGGTGTATCTGTAATCACAATGTAGTTCCACCTTCCACACACAAACCCCCCAGAATATTACCTGCCACTGCCCTTCAGTGCCCCCCCCCTGCTCCCCCATTTCCTGTTATTGAGCCTGTTTAACCCACAAGGCAGCCAGTTTGATCTCCCTGTCTGCTCCCAATGCCGCTCTCTAACTTCATGCACCTGGTTTTGCATTATCGCTCCATGCTTTGAGGAAGCTATGGGTTAAAATTAAGGATCAAAGTCAGTGAACGTAAGTGCGAGACATGCCATCAGTAAATTGCACAATGACACCTTTGAGCAGCAAGGAGAGGGTTGTCACGGAGTGGCTCAACTCAATGTACGCATGGTTTGATATTACGGTGGCTTTGGGGATACTTATGGAGGTCTCACAGTTCCCTTTAAAGGTGGCATTTGAGGGGTGGCACAGTGGTTAGCACTGCTGCCTCACGGTGCGGAGGACATGGGTTCGATCCCGGCTCTTGGCCACTGTCCGTGTGGAGTTTGCACATTCTCCCCGTGTCTGCGTGGGTTTCACCCCCACAACCCAAAGATGTGCAGGGTAGGTGGATTGGCCACGCTAAATTGCCCCTTAAGTGGAAAAAAAAGAAAATTGGGTACTCTAAATTTATAAAAAATGTTTTAAAAACTAAAGGTGGGACTTCCGGTGACGGCGGGCGGGAGGCAGCCACACATTGGAGGGCTCCGGTTCGGGAACAGCATTTTCGGGATTTAACGCCCAGTCCCAGGGGCAACAGAGACGGCAAAAGCAGGCACAGTGAAGAAGGATGTCGAGAACAAGTAAAAAAACGGCCGTGAAAAAAGCGGCTGAAAGTCCGGCGGGGAGTGGAAAGGTCACCGTGGGGACGGCAAGGAAAGTGGAGGCTGGGGCACCAGGGGAGGCCGCATTGCCCACGGCTGGGGCACCAGGGGAGGTCGCATTGCCCACGGCTGAAGCACCAGAGGAGGCCACATTGCCCACGGCTGAAGCACCAGGGGAGGCCGCATTGCCCACGGCTGGGGCACCAGGGGAGGCCGCATTGCCCACGGCTGAAGCACCAGAGGAGGCCACATTGCCCACGGCTGAAGCACCAGGGGAGGCCGCATTGCCCACGGCTGAAGCACCAGGGGAGGCCGCATTGCCCACGGCTGGGGCACCAGGGGAGGCCGCATTGCCCACGGCTGGGGCACCAGGGGAGGCCGCATTGCCCACGGCTGGGGCACCAGGGGAGGCCGCATTGCCCACGGCTGGGGCACCAGGGGAGGCCGCATTGCCCACGGCTGAAGCACCAGGGGAGGCCGCATTGCCCACGGCTGAAGCACCAGGGGAGGCCGCATTGCCCACGGCTGGAGCACCAGGGGAGGCCGCATTGCCCACGGCTGAAAATATGACTAAGGTGATAGCCGCGGAACTCGAAAGGCAGTTCACAAAACACATGGAGGCGATGAGGAAGGAGATGGGAGCGGTATTGAAAGCGCTGGTGGAGGAGGCGATTGCCCCGGTGAGGGTGGCGGTATTGAGCGCAGTGGCGGAGGTGCGGGAGCAAGGGGAGGGGCTGAAGGAAGTGGAAGAGACATTATTGCAGCATGGCGATCAACTTACGTCAATGGAGAAGGAGATGCGGAAGGTGATGGAGATTAACAAGGGTCTGCGAGCCAAATTGGACGACTTGCCTGGTAACGGCGCCGTGGCCGTTCCCTCCTACGAGGTATACCACGAGTCCGGTGGTGGCGGCTACCCTCAAGATTTGGGGGCAGTGGAGGCGACATAGGGGAGAAGTGGGGGGCTCGATGGAGGCTCCGTTAAGGGGGAACCATAGGTTCGTCCCGGGGAACATTGATGGGGGATTTCAGGGTTGGCACAGAGCGGGCATCAGACAGCTGAGGGACCTGTTTATTGATGGGAGGTTTGCGAGCCTGGGGGAGTTGGAGGAGAAATTTGGGCTCCCCCCGGGGAACATGTTCAGGTATCTGCAGGTAAAGGCATTTGCTAGGCGGCAGGTGGAGGGATTCCCTTCGCTTCCCGCGAGGGGGGTGAGCGACAGGGTGCTTTCGGGGGTCTGGGTCGGAGAGGGGAAGATATCTGATATCTACAAGGTTATGCAGGAGGCGGAGGAGGCGTCAGTAGAGGAGCTGAAAACGAAGTGGGAAGGGGAACTGGGGGAACAGATCGAAGACGGGACATGGGCTGATGCCCTGGAGAGGGTTAATTCTTCCTCCTCGTGTGCGCGGCTTAGCCTCATCCAATTCAAGGTGCTGCACCGGGCCCACATGACTGGGACGAGGATGAGTAGGTTCTTTGGGGGTGAGGACAGGTGTGTCAGGTGCTCGGGGAGTCCAGTGAACCATGCCCATATGTTCTGGGCATGCCCGGCACTGGAGGAGTTCTGGAAGTGGGTGGCGAGGACGGTGTCGAGGGTGGTGGGATCCAGGGTCAAGCCAGGATGGGGACTCGCGATTTTTGGGGTTGGGGTGGAGCCGGGAGTGCAGGAGGCGAAAGAGGCCGGTGTGCTGGCCTTTGCGTCCCTAGTAGCCCGGCGAAGGATCTTGCTACAATGGAAGGATGCGAGGCCCCCAAGCGTGGAGACCTGGATCAATGACATGGCGGGTTTCATTAAGCTAGAGAAGGTCAAATTCGCCCTGAGAGGGTCGGTACAAGGGTTCTTTAGGCGGTGGCAGCCTTTTCTCGACTTTCTGGCTCAACGATAGGGTACGGGGACAGCAGCAGCAGCAACCCGGGGAGGGAAAAGGGGGGGGGCCGACAATGACTATGTTTGTTTATTTATTTTTAATATTTTTAAAGTTCTTTTGTTGTTCATTAGGGTTGGGGGGGGGTGGGGGGATGTGATACATGCGCCGATACGGTCTGGGGGTGTCACAGTTATTATGGGTTATTTTGTTGCATTTCATTGTTTGTCGTTATGTTTTATATTTTCTGTAAAAAATTCCAATAAAAATTATATAAAAAAAAAAATTGGACGACTTGGAGATGAGAACCAGGCGACAGAATCTGAGGATTGTGGGTCTGCCCGAAGGGGTGGAGGGCCCAAGGTCGACTGAATATTTTCCCACCATGTTGGGGGAGGGGGAGGATCCCTCCCGATATGAACTGGATCGGGCTCATCGGTCATGGAGGCCTGTACCAAAGGCGAGTGAGCCGCCAAGAGTAGTGACTCTGTGCTTCCGTAGGTACAGTGTGAAGGAGAAGGTCCTGTGCTGGGCCAAGCAGAAGCGGGAGGTGCAGTGGGCTGGAGCTGGTATACGCATATAGCAGGACTTTACGGTGGAGCTGGCGAGGAGGCGGGCTGCCTTCAGCTGGGTGAAGAGGGCTCTGTACATCAGTACGGTGCAGTGCGGTATAGTATATCCAGCTAATTGACGGTGACCTACAAATCCAAGGACTTTTATATCAGGACGGCGGAAGCAGCAGAGGAGTTTGCGAAGGCAGAAGGACTGTGTCTGAATTGAGAAGTGGTCATGTACCGATGTAGCCTCAACTAACTGTATTTTTTCACTGCGTGCTGGTGTATGTGCTAAATGAGCTAATGTTGTATATACTTGGACAAGGGAAGAGAGGGGATTTTCACTTGCAATGCTGGTTCTTTGGGGCTTGGGTGTGTATGTGGGGTTTGAGCGCTAAAGGGGATTTCTTGGTTTTCCTGGGACCGGGCAAGGGGGTAGGAGACCCGGGCGGGGGCCTCCACGCTGGCCGGTTTAAGCCAGCCAGTGAACGGGAGTGAGGTGGGGGCAGGAGCTGCGGCAGAATAGGTTCTGATGAGTCTAGCCGGGGTGGAAAGTTGGGGGGAAGGAACAGAGGTTGGGGGGAGGAGTTTTGTAAGAGGAGGGGGGGGGGCTTGCAATGCGTGGGTGTCATTTACGGTACTCTGTCGGGGATTGGATGGCATTGAATGTTAGAGGGGAGGGATGGGCTCTATAGGTCAATGGTAACCATAGGCGATTCCTGATTCCTTCTTTTTTTTCCTTTGTTTTTCCCACCGTGGGAGGGTTTGTTGTATTTGATGCTTATATAGTCAGGTGGGTCATTGTTTGGGGTGATGGGAGGATGGCATCGTTGTTGTTGATAAGAGGATTGACTTTGTATTTTTTACCGTTTACTGTTTGTTGGTGGGGTGTAAATTTAGAAGAAAATGGAGAATAAAAATATTTTAGAGAAAAAAATAAAGGTGGCATTTGATGTGTTATGCACGATCAATAATTCTCGAAGCGAGATTGGAGTACAATTGAAGGCTTTATTGGACTCAATGTTTCCCCCAGCAGCGCAGGTACAGAATGCAGCAGCTAGGGAGACACAGACTCTTATACTCCGCCTTACTGGGCGGGACCAGCAGGCAGGCTTCACCAATGATCTTACAGTATCAGGTACCTCCCACACCAATGATCTTACAGCATCAACCTAGGTACCGTAATACCTCTAATACCGACTACCACATTGTGCACAAAGACCTTCGGGCCAAAGCAAACTGCATAGTCAACACATCGCTAATTTAATCCTGTAATAAAAACACAAGCCCTATACTTCCACTGATTCCACACATTGGAAAGCACTCATTTCAGGCCCATACTCCAATCCACTTTCGATGGATGTTTCAACAATCCAGGCGCTTGTCACACAGTGAGCCAAATAGTCTCACTGAAACTCTGTCTTTCTCGTGAGGGTATCCAATTTGAAGGTCTTTCCATAGAATTTTGTTCAAACATCACTCAACTCGAATGTCTTCATCCAGGATTCAACTCCAGGGTTTCAATATCAACTTCTGCGCCTGCCTTGCTCCAGATCTCCGAGTGCGGCCGAGCTTCACTTTCCTGGCACACTTCCCGATCTTAGGTTGCCCAAGCAGGACACCACTGCTGCCAAGGGCTTCCTTTGCCCTTGTGGCCCGCAGCAGGGAGTCACTTACCTTCGACTGCCTCCTTCAGGCCTCTCCCGAGCTTCATGTCTGCTCCCCACAGCCTATCTCCTTTATTCGGAGCCTATTGCTCTGCTACCTTTTCTCAATGTTACTTAACAGTACAGTATATGTTTCTGATGTCTATCTTTGTCCCTCACCTGAGACCTGTTTCTGCCCCATTCCCTGGTTTGGGATTTTTACCTTTGTTTGCGACCCCCCCCCCCCCCCCCCCCCCCCCACTTCCTGTGTCCCTCCCACTGGGCACCTTCTCTTGATTGGCGCTCCAATTCGGGTCACCTGACTTGCGGTTTTACTTTTCTTCCTTTCTCTTGTCCACAGAGCCGATACCCGGCCTGAGACAGGAGAAGCCACCAGCTGCACATGCGCAGCCACCTCCTGGCTCCCGTGCTCCCACTGCCAATTTGACAGTAAGAAGTCTGACAACACCAGGTTAAAGTCCAACAGGCTTGTTTCAAATCACTAGCTTTCGGAGCGCTGCTCCTTCCTCGGGTGAATTCGAGACAAACCTGTTGGACTTTAACCTGGTGTTGTAAGACTTCTTACTGTGCTCACCCCAGTCCAACGCCGGCATCTCCACATCATGACTTGAGAGTAAATATTGTATTTTGTCACAATAGCACCTTCTAACAATGTAAAATCTCCAAGGTCGTTCCACGGGGGCGATTATCAAACAAATTTGACACCGAGTCCCGTGAGGGGATGACATGACCAAAAGCTTAGTCAATGAGGAATCGAAAGAAGGAAACAATTTGCATTTCTAGAGCGCCTTTCTCAACCCTGAGAACCCCCAAGGTGCTTGATAGCCAATGAGGTGCTTTTTGAAGTGTAACCCCCTTTTGCAATGCAGGAAACACGGCCGATAATTGGCGCACAGCAAGCCTCCACAAACAGCAGATGTCAGAATGCAGATTATTTGACTTTATTATAGAGAAATACAGCACAGAACAGGCCCTTCGGCCCACGATGTTGTGCCGAACATTTGTCCTAGGTTAATCATAGAATTTTGGACACTAAGGGCAATTTATCAAGGCCAATCCACCCAACCGGCACATCGTTGGACTTATTGATGTTGATTGAAGGATAAATTGGCCAGGACTCCTGGGATAATGATCTTTCTTTGCACAGCGGCCATGGGACCTCTTATATTCACTGCAGGAGGCAGATGGGGCCAGAGATTAGGACATTGATCAGCTGAAAACATGGCCCCCAATGGTGGAGTTATAAAAATGGGGGATGGCCAAGGGGCCAGAGTAGTGCATAGAACATAGAACATAGAAAAATACAGCACAGAACAGGCCCTTCTGCCCACAATGTTGTGCCGAACTTTTGTCCTCGATTAAGAACAAATTAATCTACACCCATCATTCCACCGTAATCCATGTACCTATCCAATAGCCGCTTGAAGGTCCCTAATGTTTCCGACTCAACTACTTCCACAGGCAGTGCATTCCATGCCCCCACTACTCTCTGGGTAAAGAACCTACCTCTGACATCCCCTCTATATCTTCCACCATTCACCTTAAATTTATGTCCCCTTGTAATGATTTGTAGCCAGTGATGTTGGAGGATTGTGAGGCTGGAGGAAGTAAGGGAGGGAGCAATGGACAATGTTTGAGAACAAGGATGCGAATCTCAGGGCAGCACGGTAGCATTGTGGGGCAGCACGGTAGCATTGTGGATAGCACAATTGCTTCACAGCTCCAGGGTCCCAGGTTCGATTCCGGCTTGGGTCACTGTCTGTGTGGAGTCTGCACATCCTCCCCGTGTGTGCGTGGGTTTCCTCCGGGTGCTCCGGTTTCCTCCCACAGTCCAAAGATGTGCAGGTTAGGTGGATTGGCCATGATAAATTGCCCTTAGTGTCCAAAACTTCCCTTAGTGTTGGGTGGGGTTACTGGGTTATGGGGAGAGGGTGGAGGTGTTGACCTTGGGTAGGGTGCTCTTTCCAGGAGCCGGTGCAGACTCGATGGGCCGAATGGCCTCCTTCTGCATTGTAAATTCTATGATAAACTAATGATGCACAGAAAGAATCGAAGAGGGGAGAGAGAACGAGACGATTGGAAAAGGGGGCGAGATGGGCCTGAAAGGAGGCAAGAGCGGGAAAGAAATATGTGAAATAGAACGGTCAGGCTAGGGAGCATGAGAATGCATGACGGAAATTAGAATTCCTTAAACAGCACAGTGGGTGTACCTACACCTCAGGGACTGCAGCGGTTCAAGAAGGCAACACCCCATCACCTTCTGAAGGGCAACTAGGGCTGGGCAATAAATGCCGGCCTAATCAGTGATGCCCAGATCCTGTAAATTAATTTTTTTTTAAATGACTGAAATTAGTTGGGACATAGTCTTCCCATACCGACTGAGATTATTCATGAAGGCCCCTGTTGTGTTCTGTTGTCTTGCTGTTGTAATGATGCTTCCAGAACAGCTGATGACTTAACTAGAATGATGATTTATTGATGAACACGTGGAAGGATAACACACAGAATCTATACAGAATAGGTTGCTCTGGATCTACCCGATGTGCGACTGTCCTTGTGTACCCCTTGCTGCCAACTCATCATTCTGCCACGTCACATGACCAAGGTCTGACGCCACCAGCTGGTTGGAGGTTGCATTGCTAACTGCATACATAGATACAAAGAAGATAGGAGCAGGAGGAGGCCTCTTGGCCCTTTGAGCCTGCTCCGCCATTCATCACGATCATGGCTGATCATCCAACTCAATAGCCTAATCCTGCTTTCTCCCCATAGCCTTTGACCCCATTCTCCCTCAAGTGCTATATCCAACCATCTCTTGAATATATTCAAAGTTTTAGCATCAATTACTTCCTGTGGTAATGAATTCCACAGGCTCACCACTCTTTGTGTGAAGAAATGTCTCCTTATCTCTGTCCGAAATGGTTTACCCTGAATCCTCAGATTGTGACCCCTGGTTCTGGACACACCCATCATTGGTAACATCTTCCCTGCATCTACCCTGTCTAGTCCTGTTAGAATTTTATACGTCTCTATGAGATTCCCCCCTCATTCTTCTGAACTCCAGTGAGAACAATCCCAACCGAGTCAATCTCTCCTCATATGACAGTCCCGCCATCCCTGGAATCAGTTTGGTAAACCTTCACTGCACTACCCTCGAGAGCAAGAACATCCTTCCTCAGAGAAGGAGACCAAAAGTGCACACAATACTCCAAGTGTGGCCTCATCGAGGCCCTGTACAATTGCAGCCACACATCCCTTCTTCTATACTCAACCTTTCGAAACGAAGGCCAATATACCATTCGCCTTCTTTACCGCCTGCTGCACCTGCATGCTCAGCTTCAGCGACTGGTGTACAAGGACACCCAGGTCCCGCTGCACACTCCCCTCTCCCAATTTATAACCATTCAGGTGGTAATCTGCCTTCCTGTTTTTGCTTCCAAAGTGAATAACCTCACACTTATCCAAATGATACTGCATCTGCCATTGATTTGCCCGCTTGCCCAACCTGTCCAGATCATGCTGGAGGATCCCTGCATCCTGGCCACAGTTCACCCTCCCACCCAACTTGGTATCATCTGCAAACTTTGAGATGTTACATTTTGTTCACAGACAAATCACCACAGCCCCGTCTTCTGAACCTCGCCCCTCGCCTGAGGTGTGGCGACCCTCAGGTTAAATCACCTCCAGTCAGCTCTCCCCCCTCAAAGGGGAAACAGCCTATGGTCACCTGGGACTGTGGTGACTTTACCTTTACTCGCCTTCTCACGGGGAATTAGGGATGGATGGGTAATAAATGCTGGCCTTGCCAGTGAAGCCTGCAATCCTGAATGAATTAAAAAATTGTATTTAATGAGTCAGAAAAGGTAAGACTGACTGCACCGTGTACTGTATACGTTAGTGTGGTGGCGAGCCCCTTTAAAAAGGTGAGAATCGGGGAGGGTCATGTTACCTATGGGGGCGCAGTGTGGGTTCCCAGGTTTGGGGCCTTGGAACATGGTAGCTTTTATCTCACTCTCTGCATATAGTTTGTACATTAATAAATCGTTCATTCGTTAATCCATCTGATGGTCGCCCATCTGTCAGGAACCCATCTCCCCCGAGGAAATGAGAGGACATGGTGGAACAACAAACTGCGTTACTCCTGCACATCTCCAGCAGCTACAGAGTGACGTAAATACATGTCAGTAACCAGGTTATACATCCACCCTTTCAGCTTGGGATCAGGAAAGAATTGCAACAACAGCCTGCATCAGTTTAGCACCTTTAACATAGCGAAATGTCGCATGGAGGCTTACAGGTGCCAAATATCAAAAAATGTTTGACAACAAGCCCGCATGAGGAGATATCGGACCGGGGGCTAAAAGCTTTGACGAAGAAATAGGCTTTAAGGAGAATCTTAAAAGGAGGGAAGGGAACGATTTAAGGAGTGAATTCCAGAGTTTAAGACCAATGATGGAGTGATTAAAATCGGGACAGTTCAACAGGCCGGACTGAGAGGGTTGCAGATATCTGTGAGGGCAGTGGGATGGGAGGAGGTTACAGAGCGAGAGAAAACTCAACATCTTCGATTGGAGATTTGCTCATCATACAGCATCCACACGGCCTGTCCAGTTAAATCTCGATTGCGCTGAATCTATCCCAATGCCACAATTTCCAACATAACTGGGAGGTATTGGAATATTCAAATGCACCACCCCTGTCTCAAATTGATGGGCGTGAATTTATGGCCACGCTGTGGCAGAAAAGCAGCTCGCCACAGCGCAGCGTGGAGACCCCGCTCGCGAGACGTAATGATGTAAATCCCGTCCATTGTGGGCGGGGTCACTTTTAGGCAAATCTGCATATTAAAGCGAGACAGCAAGTCTTACTTTAATGTGCAGGTTCCCGAGTTACCAAGGCGTGGGATCAATCTCCTTCACCTTGGAGATCTCGGTTGAGTGCCGTTCAGTACTGGTCTCTGCAAGTGGGGATCAAATGGAATGGCACCCGTGGGGGTCTCCCAGGGGATTGGACGCCCCCAGCTGCATCCCTATGGGCAGGGTGGTGCCCTGGCACTGCTGGTGCCACCTGGGTACCCTGGCAGGGGTGCCACCTGGGTGCCAGGTTGTCATTGCCAAACTGACATTTTCTGCACGGTGTCCTGTGTGAGTGTTGTGTTTGGGGGCGGCTCTCCCATAGTGTCTTGGGGCATGGGGTGGGGTCTGGGGTCGCTTCAGAGGCTCCAGAGATTGGGGCATCCGGATCTCTCGCGACACTAAGGAATTCTGACCAGCGGCGTTCCTCAGTGCTGTGTGTGACCTTGGCCACGCATTCTCCGCTGAGGTTCACTATCTAACGCGAGTGCTGTTTCATAGCGTTGTGTTTCTCGGAGCTGTGAACGCCCGGAACCACGCGGCTAAACACACTCGCTATGGGACTTTGTTCCCGTTTAGTTAAATCCCACCCGATATGGATAACAATTTTTACTGAATTTATTTTCTGTTACAATTCCTTGGATTAACACCATTGATGGGCGCCAGTTTCTCCAATTGTAATTTCTACACCACATGTGGATGTTTGGTAAAGACTACATCAGTCAATTTGCTCTATTTTAGATGCCAACTTCCCTTTATTTTGAGATTGGGCAGGGGAGGGAGTAGGGACAGAGGGTATTGCCACTGGGTTAGCAATCCAGAGGTCCAGGTTAATGCTCTGGGGCCATGGGTTCAAATCCCACCACAATGGTGGAATTTAAATTCGATTAATAAATGTGGAATATAAAGCTAGTGTCAGTAATAGTTACCATGACAACTATCATCGATTGTTGCAAAAACCCATCTGGTTCACTGATGTCCTTTCGGGAAGGAAATCTGCCGCCCATACCCGGTCTGGCCGACACTTGACTCCAGACCCACAGCAACGTCATTGACTCTGAAATGGCCGAGAGAGAGACACTCAGTTCCAGGGAAATTAGGGAAGAGCAACTAATGGCTGGCTCAGCCAGCAACACCCACATTCCAGGAAAGAATAAAGAAAACTAAAGTCTCCACATTGACAGTTTCTGTTTGTTTGTAATAGAAACTGTGATGACACATTCGGGTTTTGTAATGTGTTCTTATCCAGGTGAAAGTCATTGTCAGGGAGTTTCCCTTTTCCCAAGGTACTAACCCACAAAGAGGCTTGGTGCCTTTGTCTTTTTATTTATTCATTCTCTGCATGTGGGTGTTCTTGGCAAAGCTGGTATGTATTGCCCAATGCTGACAAGGCAGTCTGATGGATCTTTTGTCTTTTATGGGGTATGTAATAACCCTGTGGCTTGCCCGGCCATTTCAGACGGGTGGTTACGGAGCAGCCCCCTTGGCTTGGGAAGCTGCCACGTCAATAGGAGCAGCAGCTTTCGTATCCGAGGGAACTTCACCTTTTATGGTTTGTGCCACCCTGTTGGCAGCACTCTCACCAATCGGTTAGAAAGACGGCTGTGGGCCCCAGTCCTGCTCCGCAGATTTCAGCACAAAGATCCGGGCTGATGCTCCAGTGCAACGCCGAGGGAGTGCGACACTGGTGGAGGTGAAATGTGAAACTGAGGACCCTGAGGACACGGCTCCTTCCTCAGGTGAAGGAGCTGCGCTCCGAAAGCTAGTGTTTGAAACAAACCTGTTGGACTTTAACCTGGTGGTGTAAGACTTCTTACTGAGCTCACCCCAGTCCAACGCCGGCATCTCCACATCAAGACTGAGATAGACAGATTTTTAATCAGTGAGGGAATCGAGGGTTTTGGGGATGAGGCGGGAAAGTGGAGTTGAGAATGATCACATCAGATCAGTCAAGATCTCATTGAATGGCGGAGCAGATTCGATGGGCCGAATGGCCTACTTCTGCTCCTACATCTTATGGGTTTGAATGAGAGAGGAGGCTTGGCCAGCTGAATGGCCTACACCAGTTCCTATATTGCTAACTGTTGGCAAAACATCATAACAGCTGAATGTTAGTCAATTGTATCTAGCAGCTCGATCTTTTCATATCAATGCAGGCAGAGAGGACAATATAACTTTGTAGGTGGGAGTAAGGCAGGTGTCTTAGAGTTTCAGCAGTAGTAAATCTACAGTTCATTGGGAGTTTCTGTGTGCACCTTGATCTAAGGCCAGTACAATGCAGCCGATTTTAAGTGGTATCAGAATAGAGCAACCAGACCTCATTGATCCTAGAGTATGGATGGTAGCAGTTTCGCGGTAAGAGTTATTCACTTCAGTCAATGTAACTATGGGAACCTGCCCCTTTAAGAGGGAGAGTCACCGGAGGGTCATTTGACCGATAGGTCAGAAGCGCACAAATCCTGGGGCTGAACATTGGGTTCCCAGACAGTTTGGAGTCTTGGAACATGGTAGCTTTTATCTCACTGTCTGTATATACTTTCTTACTTTAATAAATTTCATTTGTTAATCCATCTGGCGGTCATCCACCTGCCAGGATATTACATTGGCGACGAGGATGAAATGGTTGCCTTCCTGCTGTTATGAAAATCAGGAGAGCAGGCCTCACGTGCAAACATCTCCATCAAAGCAAACTCGTTTCACAATCCGTGAGTGACATTGCCCATTTTTGGCAAAAAGAACCATTCAACCCCCAAATGGAGCAATAGGCACTATCTGTCGAATGCCTCCATTACTATTTCAAGGCCAACAAAATGAGAGGGGAGAAAAAGTAGTGGGTAATCCTGCTAACAGCCTGTGGGGCTTCCACTTATAATAATAATAATCTTTATTAGTGTCACGAGTAGGCTGATATTAACACTGCAATTAAGTTACTGTGAAAATCCCCTAGTCGCCTTATTCCGGCACCTGTTTGGGTACACAGAGGGAGAATTCAGAATGTCCAATTCACCTAACAGCACGTCTATCGGGACTTGTGGGAGGAAACCGGAGCACCCGGAGGAAAACCACGCGGACATGGGGAGAAGGTGCAGACTCCACACAGACAGTGACCTGGGTTCCTAGCACTGTGAAGGCACAGTGCTAACCATTGTGCTACCGTTCTGCAACTGAATTAGGAACCTGAGTTCTCCAGATTCCCCTGACTCCAAAACATTCGCTAAGTTGGACCATTTCCACTCTAAGCCCTTGATACTAATGGTGTGTTACAAATTCAATTTGATGACAAGGGCTTCAGGGGAGATGATCACGCCATTTGTGGCTTGCTTAAAAGGAACAGATGAACAATGTGAGTGTGGGTCTGCACTCAACGACATGTTGAGAGATAGGCTGGCCTATGGTATTAACAACGCAGCCTTACAAAACAAAATTGCTATCAGACGCAGAGATTACTTTAAAAAAGGCTTTTGGAGAGTGCTGAAAGAGGGGGCAATGGAGTTTCAGAGCAAGCAAGCAGAATACTGAGAGGCCTAGATAGAGTGGATGTGGAGAGGATGGTTCCACTAGTAGGAGAAACTAGAATCAGAGGACACAATCTCAGACTAAAGGGACGATCTTTTAAAAAAGATGAGGAGGAATTTCTTCAGCCAGAGGGTGGTGAATCTGTGGAACTCTTTGCCGCAGAAGGCTGTGGAGGCCAATTCACTGAGTGTCTTTAAGACAGAGATGGATAGGTTCTTGATTAATAAGGGGATCAGGGGTTATGGAGAGAAGGCAGGAGAATGGGGATGAGAAAAATATCAGCCATGATTGAATGGCGGAGCAGACTCGATGGGTCGAGTAGCCTAATTCTGCTCCTATGTCTTATGGTCTTATGGTTGGAGGCCAAAGACAGAAAGGTCAGAGTGGGAGTGGGTGGAGAATTCAAATGTCAAAACCCGGCTGTAATCGGAGGTCACAGATTTAAAATAATTGGCAAAAGAACAATAGAGAGCAAATAAGGAGCGACATCTTCAAACAGACGGTTGTTGTGAAATGGAACACATTCAATCCATTGTATCAGTTCTGTACCTTTGAAAGAGCTCTCTGATTAATCTCTCTTGCCCCATCGTCTGCAGATCTCTCCTTTTCAAGAATTTATTCAATTCCCTTTTGAAAGTTCCTACTGAAACCTGCTCCCAACGCCCTTTCAGGCAACGCCTTCCCGATCACAATCACCCTGTGTGGATTTTGTTTTTGCCACAGTTGAGCTTTTTAAAAACTTTTGATTAACCTTTTATATAATCAACCTGATTCCCTCGATCACAACATCATCCCAGCTCTGATAAAATTATCATTCTTCCATGATACCAAGTCAAGGAGAACACAAAAGTGTTTGTGACACCTACTGTGAACAAATCAAATGAACGAAGGTGCTCTGTTTGATCATGGGGTAACTTTACAGAATTTACAGTGCAGAAGGAGGCCATTCGGCCCTCGAGTCTCCACCGGCCCTTGGAAAGAGCCCCCTACTTAAGCCCACACCTCTACCCTATCCCCGTAACCTAGTAACCCCACCTAACGTTTTTGGACACTAAAGGGAAATTTAGCATGGCCAATCCACCTAACCTGCACATCTTTGGACAGTGGGAGGAAACCGGAGCACCCGGAGGAAACCCACGCAGACATGGGGGGAATGTGCAGGCTCCGCACAGACAGTAACTCAAGCCAGAATCAAACCTGGAACTGTGAAGCAACTGTGCTAACCACTATGCTAACATGCTGCCCTGGACACCAGACTTTGTCAGACACTATCGTTACATCAGGTCACAAGTGTTTTGCATGAATCGCTGAACATTAATTTTTTAAAAAAATATTTTTTATTCTCCTCTTTCACATTTTCTCCCAAATTTACACCCAACAATAATCAGTAACAGATATGTCAATCCCCATATCAATAACAACGATCCCATCCTCCCACCAAACCCCAAACATTAGCCAGCATGTTAACATAAACAAATGACAAAAAGGAATCAGGAATCACCCATAGTCACCATTAACACATGCAGTCCCCCCGCCCCCCAACCCTCCCAACCCCCAACCCCCCTAATGTTCGATGTGATCCAGTTCTCAAAAGTCCATAATGAATAATGCCCATGAATTGTAGAACCCCTCCATCCTTCCCCTCAGTTCAAATTTGACCTTTTCAAGCATTAAGAATTCCAGCAGGTCCCCCCGCCCCACGCCAGGGCACAGGGTGGAGAGGTTGATCTCCACCCTAACAGGATCCGCCTTCGGGCGATCAACTAGGCGAAGGCTACAACATCTGCCTCCGCGCCCGTTTCCAACTCCGGCTGGTCCAACACCCCAAATATGGCCTCCCGAGGGCCCGGGTCCAGTTTCACGTGCACCACTTTAGCGATTACCCTAAACACCTCCTTCCAGTAATTCTCCAGCTTTGGACAGGACCAAAACATACGAACGTGATTAGCGCCCTCCCCCCCCCCCACCCCCCCCTCCCCCCCACAATGTTCACACACATCATCTACCCCCTCAAAGAATCGGCTCATCCTCACCCTCGTGAGGTGTGCTCTGTACACCACCTTCAGCTGTATCAGCCCCAACCTCGCACACGAGGTGGAGGCAGTCACTCTCCGGAGCACCTCACACCAGAACCCCTCCTCCATACCCTCTCCCAACTCTTCCTCCCACTTTGCTTTGATCCCTTCCAGTGGTGCCTTCTCCTCCTCCAAAATAGCCCCGTAAACCGCCGACACTACCCCCCTTCTCCAGTCCCCCTGTCGTCAGCACCTCCTCCAGCAATGTGGAAGCCGGCTCTACCGGGAAGCTCTGCATATCCTTCCTGGCAAAGTCTCGAACCTGCATGTATCTAAACATTTCCCCCTGCTCCAGCCCATACTTCGCTCCCAGCTCCTTCAATCCCGCAAAACGACCCCCAAGAAACAAATCTTTTAGTGTCCGAATTCCTTTCTCCTCCCGTCTCCGAAAATTTCTATCCCACTTTCCTGGTTCAAATCTGTGGTTCCTCTGAATCGGCATTAACATAAAATATTTCTATAGCACCTTTCACAACCTCAAGATCTCCTATAGAACTTTGCAGGTAATCAAAGGTGTTCTGAAGTATTGGCAATGTGGGAAACACAGCTACCAATTTGCATACTGCAAACATTCCCAAGCAGCAATAGGATAATGACTAGATCACTTGTTTTTTCTACTTTTGGTCCAGGATAAACATTTTCCAGGATTCCCGGGATAGTCCCCCTCATCCTCTTCAAATTAGTGCCATTGGACTTTTTACTGGCACCTTGACAGAGCTGACAAGGCTTTGGTTTATCGTTCCTTTTGGTAAAACAGCGTCTCCGACAGTGTAGCACTCCGCAAGCACTGCTCTCAGAGTGTAAATATTACAGTAATATCTGCTTCAGGCATGAACATCGTTAACAGGTGTCTTCTTTAACCTCGTCCCTTATCGCTGTCAAAGGGCTGGGTCTCAATTTACCTTCTAAACTGTTGGTTAACAATTCTGTGTTCTTGCTTTCGTTGTTAAAACCTATAACCAATTTCTGCCATTTGAGTAATTCAGATGTTGAAAAGTCCCTAATCTGATCGAAAATAAAACAGGTTTGTCGGCCAGTTTAGCAACATCTGCAGTTCTAAAATTTCCATCCTCAATTTTAATCCCTCCCCTCCTAATCTCTGTAACCTCCCTTAGCTCCACAACCCTCTGAGATCTCTGCGCTCCTCCAATTCTGGCCTCTTGAATATCCACATTTTAATCACTTCATCACTGCCGGCCATCAGCACACAATTGCCTTTACACTAAGCCAGTGTTTTTCAAACTTTTTTTCCGGGGACCCATTTTTACCAACCGGCCGACCTTCGGGACCCAACCCGGCCGACCTTCGCGGCCCAGGCCGGCTGACCTTTGTGACCCACGCTGGCCGACCTTCGCGGCCCAGGCTGGCTGACCTTTGTGACCCACGCTGGCCGACCTTCGTGGCCCACACCGGCCGACCTGAGCAACCCACCATTTTCTCTCACCTTGTTTGCTGCTGACAAAAATGGAGGAAATGGTTTTGGGTCCCTTTGGCCCTCGTACACGCTCCTCCAATGGAACCTGTTGGATGAAGGTGAAGCCTTCCGGTATGGAGTCTCCATCTGTCCAAAGTTAAGCTCCACAGCACAATTGTGGCACAGAACATGCGGAAATAAGGCTCTGTCAGCGAGACTGTCTTTCCCAATCTTAAATGTGACACCCAGACCCTGACCATTTTTGGAGTCAGAGATTACCACTTCAACAGCATCAAAGTTCGGAAACCAACCAATCGCATCATTCTCCCCGAACTTTTTGCAGCGGCTTTTAACAATGCCGGCTGCGAGCGGCCTTCAAAAAGGCTGCCAGCATATAAATAAAATGCGGCCGCACTGCGCAAACGTGCCTGCTCATCGGTGCGTATGAGCTCGCAGCCCCTTTGAGGGCCGCAGCATTGTTAAAAGCCGGCTGCTGCGATTGCTGCCCGCGAATTTGCGCAATCGGGAGCGTCGCGACGCACAGCTCCGCGACCCTCCTGACACCCGCCCGCGACCCACCCACAGGTCGCGCCCCCGACTTTGAAAATGCCTGCGCTAAGCTCTGGAGTTGCCTCCCCAAATCTCTTTGCCTTTCTACCTCTCCCTCGTTGTTTAAGTAGTTCATAAAACCCATCTCTTTGACCCAGCGTTTGCCCAACTGCCCTAGTATCATCTAATTTGTCTTGGTGTCAAATTTAATTTGATAATGACTCCCATGAAGTACCCTGTCGTAGTCAATATTTTCCCCGCTGTTGAAATCCTCCTCCTCTTCCGTATCGCCTGATTAGGGGAACATCGGCATGCCAGAGCAACTGGGAGGATCCTCCTTTCCTATAATCTGATTGGCCAGTCCTACTTTTCTGCTAACAGGAGGTTTGTTATTGCCAGATTGCTTTTTTAGTGTTTTGACTGTTTTCTATCCCAAAGCTCACATTACAATTTTAAAGTCTCCCAATCTTTCGCTTTACCGTTCACACACTCATTAATCCCGTTTTTGCGGGTGTTATCTCTCAAACTCATTAATAATGATTGTTCATTGCGTTAAGTGGACTGTTTTTTTCCACTGTAAAATTAAACATTCAATTTAAAGCTGGCATTTTTTTTTTCCAGATTGCTTTTTATTCTGCATCAAAGCTATTGTCAAAGTTCCAAGATCCCTGTGTAACCTAGTGGCCAGATATTGTTACCTAATTTATTGTTTAAAGCAGCGCTGCAGACAGTCTTCGAATATTACGTTCTTGAGAAGGGGTTTCTAAACATATGAAAAATTGAAGGGGAATTGCCGCTAGTTTTATCTAAAGTTTGTCCCATAATGTCAGTAAAATGTGCCCCAGGCAAAAAAATGCACTCAAACAAAATTTCTGGTACCAAATCAAATTGGAGGGTCCTTGACCCCAAAAAATTACTGACAGGGTCCCTGACCCCAAAAAATTACTGACAGGGTCCCTGACCCCAAAAAATTACTGACAGGGTCCCTGACCCAAATTTATTGACAGCCTGTATAAATCTGATCCGGATGGAAAACAAGATCAAAAAGTTCCCTGACCTGCGGCTAATCACAATCGGGTCCCTGACCCCAAAACACTTTACTCACAGTCAAACTTAGATTCGAGAACCATCACCTGTTTAGTTACTTCCGACAGGGATGAGGGGTCGCAGCACAGATCCGAGAGAGAGAGACCAAGATGAATCATACCTTGTGCCGGCGTCTGTCTCTGTACTCCGGTCGTGGCCTTGATCACTTTTTCTCAGTCCCTCATGGAAGATCACTTCAGGATATTGGATTTTTTTCTCACAGCGCCAAGTGTCGTAGTCAATATTTTCCCCGCTTCCGGACTGTGATAGAAAGATGCAAACATGATTCATTAGGTAAGCAAAACTAAGCTTTATTTACGAATTAGAACTGACTGCTAGCAGTAATGGCTGAGACTTGAAGTCGGAAGGCAGTCAAGTACAAACTGCTTGGTCCGTCCCAAGTCTGCGATATTACAGAAGAATAAGGCGATTTTTATACATTATAGGCTCAAGATAACATGAATACAGCTTGGTCAGGAATTTGATCGAAAGTAAAACATAAGTAATAATCGTTACAATGGCGTCACCTTGCTGACCTTTAGGGGAATGGAGTCTCATATCATTATCTTGTCTTTGTTTTAAGAAATGGACAAATTTGTTTAAGTACAGGAAGAGAGTTTTTCAGCTTGGTATGTATTGAGACTGCTTCTAGTCTCATGACGAACACGCCTTATCCTAGAATTTCAGAGTCACCCAGTTCTCAGGTCAAGTTGACCTCGGCTGTTTGTATCTGTGTATTTGTATCTGTGCCTTAGGTTATGTGAAATCAGTTTAAATTCAATTGTACCAAGAAGACTTGACTAGTTTTCCCATCATGCCATTATTTGCTTCACACAATACCACAACACTGGGACCATTTACTGCCTTAAAGATGCTATATAAATACAAGCGGCTTTTCAAGAGCAAAGAAATAATTCCGTTTTACAACCACAACAGGAAGTTCCTGGGAGTGAACATCCTTCAATTATCATGTCTCCTGGGTAATTTATGGTCAAAGTGGAACGGGATCTTTGTGAAAAACAGGAATTATTACTGGCATTCATGAACGAGGAAATGAAAGTGTTTGCCTAAAGCAGTTAAGAAGTTGTTGATTCAAAGCACTTAATGTGTTGATCTGAGGTAATGACATCTAAGGTGGAAATTATTCTAATCAGAAATAGTGGAAGTGGTATCAAAGGACCCAGCTGTGCGAATCAGGAAGATGCTGTTTTCACTCAAATAGAAGAAGGCAAAGGTCAAGAGGAAAGAGTCAGCAAGCAGAAGGAAGATGGTGAAGAGGTTACAGAATGACAAATGATTTTACAGACCCTCGTTGCCAGGGACAGGATGAGGAAGGAAGAATTTCATAGAATCCCAAAGTGCAGAGGGAGGGCATTCGGCCCATCGAGTTCACACTGACCCCCTGAAAGAACATTTTACCAAGGTCCAAACTTCCACCCTATCCCCGTAACCCCACCTAACCTACGCATCTTTGGGCACTAAGGGGCAATTTAACATGGACAATCCATCTAACCTACTTACCTTTGGACTATGGGAGGAACCTGGCGCACCTGGAGGAAACCCACGCGGACACGGGTTGATTTGTGGACTCCGCAGAGAAGCTATTTAGAGGAAGCTGCTTAATGTAAGAGATTTAAGCTGGCTGTGGATCTGTCACATCTATTGAGCTTGCTACACGAGAAGCTTCACGGATAGGGGCTGGATCGAAGATCCACAGAATACTACAAGGAACAAGACTGTAAAGATGCAACCATGTCACCGTTGTACACAGGTTGGACACTTAGCAGGTGTTATAACCCCCCACGAGGACTGAGGGGAAACCATTATTGATCTCCCCATAGGAGACGTGGAGTATGAGCTTCCCAGATAGGGGGCGGAGGACACCCGATTGGGGCTCAATACAGGTGGACATAAAAGCCGGCCCGAAGCAGGGCCCGGTGTGGTTAGCTCTCCCAGCAAGGACTGTATTAGGAGCCAGTTATTGCCTTGAGCAGAATATTGTACACAGTTAAATAAACCTCTGTTCTCTTAACTCTGGCTTCCTCAAGTTACTAAAGCAATAGGCCACACGGTGGTGCAGTGAGTAGCACGACTGCCTCACGGCGCCGAGGTCCCAGGTTCGATCCCAACCCTGGGTCACTGTCCGTGTGGAGTTTGCACATTCTCTCCGTCTTTGCGTGGGTCTCACTCCCACAACCCAAAGATGTGCAGGGTAGGTGGATTGGGCACGCTAAATTGGCCCTTAATTGGAAAAAGTGAATTGGGTACTCTAAATTTTTTTTTTAAAGTTACGGAAGCAGAGGAATGCTGGAGGAAATGGAATACATGCAAGAACTGTGGTAGAACAAAGAACAAAGAAAATTACAGCACAGGAACAGGCCGTTCGGCCCTCCCAGCCTGCGCCGATCCAGATCCTTTATCTCAACCTGTTGCCTATTTTCCAAGGTCTACTTCTCTCTGTTCCCCACCCATTCATATATCTGTCCAGATGCATCTTAAATGATGCTCTTGTACCCGCCTCTACCACCTCCGCTGGCAAAGCATTCCAGGCACCCACCACCCTCTGCGTAAAAAACTTTCCACGCACATCTCCCTTAAACTTTCCCCCTCTCACCTTGAAATCGTGACCCCTTGTAACTGACACCCCCACTCTTGGGAAAAGCTTGTTGCTATCCACCCTGCCCATACATCTCATAATTTGGTAGACCTCAATCAGGTCCCCACCTCAACCTCCGTCTTTCCAATAAAAACAAACCTAATCTACTCAACCTTTTTTCATAGCTAGCACCCTCCATACCAGGCAACATCCTGGTGAACCTCCTCTGCACCCTTTCTAAAGTATCCACATCCTTCTGGTAATGTGGCGACCAGAACTGCACACAGTATTCCAAATGTGGCCTAACCAAAGTCCGATACAACTGTAACATGACCTGCCAACTCTTGCATTCAATACCCCGTCCGATGAAGGCAAGCATGCTGTATGCCTTCTTGACCACTCTATCGACCTGCACAGCCACCTTCAGGGTACAATGGACCTGAACTCCTAGATCTCTCTGTACATCAATTTTCCCCAGGACTCTTCCATTGACCATATAGTTTGCTCTTGAGTTAGATCTTCCAAAATGCACCACCTCGCATTTGCCTGGATTGAACTCCATCTGCCATTTCTCTGCCCAACTCTCCAATCTATCTATATTTTGCTGTATTCCCTGACAGTCCACCTCGCTATCTGCAACTCCACCAATCTTAGTATCATCTGCAAATTTGCTCATCAGACCACTTATACCTTCGTCCAGATCATTTATGTATATCACAAACAACAGTGGTCCGAGCACGGATCCCTGTGGAACACCACTAGTCACCTTTCTCCATTTTGAGACACTCCCTTCCACCACTACTCTCTGTCTCCTGTTGCCCAGCCAGTTCTTTATCCATCTAGCTAGTACACCCTGAACCCCATACGACTTCACTTTTTCCATCAACCTGCCATGGGAATCTTTATCAAATGCTTTACTGAAGTCCATGAATATGACATCTACAGCCCTTCCCTCATCAATTAACTTTGTCACTTCCTCAAAGAATTCTATTAGGTTTGTAAGACATGACTTTCCCTGCACAAAACCATGCTGCCTATCACTGATAAGTCTATTTTCTTCCAAATGTGAATAGATCCTATCCCTCAGTATCTTCTCGAACAGTTTGCCTACCACTGACGTCAAGCTCACAGGTCTCTAATTCCCTGGATTATCCCTGCTACCCTTCTTAAACAAAGGGACAACATTAGCAATTTTCCAGTCCTCCAGGACCTCACCCGTGCTCAAGGATGCTGCAAAGATATCTGTTAAGGCCCCAGCTATTTCATCCCTCGCTTCCCTCAGAAACCTGGGATAGATCCCATCCGGTCCGGGGACTTGTCCACCTTAATGTCTTTTAGAATACCCAAAACCTCCCCCTTCCTTATGCCGACATGACCTAGAGTATTTAAACTTCCTAGCCTCAACATCCATCATGTCCCTCTCCTTGGTGAATACCGATGCAAAGTACTCATTAAGAAGCTCACTCATTTCCTCTGACTCCACGCATAAATTCCCTCTTTTGTCTTTGAGTGGGCCAATCCTTTCTCTAGTTAACCTCTTGCTCCTTATATACGAATAAAAGGCTTTGGGATTTTCCTTAACCCTGTTAGCCAAAGATATTTCATGACCCCTTTTAGCCCTCTTTATTGCGCGTCTGAGATTTGTCCTACTTTCCTGATATTCCTCCAAAGGTTCATCAGTTTTGAGTGGCCTCGATCTTACGTATGCTTCCTTTTTCATCTTAGCTAGTCTCACAATTCCACCCGTCATCCATGGTTCCCTAATCTTGCCATTTCTATCTCTCATTTTCACAGGAACATGTCTGTCCTGCACACTAATCAACCTTTCCTTAAAAGACTCCCACATTTCAAATGTGGATTTACCCTTAAACAGCTGCTCCCAATCCACATTCCCGAGCTCCTGCCGAATTTTGTTATAGTTGGCCTTTCCCCAATTTAGCACTCTTCCTTTAGGACCACTCTCGTCTTTGTCCATGAGTATTCTAAAACTTATGGAATTGTGATCGCTATTCCCAAAGTAATCGCCGACTGAAACGTCAACCACCTGGCCGGGATCATTCCCCAATACCAGGTCCAGTATGGCCCCTTCCCGAGTTGGACTATTTACATACTGCTCTAAAAAACTCTCCTGGATGCTCCTTACAAATTCTGCTCCATCTACGCCTCCAACACTACATGAGTCCCATTCAATATTGGGGAAGTTAAAATCTCCCATCACAACCACCCTATTGCTCCTACATTGTTCTATAATCTGTCTACATATTTGTACCTCTACTTCATGCTCGCTTTTGGGAGGCCTATAGTAAAGTCCCAACAATGTTACTGCACCCTTCCTATTTCTTAGCTCTATCTATATTGCCTCAGTGCTCGAATCCTCCATCGTGCCCTCCTTAATCACAGCTGTGATATCATCTCTGACCAGTAATGCAACTCCTCCACCCCTTCTACCTCCCTCTCTATCCCTCCTGAAGCATCTATACCCTGGGATATTTAGTTGCCAGTCTTGCCCTTCCCTCAACCAAGTCTCAGTAATACCAATAACATCATATTCCCAGGTACTGATCCAAGCCCTAAGTTCATCTGCCTTACCTGCTACACTTCTCACATTAAAACAAATGCACCTCAGACCACCTGTCCCTTTTCACAGGTGACAGGTTCCATATTGCCAAAGCATGTTGGTCTCAGAAAACATCTCCTGCACCAAGAAAGTGCAAGAAGAACAATACAGTCAAACAATCTGGTCGTGTCTACAAATTAGTGGATGTAGCTCATGGTCACTCACAAGACAGTGAAACAGAGCAACTGCAAGAGCTAAAGCTTGGTGTTCTGTCAACGCAGGATGGTCAACATCATTTTTGGGCTATCCAAAAATTGAAGGTGATCAAATTAAAAGTAGTCTGTTTAATTTCCAACCTGGCTGGAGGGGCTCATCTACCTGTGGTCAGAAAATCAAAGTTAAACTGAATTTCGGAAGTTGGAATGTACGAACCCTCATGGATAATGAGCAAAACAATCAACGGAACGGAGAACTGTCCTTATTGCCGTGAACTCAGGCACTTCAACATTGACTCTGCTGCCCTGCAGGAGACCCGAAGGACAGCTGAGGGAAGATGCCGATGGTTACACCTTCTTCTGGAGAGGAAAAGCCGAGGATCAGCCCTGAACACACGGAATTGGTTTCGACATCAGGAACAAAGTCATCAACCGACTCTCTGAGCTCCCTGCCGGCATCACCGAGCGCCTCATGACCCTCTGTCCACAACTTGCCAAGAGCCAAGGAAGATGAAGAAACAGCTCAGAAAAAAGATCAACGTTGAGCGGTTTCAAGAGCAAAGCATTCTGGTGAACTTCCAACAATGTCTTCGGCAAAACCTCCAAAGTGTCCAATCTAATGGAGTGGAGTAACACTGGAATGAGCTGAAGATAGTCATCATCTCGAGCTGTGAAGAAACCATCAGCTACAAGACCAGGAAACACCAAGTCTGATTCGACGAGAATGACCATATCACCCAAGACCTCATCAACAAGAAAAGGAAAGCTCTCCGCACCTGGCAAGATGACTTAACAAGAAAGGCAAAGAGGTGAGCTCATCATTAGCCAAGACCGAGGTACAAAGAAGAACTCGGGAAATGAAGAACCAATGGTGGACTGTGAAAGCTGAGGAGCTGCAACTCCTCCCTGACCAACACGATGCCCAGGGCTTCTTCAGTGCCACAAAGGTAATAATTGGACCCAATACTCTAGGCCTCAAACTGGTGTGGAGAAACTCTCCTGAGCAACAGAGAAAACACCAGCCTTTGATGGAGAGAACACTTCAAAGGACTCCTAAACCGATGATAGAACCATCCATGAGGACGTACAAAGAACAAAGAACTAAGAAAAGTACAGCACAGGAACAGGCCCTTCCGGTGTCGGAAAGTATGGAGTCCCCATCTGTCCAAAGTTAAGCTCCATAGCCAAGCCTGCGCCGACCATGCTGCCCGTCTAAACTAACATCTTCTACACTTCCTGGGTCCGTATCCCTCTATTCCCATCCTATTCATGTATTTGTCAAGATGCCCCTTAAATGTCACTATCGTCCCTGATTCCACCACCTCCTCCGGCAGCGAGTTCCAGGCACCCACTACCCTCTGTGTAAAAAAACTTGCCTCGTACATCTCCTCTAAGCCTTGTCCCTCGCACCTTAAACCTATGCCTCCTAGTAATTGACCCCTCTAACCTGGGAAAAAGCCTCTGACTATCCACTCTGTCTATGCCCCTCATAATTTTGTAACCTCTATCAGGTCGCCCCTCAACCTCCGTCGTTCCAGTGAGAACAAACTGAGTTTATTCAACCCCTCCTCATAGCTAATGCCCTCCATACCAGGCAACATCCTGGTAAATCTCTTTTGCACCTTCTCTAAAGCCTCCACATCCTTCTGGTAGTGTGGTGACCAGAATTGAACACTATACTCCAAGTATGGCCTAACTAAGGTTCTATACAGCTGCAACATGACTTGCCAATTTTTATACTCAATGTCCCGGCCAATGAAGGCAAGCATGCCGTATGCCTTCTTGACTACCTTCTCCACCTGTGTTGCCCCTTTCAGTGACCTGTGGACCTGTACACCTAGATCTCTCTGACTTTCAATACTCTTGAGGGTTCTACCATTCACTGTATATTCCCTACCTGCATTAGACCTTCCAAAATGCATTACCTCACATTTGTCCGGATTAAACTCCATCTGCCATCTCTCTGTCCAAGTCTCCAAATGATCTAAATCCTGCTGTATCCTCTGACAGTCCTCATCACTATCCGCAATTCCACCAACCTTTGTGCCGTCTGCAAATTTACTAATCAGACCAGTTTCATTTTCCTCCAAATCATTTATATATACTACGAACAGCAAAGGTCCCAGCACTGAACCCTGCGGAACACCACTAGTCACAGCCCTCCAATTAGAAAAGCACCCTTCCATTGCTACTCTCTGCCTTCTATGACCTAGCCAGTTCTGTATCCATCTTGCCAGCTCACCCCTGATCCCTTGTGACTTCACCTTTTGTACCAGTCTACCATGAGGGACCTTGTCAAAGGCCTTATTGAAGTCCATATAGACAACATCCACTGCCCTACCTGCATCAATCATCTTTGTCACCTCTTCGAAAAACTCTATCAAGTTGCTGAGACACGACCACCCCTTCACAGAACCGTGCTGCCTCTTGCTAATACGTCCATTTGCTTCCAAATGGGAGTAGATCCTGTCTCG
The DNA here is from genome assembly GCF_902713615.1 of Scyliorhinus canicula. NCBI lineage: Eukaryota > Metazoa > Chordata > Chondrichthyes > Carcharhiniformes > Scyliorhinidae > Scyliorhinus > Scyliorhinus canicula. Next base: position 272,202,100 of record NC_052148.1, read on the forward strand.
AAGAATTCTCTCCAGTAATTTCCCGACCACTGACGTAAGGCTCACCGGCCTGTAGTTCCCTGGATTATCCTTGCTACCCTTCTTAAACAAAGGAACAATATTGGCTATTCTCCAGTCCTCCGGGACATCACCTGAAGACAGTGAGGATCCAAAGATTTCTGTCAAGGCCTCAGCAATTTCCTCTCTAGCCTCCGTCAGTATTCTGGGGTAGATCCCATCAGGCCCTGGGGACATATCTACCTTAATATTTTTCAAAACGCCCAACACCTCGTCTTTTTGGATCTCAATTTGACCCAGGCTATCTACCCACGCTTCTCCAGACTCAACATCCCCAATTCCTTCTCTTTGGTGAATACTGATGCATTTGAGGAAATCCTCCAACTCCCCATCAATGATGATCAGGAGTGGACGGGATTCCTGCGGAGATTTTCAAACTTGGAGGAGAAGCCATCACCCGTCCTCTCCATCAGCTGTTGCTGAAAATCTGGGACAGAGATGAAATTCCTGCTGACATCGGGGAGGCCGTCATTGTCACCATCATCAAGAAAGGAGACAAAATGGACTGTGAGAACTACCGAGGAACCCCCCCACTCTCCATTACCGGGAGTATCATTGCCTGAAACTTCACTAACTGTCTTCTCCCAGTCTCTGAAGAAATCTGTCCGGAAAGCCAGTATGGGTTCTGACCAAATTATCGAACAACGGGCATGATTTTCACTGCTCAGCAACTTCAAGAGAAATGCCAGGATCAACATCAAACACTCTACATGGCCTTCATCGATCTGACCAAGGTGTGTGACTCAGTCAGTGGGGAAGTGCTGTGGAAGACCCTGTCAAAGGCCGGCTGTCCAGGGAAATTCATCAACATCCTCCGACTCCTCCACGACAAGATGTTGCTGACAGTCCTCACCGACGGAAATGAGACAGAAACCTTTGAGGTCAAGACTGGAGTCAAGCAGAGCTGTGTCATCACCACCACCCTTTTCTCCACCTTCATCGCCACCATGCTTCACCTGGTCAGGAGCAAGTTTCCTAGTGGAGTGGACATCATCTACAGGATAGACAGAAAACCTTTCAACCTCAACCAGCTGAAATCCAAGAGAAAATAAGACTGGCATCACTCATGGAGCTTTCAGTATGAGGATGACATCGTCATCTCCACTCTCCCAGAAGACAATCTCCAAGCTATTCTTTTTTTTAATAAATTTGGATTACCCAATTATTTTTTCTATTAAGGGGCAATTTAGCGTGGCCAATCCACCTACTCTGCACATTTTTGGGTTGTGGGGGCGAGACCCACGCAGACACGGGGAGAATGTGCAAACTCCACACGGACAGTGACCCAGAGCCGGGATCGAACCTGGGACCTCAGCGCCGTGAGGCGGTTGTGCTAACCACTAGGCCACCGTGCTGCCCTTCCAAGCTATTCTTGACACCTTCGCCGAAGCACATCAAACAATTGGTCTCAGCCTCAACCTCAAGAAGTCTCAAGTCCTTCACCAACCCGCCCCTTGGCAAGATCCGGGTCTCTCCCTCCATCAAGATCAATGTGGAAACCCTTCCAAATGTGGAGCCACTTCTCCTCTAAGGCAGACATCGGTGCGGAGATCCAACATTGTATTTAATCCGTGAGTGCCTGCTTTGGACACCTAAGGGCGAGATGACAGCAACATCCACGCTGACACCAAGATCCTCGTGTACAAGGCGGTCATCTTCCCAACATTTATATACGGCTCAGCAACTTGGACGATGGACAGACATCGCCTCAAAGCCCTGGGGAAGCAACCAACACAGGATTCTCTGCATCAGCTGGGAAGACAGGCACACTAACATCAATGTCCTTGAAGGAGCCTAAAGCACCGACAAAGAGGCCATGATCATCCGAAACCAACTCCACTTGGCCAGCCATGTGCTTAGGATGTCAGAGCTCCGACTTCTGGTGGCGGCCATGGAGTGAGCGGTCACACACAGGGCAGCTCCGGCTCGACGCCGTTGACTTGGGCTCTGTTTGTCCGAAAGCGGGGAACTCTTCACAGGAAAATGCAGCTGAAGGTGTGGGGGAGAAGCTCCCCCGGGAGGGGCTTGTCTGCTGGTCTTCAGACCCGGCAGAAGAAGGTTAAAGACCTGGCCAAGGAACTGGAGGAGACCTGTGGTGCAGCAACAATTGGGAAGATGGCGGAGGGCTGGAAACTCCCAGATGGACAAGCTCTTCCCCAGGTGGAGCAGCTGATGGCGTTAATCAGAGAGGAGTTCCGCCAGCAACGGAATGAAACGGAGAAAGGAATACCAGCGATCCAGGTTCCAAGGGCTGATGCCAACTCCCGGAAACACCTGCCAAGTGTGCAGTCGAAGATGCGGCTGTGGGATCAGGCTTACCAGCCAGAAGGCACAGAACCCGTGACCAGTGATACGGAGTCTCTTCGCTGGACAATCACACTCGTTAGCGAGTGATCGCCGAATCTGATAAATATGTGCCGGAAATAGCAAGCTCATTTGTTTTATGTGAAATGGAAGAAAGAAACATGTGTCAACATCAAGTTCCTCCTGGTGGCGCTGTTGAGCTTTGAAGAATCACAAAATAATTTCATTGAAAGCTTCGCAAAAACAACAGGGTTGAGGCCACAACGAGATCACCCAATGACAGAATGACTGCAGCTCCTAGGCACACAGGGCCGAATGGCCAACTGCTGCTGCTGTGTTCCCTCCTATGGTTGCAGCCACACTGACCATGAACAAACCTGGCTTTGGGTCACGCCCAGGAAAAAATGGTCCATAGATGGAGTGGTCGGTGTTGGTGAAGAGAGGAGAGATGTTGAGAGAAAGAAAGTTAGAAGTGAATTAATAAAGAAAGAGAGCTTTGCGATGACCAGTAGGTACCCCTCAGCCACCAGGATTTTCAGCTCTGAATGTGGGACATGCTTTCGAAAAAATATCTCGCACCTTTGCAGGGTATATAATGGCCCCAGATTGTCTCCACCTGCTCTACTTCAATGAAGTACCTTTTTCCAGGCGCAGTCACTGTTGTAATGTGGCAGCCAATTTGTGCACAGCAAGATCCCACAAACAGCAATGAGACAAGGACCAGCTGATCTCATTTTTTAATAAGTTGTTTGAGGGATGAATGTTGGCCAGGACACACGGAAATCTCACCTGCTCTTCTTTGAAACGGTGCATAGGACCCACCTGAGAGGGGAGTTGGGGACTCGGTTTTTAATGTCTCATTTACAAAACAGAACCTCTGACTCTCCCTCAGTACTGCACTGGAGTGCCAGCTTAGGTTTTAAGACCATAAGACCATAAGACATGGGAGCAGAATTAGGCCTCTCGGCCCATCAAGTCTGCTCTGCCATTCAATCATGGCTGATATTTTCTCATCCCATTCTCCTGCCTTCTCCCCATAAACCCCGATCCCCTTATTAATCAAGAACCTATCTATCTCTGTCTTAAAGACACTCAGTGATTTGGCCTCCACATCCTTCTGCGGCAAAGAGTTCCACAGATTCACCACCCTCTGGCTAAAGAAATTCCTCCTCATCTCTGTTTTAAAGGATCGTCCCTTTAGTCTGAGTTTATGCCATTTTCTAATGTGGGTGTGGTAGTCGGTATTAGGGGTATAACGGCACCTAGTTTGGCGGTATCTGATGCTGTAAGACCATTGGTGTGGGAGGTACCTGAGACAGCAATATCATTGGTGAAGCCTGCCTGCTGGTTCCACCCAGTAAGGTGGAGTATAAGAGTCTGTGTCTCCCTAGCTGCTGCATTCTGTACCTGCGCTGCTGGGGGAAACATCGAGTCCAATAAAGCCTTCAATTGTCCTACAATCTCACTTCGAGAGTTATTGATCGTGCATCAATTTATTGGATTAGATTTTGAAGAATGGAGCTCCGCATCAAGCCGGAGTGTCTGCAACTTAGCCCCCACGCGGCAAACGCAGCAATGACCTTCAAACACTGGCTGGCGTGCTTCAACGGGTACCTCAGGACGGCCACGACTACACCCACAGAGGACCAGAAACTTCAAGTTCTCCACTTGCGGGTGAGCCCGGAGATCTACACCCTCATCGAGGATGCGGACGGTTTCGAGGCCCGATGGCCCTGTTGAAAGGACACTACATCCGGCCAGTAAACCAGGTCTACGCCCGACATCTGCTAGCGACAAGGCGACAAATCCCCGGGGGAATCGTTAGACGAATTCTCCCACGCACTTCTGGTACGAGGTAGGCACTGTGACTGTCCGCAAGTTTCAGCCAGCGACCACACATAACTTTTAATCCGGGACGCATTCGTTGCAGGTATGCTGTCCTCCCAAATCCGCCAGCGGCTGCTGGAGAAAGAGACACTCGGCCTCAAGGAGGCATGGGCCCTCGCAAGCTCCCTAGATGTGGCCTCCCGGAACGCCTGAGCATACGTCCCTGACCGCGCGGCAGCCCCTTGGGCAGCGTGGAACCCACCCGCGGCCGACCCCAATGCATCCCCCATCCCCCCATAAGGGCAAGCTTGTTTGTGGGCAAGCCAAGCACCCCCGGCATCGCTGCCCGGCCCGCTCCGCTATTTGCAAAGGCTGTGGCAAAAAGGGGCATTTTGTGGCGGTATGCCAGGCCCGGGCGGTCGCCGCTGTCTCTGGGGACGAACCGGGGCCGCCGCCACAACTCTCTCCGCAGACCACGTGCGGCCCGTGGGCGCCGCCATCTTCGATCCCGAGTCAGCAGATTTGCACAACAGTCTTTTAACGATGTGGACCCCTTTTCAGCCTTCCCCTTTGACTGGGAGTAGTGGGGACTTGAAATGACCTGCATAAAATTATACAGCCGGGCAAAATCCATCCACTCCTGGCTGAAGAAGCAAGGGCCATTGTCAGTCATAACTGTGAGTGGAATGCCATGCCGGGCAAAAGTCTCCTTGCATTCCCTGATTACTGTTGCTGATGTGAGGTCAGTCAGTCTGACCATCACGGGGTAGTTGGAAAGTAGCCTACGAAGAGGACATAGTCTTGGCCATTTTCATGAAAGAGGTCAACACCAACTTTGGACCATGGGGAGGACACCGGTTCATGCGGTTGCAGAGTCTCTTTAGGCTGATCCAGCTGGAACCTTTGACACGTTGGGCAATTGAGGACCATGTTGGCGATATCCTGGCTGATGCCTGGTCAATATACTGCCTCTCGGGCTCGACGGCGACACTTTCCGACCCCCAGGTGACCCTCGTGGATTTGGCCGAGAACCAGCTCTCACATGCTCTGTGGGATTACTACCCTGTCCAGCTTCATTAGTATGCCATCCACTACCGCTAGATCGTCCTTTACATTATAAAACTGGGGGCACTGCCCCTTTTGCCAACCATCCGTGAGATGCCGCATGACCCGCTGGAGTAAAGGATTCCTGGCCGTCTCCTGACGAATTTGCACGACCCTTTCATCAGTGGCCGGAAGGTTGGATGCACAAAACTTCACCTGAGCGTCTATCTGACAGACAAAGACCGACTGCTCATACGGCGTAGTGATAGATCTAGAGAGTGCGTCGGCCACAATGAGCTCTTTGCCCGGGGTGTAGACCAGGTCGAAATCGTAGCGGCGGAGTTTGAGGAGGATGCGTTGTAACCGTGGCATCATATCATTGAGGTCTTTCTGGATGATGTGAACCAATGGCCTGTGGTCCGTCTCGACCGTGAATTTGGGGAGGCCATACACATAATCATGGAACTTGCCAATCCCTGTGAGGAGGCCCAGGCATTCTTTCTCAATCTGAGCATATCGTTGCTCAGTGGGTGTCATGGCTCTAGAGGCATATGCAACTGGGGCCCAGGAGGAGAAGTCATCCCGCTGGAGGAGCATTGCCCCAATGCCAGCCTGGCTCGCATCAGTGAGATCTTCGTCTCCTTGGCAGGGTCGAAAAATGCCAGTACCGGGGCCTTGGTGAGTTTCACCCTGAGCTCACGCCACTCTCGGTGTGATGCAAGGTTGGGGATAAACTTCCCAAGGAAGTTGACCATCCCGAGGAAGCGGAGGAACGCCTTCTTGTCCTCCGGGGTCTTCATGGCGTTGATCGCCGACACCTTGTCTGCATCTGGCTGCACACAGAACTGCGAAATATTGTCGCCAAGGAACTTGATTTCTGATTGACGGAATGAGCATTTGGCGCCATTGAGTTGGAGGCCGTGCTTGTGGATCCGGTGGAACACTCGCTTGAGGCGATCAATGTGCTCCTGAGGAGTTGTGGACCAGATAATGATATCGTCGACGTACACTTGCACCCCCTCGATACCTCCAACATTTGTTCCATTATGAGGTGGAACACCTCTGAGGCGGAGATGATGACAAAGGGCGTTCGGTTGTAACAGTAGCGACCGAACGGGGTATTGAATGTGTACAGCTTTCCACTGGACAAGTCCAGCTGTATTTGCCAAAACCCCTTGGAGGCATCCAGCTTCGTGAAAAACTTGGCGTGAGCCATCTCGCTGGTTAGCTCTTCTCGTTTAGGTATAGGTTAGTGTTCCCTCATGATGTTACGGTTCAAATCTTTGGGGTCGATACAAATGCGAAGTTCCCCTGAGGGTTTTTTGACACAAACCATGGAGCTAACCCAGTCCGTGGGTTCCGTGACCTTAGAAATGACGCCCTGGTCCTGGAGGTCTTGCAGCTGCTTCTTGAGGCGGCCTGAGGGGAGCCGGCACCCGGCGAGGTGCGTGAACCACAGGGGTGGCATTTGGCTTCAACAGTATCTTGTATCGGTATGGGAGCGTGCCCATACGCTCGAAGACGCTGTGGTATTGCGCTATGGTGTCATCTAATTGGGCTTGGAAGTTTACATCTGGCGAGGCCGTTGCCTGTGCGGATGACATGGTGGGAACCCGCTGCACCAGGTTCAGGAGTTTGCAGGCCCGAGCACTGAGCAGGGAAGCTCTGTCAGGCCCGAGCACCGAGCAGTGAAGCTCTGTCAGGCCCGAGCACCGAGCAGTGAAGCTCTGTCAGGCCCGAGCACCGAGCAGGGAAGCTCTGTCAGGCCCGATCACCGAGCAGTGAAGCTCTGTCAGGCCCGAGCACCGAGCAGGGAAGCTCTGTCAGGCCCGAGCAGGGAAGCTCTGTCAGGCCCGAGCACCGAGCAGTGAAGCTCTGTCAGGCCCGAGCACCGAGCAGGGAAGCTCTGTCAGGCCCGAGCACCGAGCAGGGAACCTCTGTCAGGCCCGAGCAGGGAAGCTCTGTCAGGCCCGAGCACTGAGCAGGGAAGCTCTGTCAGGCCCGAGCACCGAGCAGGGAACCTCTGTCAGGCCCGAGCACCGAGCAGGGAAGCTCTGTCAGGCCCGAGCACCGAGCAGGGAAGCTCTGTCAGGCCCGAGCACCGAGCAGGGAACCTCTGTCAGGCCCGAGCAGGGAAGCTCTGTCAGGCCCGAGCACTGAGCAGGGAAGCTCTGTCAGGCCCGAGCACCGAGCAGGGAACCTCTGTCAGGCCCGAGCACCGAGCAGGGAAGCTCTGTCAGGCCTGAGCACCGAGCAGGGAAGCTCTGTCAGGCCCGAGCACTGAGCAGGGAAGCTCTGTCAGGCCCGAGCACCGAGCAGGGAAGCTCTGTCAGGCCCGAGCAGGGAAGCTCTGTCAGGCCCGAGCACCGAGCAGGGAAGCTCTGTCAGGCCCGAGCACCGAGCAGGGAAGCTCTGTCAGGCCCGAGCAGGGAAGCTCTGTCAGGCCTGAGCACCGAGCAGGGAAGCTCTGTCAGGCCCGAGCAGGGAAGCTCTGTCAGGCCCGAGCACCGAGCAGGGAAGCTCTGTCAGGCCCGAGCACCGAGCAGGGAAGCTCTGTCAGGCCCGGGCACCGAGCAGGGAAGCTCTGTCAGGCCCGAGCAGGGAAGCTCTGTCAGGCCCGAGCAGGGAAGCTCTGTCAGGCCCGAGCAGGGAAGCTCTGTCAGGCCTGAGCACCGAGCAGGGAAGCTCTGTCAGGCCCGAGCAGGGAAGCTCTGTCAGGCCCGAGCACCGAGCAGGGAAGCTCTGTCAGGCCCGAGCACCGAGCAGGGAAGCTCTGTCAGGCCCGAGCACTGAGCAGGGAAGCTCTGTCAGGCCCGAGCAGGGAAGCTCTGTCAGGCCCGAGCAGGGAAGCTCTGTCAGGCCCGAGCAGGGAAGCTCTGTCAGGCCCGAGCAGGGAAGCTCTGTCAGGCCCGGGCACCGAGCAGGGAAGCTCTGTCAGGCCCGAGCAGGGAAGCTCTGTCAGGCCCGAGCACCGAGCAGGGAAGCTCTGTTGGTTCCTATGATTTCAAAACGCAGGGTTGCTTTTGAAGAACGATGGGACACTGCAAGCTGGCATGAGCCACTGGCAGCAATGGCATTGCCATTGTAGTCGAGGAGCTGGCAGGCCGGTGGAAGAATGTTTGGCTTGACGCTGATGGTGTCGAGGTCAGACTTTGAAATGAGGTTTGCTGATGCGCCGATGTCCACCCTGAAGCCTATACGAGCCTGGTTAACCGGTGAGGGTGGCACACCACTCATCGTCCAGATCAATGCTCATCACTGGGAGTTGTTTCACCTTCTTTGCTGAAGGCAGCGTACGGTGGGTGATGATGCCCACCCGGGATGGGGATGTGAGGCCCTCGGTGTCGGGATCTGTTAGACTGTCGGGGTCGGAGTCTGTGACGGGCAGCTGTACTGACCGGCGTTCCTGCGCTGTGGCTGGGATCGCTGTGTGTTGGGCAGTTGAGCAGATCTGCACAGGGCTGTGTGGTGGCCAAGTTTGCCACACTGGAGACAGCATCGAGATGTTGCGGGACATTGCTGCTTTAAATGGGCGGAGCCACAGTTGTTGCACATCATGGCGTCGACGTCAGGACGCTCCGTGCACCACCGCGCATGTGCGGTGCGGTTGAACGATGTGAGCAGCTGCACAGTTCGGTCTTCGGCCTCACCGTCCGCTTGGTCGTGGCGTGCATGCGCAGGGACCTGGGAAAAGCGCATGAAATGGCCGCACTCATCCAGACTCAGATCCTGGAGCTGTTTTGCGGCCGGCACCCGCTCCGCATCGTAGGGGCCTTGCCGCGCCGTCTCTGCCGCCTTGATATGGGAGTACCGGTTATTAGCGTGCTCATGTAGGCCGCAGGTCTCCATGGTGATGGTAAGGGTGAGCTGCTTCACTTTAAGGAGCTGCTGGCGAAGGGGATCGGAGTGGACCCCGAAAACTATCTGGTCGCGGATCATGGAGTCGGAAGTGGAGCCGTAGTTAGAGGACTGCACGAGGATACGGAGATGGGTAAAAGGACTGAAAAGGTTCATCCTTACCCTGAAGCCTCTGCTGGAACACAGAGCGTTCAAAGCTCTCATTGACTTCGATGTCACAGTGGCTGTCGAACTTCAGCAGGACTGTTTTGAACTTTGACTTGTCCTCACCTTCAGCAAAGGTGAGGGAGTTAAAGATGTGGATAGCGTGGTCCCCGGCTGTAGAGAGGAAGAGAGCGATCTTTCTGGAATCTGATACGGCTTCGAGGTCGGTGGCTTCAAGATACAGCTGGAACTTCTGCTTAAAAACCTTCCAGTTTGCACCGAGGTTTCCTGGCGATGTGGAGCTGCGGAGGAGGGCGGACGCTGTCCATGTTACCGGATGGCTGATCGCTGGTCAAAGGCAGACTATCTCAAGGTAGGTCCGTCAAACTCGAGCATGACTCACTGGTACCATGATGTGTTGGGTACGCTGGGTCTACGAGGACTGTGTTTACTGCAGCAGTGAGAGAGACAGGCTTCCAACTCTCGAAGAAATACATCTCGATTTTATTGAACTCTTAAGTATCATACATACTTTAACTGTGGGTTGACACTATGCTGACTTGACCGGAGACCTGAGACCTGAGGCTAACCTGACCAGACTAACTGACTACCACATGGTGTTTGTTCTAGTTGTTGCTCACGGGCTCCGACTGTCTCAGAGGCTGGATCCCGAGAGAGCGGGAAAACTGGTGCCCTCTGGCTTTATAGTGGCCGTGTCCTGTCTGGTGATTGGCTTCTGTGTTCTGTGTGTTCACTTGTCATCCTGTGTGTCAATCACTGCCTGTCTGCACTCCATCATATACCTGTGTGTATATCATGACAGACATCCTGAGAGGGCAGACAGGACCTCAGTTCAACATCTCATCTGAATGCGAGCAGCCCTGGGAGTGCAGCACTCCTTCAGCGCTTCACCGCGAGGGTCTGTGAGGATATGGGGTGGGATTCTCTGATCCTGAGGCTAAGTGTTGACGCCGTCGTAAACGCCGTCGCGTTTAACGAAGGCGTCAACAGGGCCCCCGGAGCAGCGATTCCGAGCCCCTCAGTAGGCCAGCACGCCGCTCCAGCTGCCGATACCGGCCTCGAATGGGTGCCGCGGGTCTGCGCATGCGCAGTGTGACCGGTGCGACTGCGCTCATGCGCGGTGCCTCCCGTCTCCGCGCCAGCCCCAACACAACATGGCGCAGGGCTACAGGGGCCGGCACGGAGCAAAGGAGGCCCCCAGCCGGAGAGGCCGGCCCGCTGATCGGTAGGCCCAGGCCAGGCCACAGCGGAGGGCCCCCCCTGGGGTCAGACTCCACCCCCACCCGGCCGGCCCTGGAAGGATGCACATCGAGGTCCCGCCGGGTGAGACCATACGTGGATGGCGGCGGCGGGACTCAAATTGTTTTTTGCTGCCACTCGGCCCATCCCGGGTGAAAGATCGCCGGGGGGCCGGGGGGGGGGGGGGGGGGGGTGGGGGTGCGCAGAGCAGCCCCGACAGTCTCCACGCCGACCGCGTTGGCGCCGATTCTCCGCTCTCCGGAGAATCAGCAGACCGGCATCGGGGCAACGTCGCGCGATTCGTGCCCGCCGATTCTCCAGCCCGGATTGGGCGGAGAGAATCCCGTCCCGGGTCTCCGGATTCAGATTTAAACCCCTGGCCTCCTGACTCCGAGGGGCAAGAGTGTGCTGCAGGCTGGGTCACAACGTACAATGTGACAATGGCTACCTGATTGCAATAAACTGACACAAGTCGGGGGTAAATTCACAGACACATGTTGGGTAATCTGGGAAATGCAGCCGTTACAACGTCTTTCCACTCTCCTACCCATGGAGCCCCAAGGGTCATTTATAGATTATCCTCACACATGCATGTGCCAACCAGCTGCACAGCTGACCTTACCAGTGTAACTGGGATTTGTGTCAGTGTGGATGGTGAATATTTAGCAGCTCTTCCATCCCGGCAGCCCTCAGAGATCGCTGTGCTCCGGCACAGCCTCCCAAGTTTCCCTGATTTTAACCGTTCCACCATTAACGGCACCGTTGCCTGCGCCTTACCTCTGGAATCCCCTCCCTACATCTCTCAGTCTCTCTCCTCTTTCGACTCGCGTTGAAACCTACCTGTTAGCCAAGCTTTACAGCACCTGTCATAAAATCTCCTCACGTGTCTCATTTTGTAAATAACGGTCCTGTGAGGCACCTTGGGATGTTCAACTGTGTTAACTGCACTATACAAATGCAGATTGCTGATATGAAGGTGTTCATCACCGTGCTAGAGATAGAAGATTGAGGAATTTGAACTCAGTGATTGCTTGGGGTGTATCTTGGTGGAGGTGACACAACTGGGGTGGAATTAATTATTGACGTAAGTTTGATATGGCAATTACTGGACAAGATGTGCACATCTAATGCCAAAGTTGATGAAGAAATTGAACATTGCACCCACGTTCCTCTCTGTCTCAAAACTCAGGAATGTGATGGAAAGTTATTTGCATGTATTGACAAGGGGAAGGTAGAAAGCTGTTGGGTTTAAGCGTTGCGTGTGTGATTGCTCTCCCCCTGAGGGATCAGGCAATGTCCTGTGAAGCTAGCCCGGGCCAGGAGACACCCACGGGCATCTCGTGCTGCTGCACAAGTGGAGTCCTGTCTCAGTTCGACTTGCTTCAGCGACATGTGTGCGTGCAGGTGTTATTGCAAGATGTTTGCTTTTTTCAACATTTCTAATTAAAATCTTGAAGGGTGTGGAGCAAACACTAAAATCACAAGCAGGAGTAGGCCACTCGCCCCCATTCTCCACCATTCGCTATGATCATTGCGGATGTTCCATCGCTATGCTATACTCCTGCACTCTCCCCATACTCCCTCACACCTTTAGTGTCCGGAAATCAGTTTTCTTCTTTATTTTCAAATACATTTAGAGTACTGTAGTAATCCACGGGAGGCAGGAGTTCCGTTACCGCACCAATATTTATTTACAATAACGATATTACAGGAGCAGCTACAAACAGTGCTGCTAGCAGTCCAGTCAACTTAAGACTGGCTCACAAAGCCTACACAGGTGATTATATGGGCCCCTCAATGAGCTATCACTGAGGGAGCTCATACTCCAATTGGCCAACCAATAAAGCCAATTGGAGTTCATTACAAGTACCCAATTATTTCTTTCCAATTAAGCGTGGCCAATCCACCTACCCTGCACATCTTTTGACTGTGGTGGTGAAACCCACGCAGACAAAGGCAGAATGGGCAATGTTTCCTTCTTTAATATATTTAATGACTTGACCTCCACAGTTTTCTATGGTAGAGAATTCCACAGGTTGACCACCCTCTGGGTGGAGAGTTTCTCCTCATCTCAGTTCTAAATGTCCGACCCTGTATCCTGACACTGTGACCCCTTGTTCTCGATCACCTCCCTGCCTCCCCCCCCACTCCCCCAACCAGAGGAAACACGTCCCCTGCATCCAGTCTGTCCGAATGTTATACACTTCAATTAGACCCCCTCTCATTCTTCTAAATTCCAGTGAATACAGAGCCCGCCCAATCTCTCCTCGTACGACAAGGAGAGGTCTGAGGTTTGTTATGATCCTGGACCAGACTCCCAAATGTTTGGTGCGATCCAGTTTGGATCCAGTAACGTTGTGTTGAAAGTTGACAACGTTCGCCAGTACTGCCAGCTCCTTGCGAAGACGATGTAGCCTGGTCCAGACTCTCAGTGTCTGACTGGGACACAGCTGGGGGAGATTATTCACAAGGTTGGGTTGGAGAAGGTGGTGGGGGTAGGGGGGGGGGGGGGGTGGTGTTGTTCTCCTTAGAGCAATGGAAATTTAGGGGAGATTTGACGGAGGTGGACAAGATTATGAAGGGCGGAAATAACGTAAGCAAAAGGAAGCTGCTCCCATTGGCCGTCGGTACAAAGTTGAGGGTAGTGGGGCGGGGGGGTCAGAGATTTGAGATTTTGGGGACGTGAGAGGGTTGTGGTAGTATGACTAGGGGTATTACGGTACCTGGGAGTGTGAGCTGCCATTGGTGCAGAGGACTCGCTGCCCATTGGCCCAGGTATCGTGTGCCTCTCAGCCGATTGGCTGAGAGGAAGGTAGCTCCGCCTACGAGGCGGGGTATAAGAACCCGTGTTCCCCGGCAGCCAGCCTTTCTTCTGTACATCTGCTACCGGGTCCACTTCTTGCGACTCAAATCTCTCCATGTCCTCCCCCCCCCCGCACCCCCCGAGCTAACTCCGTAGCCTCCTCCAACCCAACAACCCATTCGTGATCCCAGCTCTCCTCCGGGTTTGATATCTCGAGCATGGCTTAAACCTTTCCGCCTCTCCTTCCTTCTTTAAGATGGCCATTCAAAACCCACCTCTTTGGCCAAGCTTTCGATCACCTGCCCTAATATCGCCTGACGCAGCTTGGGTGTCAAATTGTATTTGATAACGCTCTGGTGAAGCACCTTGCCGTGCTTAACTTTTCAAGCTGCCATGTAAGTGTAAATTGTTGTTGCTGATCTATTTGTGGCGTGTTAGAACAGTGTGCCTGTGACCTAGTTAGTGTAGTGGCGAACCGCAGCTCAACCTACCCTTGCCAATATCTTGTCATCACATGACTGCACTCTCGGGCAAAGTAAGGGGAGGAACGTGATCCGTTTACCCATCACCGACAGCAAAGTGTTGATGTGTTGCTCTGTGGTACGGATTTTATTTCAGGATGGGGCACAATAGAGAGATGACCTCACGTAATAAAGGACTTTGGTCCTTCTCCAATCAGATTCTAACCCTATGACCGTCCCCACTCCCCCCCACCCCGCCCCACAACCCCCCCCCCCCCCCCCCCCCCCCCCCCCCCCCTTACAACTCCTCCTTTTCCTCCTCCACCAATAAAACGTCACAAAACACTTCAGGAGTGTTATCGGAGATAATTTGACACTGAGATCGGTCACTGAGATCGGTGTTCAGGAGCATCTTAAATGATGAGCGAGAGGTAGAGAGGTTTAGGGAGGGAATCCCAGAGTTTGGGGCAGCTGATATTCTGGTGGCCAATGGCGGAGTGATTAAAATCAGGATGTTCAAGAGGCCAGAATGAGTGTAGAGATCTCAGACAGTGGGAAGGCTGGACAAAGTTATTACTTTATTACTGACCAGCAATTTTCTTCAAAACTGAGCCGCAATTTTCTTCAGAACCTCAAGAAAAAGGCTGAGCTTGACGTTGTAGATCCACCATGAAGAATGAGAAGGGTGGGAGAGAGGTGGGAACCTGCATTAACTGTGATTGAGGTGATCAGTGCCGAGGCTTTGATAGCCTGTGGATTCTCGGAGTATTGTTAGTCTGGGAGTAAGAAGCTCCATGAAAGAATGAGCTGGATTGAGTGGAGCCAGTGTGCCCTGATTCCAAATGAGGATCCTGGGAGGAGTCGGCGAAACTGGGTATTCAAGGAAATTTAACGCTGCGCTAACCACGGCACAATAGATAAGGACCAAAAGCACTGTGGGATAGAGGGAGAGCTCGGAAGCTAAGGCTGGGTAAATGTCGCTCATCCGACAATGTCCTTTATTGCATCTTCTGAAAGAATTGACAATGGGCTCGATTCGACTCCCAACACCCACACAGGACACCCCCAGCCCGATCAAATGTGCACAAAACATGTCAGCTTGGCAGAGCCAACCTGACACCCTGGCAGTGCCCATGTCAGCTGGCAGTGCTAGGCTGGCACCTAGGTGGCACTACCAGGGTGCCCAGGTGGCACTGCCAGGTGGCATGGGCACCACCCTGCCCAAAGGGCATGCAGCTGGGGGTCTCTGATTCCCCTTGGAGACCCCCACAAGTGCCGTTCGGTTTGGTCCCTGTTTGTGGAGATCAGTGCTGAATGGCGCTTGCCCGAGAGCAGGGTCTCCCGGCTTTTATCAGCCATGCTGCGCCGCGGCGAGCTGCCTTTCAGGCACAGCGTGGCCTTTGGATTGCGCCCAATGTGTTGGAATGCACCTTGGGTCAGGTGGCAGCGTTGAAATTTATAATAGGTCGTGCCATTCCAGAGGGCGCGATTTTACAGCAGCATCACACCTGAGTGAGAACGCAGCGTGGCCGTTAGATCACAGGAGGGGCCAAAATCGGGAATCGCACCGAGCGCCTCTCGGTTTGCGATCTCACCGGCCCGCTCCCGTTGGCGAAATCAGGATCCCACCCTGGCGGAGCGAGATACTAATAATCGCCACTTACGGCCAATCTCCATACAGTTAGGGAGAACAATCTCCTATCTAATGGCCTCCCGTGATCTAACCCCCTCCCCAGCAACTGGTCACGTGGGCGCCAATTAGCCCTCTTTACAAATGTGAAGGTGGCTGATTGGCTGCTGCGGGGAGCCGGGGAGACCAGTAACCACCTTCACTCCCAGGCAATGTGCCCGGGGGCAATGGGGTTGCTGTCCTGGTGCTTGGGGGTTTGGGGTAAGGAGCCTTGGTCGAGGTGGGCTGCCATCAGTGGGAGGGGGAGTTGCCCCAGGGCTGCGGGGGGGGGGGGGGGGGGGGGTCTGGGTGTCTCAGTGCCTGCAGCTTTGCTGTGCTGTCCCCTAGATCATGCCTACCCATTACAGGGGCAATCCCAGCCCCTGCCTGTCTGTCCCACCGACCACCCATAACTCCTCGATGACTCAGGGTTAATCCAGACCTCAAGCAGGGACTTGCGGCATCTCACAAGCTGCGGCCCACAAGGGCTGCCGTGCGGTCGCAGATGCCCTGTTTGATCGGGCAGCAAACTATATAAACTTTGACATGGACGAAGCCCGGGCAGCAGGATTCTCTGCCATCGTCGGGGTGCCCCAGGTCCAGGGCCTGATAGACTGCAGGCATGTGGCCTTGCTCTCACTGGGCCATCTGGGAGTGCCCTACATCAACAGGAAGGAGTTCCACTCCCTGAACATCCAGCTCGTGTGCGACCACCACAAGAAGATCATGCACGTGTGTGCACACTTTCCAGGGGACAGCTACATCTTGGGGCAGTCGGACATCCCCAGCCGCTTCGAGGACCACCCCAGGTTGGCCGATTGGGTCCTGGGGGATAAGGGGGTACCCGCCGAGGACCTGGCCAATGATGCCAATATGGAGGCCGGTGACCCTTGCGGAGACCCGATACAACGAGGCCCATGCGGCCACCCGATTTGATTGAGCGGTGCATCTGACTGCTCAAAATGCCTCGACTGCTCTGGTGGTGCACTGCTGTACACCCCCCCCATTGGGACACGCGCTGTGGGGTAGCCTGCTGTGCCCTCCATAACCTGGCACGGCAACGGGGCGACGTGTTGCAGGTGGAAGAGGAGGAACAGGTGGTCTCCAGGGCCCGTCCCTTGTAGGGGGTGAAGATAGATGTCCGGCACCCCAACAGGGACCTCCCCCGTCTGCTGGGGCTACTTCAGCGTGCGTTGCAAGCTTTGTTCACCGTGGAGGGAAGGGGTAGCTGCGGGGCAGGGTGGGGGGGGGGGGGGAAGATAGGGAGTATGGGGGGATGGGGAGTTAGTGGGGGGGCGGGGGCGGGTGCCAGCATGCTGGACATGGGTAGGCCGGGGTACCATACAGTGCTGGGTGGGAGGTTGCCAGGCGGGTGCTTGGGGGTGGGGGAGGGGATGGCGGGGGTGGCATGCATTGGCATCGGCAGTACCAGGGGCGGCTGCCAGCCCACCCGTGCGGCCCAGTGGGGGTCGTTGATCTTCTTACGACGCTCAGTGACGCTCCTCCTGGTGACGCTCTCCGAGCTGATGGCCGCTGCCACTTCCTCCCGGGCGACACTGGCTGCCCTCTGACTGACCCTCCGAGACCCTCGGGGTGGGGGGGGGGGGGGTAAAAGAGCATCTGGTCTCGACGGCGTCCAACAATCTGGCCAGGTCGGACCCCCGAATCGTGGGGCTGGTTTGCTTGGTGATATGGTTCTGTGCTGTGTGGGGTTTGCTCAGGGCATCGGTTTCTGTGCCGCTCCCCCTCGCTGGCGGGGACCATGGGGGCGTGGCCCCAGCAAATCAGCCGGCGCGACCATCATTTGCAGCGTGAACTCCGTGTGGACTCGTGAAGTGGAGCAATTAACGTTTAATGCCAGGCTGAGCATCCGGAAGCTCAAGGCAGTGCCTGCTCGCTGCCACGCTTCGAAACCTTTCCATTAAATCAGTTTCTACTATTTGGCTCTCTGAATCGCACAACCTGTGTCCCTCATTCTCCTCATTCGCTCTCTATCTCTCCGATCTTTATTAGTCACAAATTGAAGCATTCTAACTGAGAGTAAAATATTATTAGGATACAATCTTCAGTGCTCTCTGATTTTGCTGTTTGCATTGGATAATGTTATTCCAAACTGAACCTCGGGATATTGGCCGGGATTCACCGACCCCGGGTCGGAGAATCCCCGGGGAGTCACCCGGACCCGGCTTCCCGATTCTCCCCTTCTCCCCCGCCGATTCTCGGGCGCCCGCGGGATTTCCGCCGCGCTGGTCGGGGGCCATTGAAAGCGCCCCCCCCCCCCGGCGATTCTCCGAGCCCCGATGGGCCGAGTGGCCGCTGGGTTTGGCCGAGTCCCGCCGGTCTAGGTTACTCAGGTCCCACACGGCGGGACCTGGAAGGTGAGTGTGCGGGGGCTGTCCTTGGAGGGGGGGAGCTGGGAGATCCGACCCCCCCGGGGGGGGGAGCACCCCAATGGTGGCCTGGCCCGCGATCGGGGCCTACCGATCGGTGGGCGGGCTGGTTCCGTAGGGGCCTATGTGCCTCCACGCCGGGTCCCTGTAGGGCTCCGCCGTATTGCCCGGGGGCCGGCGCGGAGAAGGGAACCTCCACACGTGCGCTGAATCATGCCAGCCATTCCACGCATGCACAAACTTGCGCCGGCCAGTCCACGCCGGCTGGAGCTGCGGGGATCACTCCGGCGCCGACCTAGCCCCCTCGGAAGGGGAACATTCCCCATTATCGGGGACCGTTGGCGCCGGAGTGGTTGGTGCCGCTTTTCACGCTGGCTTGGGGACACCGCCCCATTATTGGAGAATCCCGCCCATTACCTGTACAACATCAAGAAATTGATGCATTCATTCCACCTAACACTGGGATTTAGGAAAGGCTGTTTTAATAGCCGGGAGAAATTCCTTCTCATTGAAGCAACGTCTTGCAGCATCCGTTGAACATTGTCACAGCATGTGGGGAATTCAGGAGGACGCTAGCTTTGGTTATTCTGTCACATTCCAGGAAGGGGATGGAGTCTCTCCTTGATCTTGTCAGGACTGGTGCAGCGGAATTCTCTAGAATCCTGCTTCCTCCAGAGGCAAGTGAAGTGAAATCTATTTTGCCCACATTTCAGAGTATAACGTCCTTATAACACCAGCATTGTATTTAAAGAAAGAAATACAAGGCTACGGACCAAGTGTTGGAAAATGAGATGAGAATAGATAGGCGCTTGATGGCTAGCACACACACAATGGGCCGAAGGGCCCTGTCTTTGTTGTGAAACACTGTGATCATTCTAGATTGACGCTGAGAAAAAGTTTCCCCTGGGCAGGGAATCTAGAACACGGGGTCACAGCCTCAGAATAAAGGCTCAACCAATTAGATCGAAGGGTTCTAAAAGAGATGTCTGAGGAGATTGTGGGGGCATTGGTGATGATCTTTCAGGAATCACTGGAGGCAGGAAGGGTCCCAGAGGACTGGAAAGTGGCTAATGTAACAGCTCTGTTTAAGAAGGGAGGGAGGCAGAAGATGGGAAATTATAGGGCGGTTAGCCTGACTTCGGTCATTGGTAAGACTTTAGAGTCTAATTAAAGATGAGATCGCAGAATACTTGGAAGTGCATGGTAAACTAGGACTGAGTCAGCACGGCTTTGTCAAAGGGAGGTTGTGTCTGACAAGTCTGTTCTTTGAGGAGGTAACAAGAAAGTTACACAAAGGAGAACCAGTGGACGTGATTTATTTAGATTTCCAGGAGGCCTTTGACAAGGTGCCGCACAGGAGACTGTTAAATAAGTCTTAAATAAGACTGTTAAGGGTAAGATCCTGGCATGGATAGAGGATTGGCTGACTGGCAGAAGGCAGAGAGTGGGGATAAAGGGGTCTTTTTCAGGATGGCAGCCGGTGACTAGTGGTGTGCCTCAGGGGTCTGTGCTGGGACCACAACTTTTCACAATATACATTAATGATCTGGAAGAAGGAACTGAAGGCACTGTTGCTAAGTTTGCAGATGATACAAAAATCTGTAGAGGGACAGATAGTATTGAGGAAGCAAGGGGGCTGCAGAAGGACTTGGACAGGCTGGGAGAGTGTGCAATGAAGTGGCAAATGAAATACAATGTGGAAAAGTGTGAGGTTATGCATTTTGGAAGGAGGAATAGAGGCATAGTCTATTTTCTAAATGGAGAAATGCTTAAGAAATCAGAAGCACAAAGGGACTTGGGAGTCATTGTTCACGATTCTCTTAAGGTTAACGTGCAGGTTCAGTCGGCGGTTAGGAAGGCAAATGCAATGTTAGCATTCATGTCAAGAGGGCTAGAATACAAGACCAGGGATGTACTTCTGAGGCTGCATAAGGCTCTGGTCAGACCCCATTTGGAGCATTGTGAGCAGTTTTGGACCCCGTATCTAAGGAAGGATGTGTTGGCCTTGGGAAGGGTCCAGAGGAGGTTCACCAGAATGATCCCTGGAATGAAGAACTTGTCCTATGGGGAACGGTTGAAGATTCTGAGTCTGTACTCGTTGGAGTTTTGATGCACTATCAACTACGCAAAGATCAGAGCAGGATGTAATCCAGGTTTTATTACACTGAGATGTGTGGCCTCCTACAACAGCTGACAAAATGGCTGCTGTACGGGGAGCACATATATTTATACTCCGCCTACTGGGCGGAACCAGCAGGCAGGGATCTACCTCCGTACCTGTAGTACAGGGGCCTTACCGTAAAGCACCTATAACAACATCCTCTATATACAATATCTATATCAGTGGTGACCACCACATTCACCCCCTGTTATATACAGGAAATTGTATTTTAAAAATACAGTTAAAATAATAACTTCAGGCAGTCCGGTGCCTTAATCTGTCGTAGAGAGCGCCGTAGTGCTGGTGGCGACTCCGGCGGCGGCTTGGTCTTCGGAGACTCCGGGAGCGTGTCGAAATCCTTTTCATCCCCGGGTGTGGGCAAGGGGAGGACGGGGTGTCCCGGAGAGGGGGCTGCGGTGGGGTGTGCCAGGGGAAGGGAGGGTGGGGCTGGGTTGGAGCAGGGGGTGTGTATGTGGAACCAGCTGGTGCCAGGTCCCTGAGGGAGACTGTGTCTTGGCGGCCGTCGGGGTGCGCTACGTAGGCGTACTGTGGGTTGGCGTGAAGTAGCTGTACCCTCTCAACCAACGTGTCCGCCTTGTGGAGTCGAACGTGTCTACGGAGGAGAACGGGTCCTGGTGCTGCCAGCCACGTTGGGAGCGATACACCGGAGGTGGACTTCCTGGGGAAGGCAAGGAGACGTTCATGGGGGATTTCATTCGTCGCGGTGCACAGGAGCGACCGAATGGAGTGGAGTGCATCGGGGAGGACCTCCTGCCAGCGGGAGGCCGGGAGATTTCTGGACCGTAGGGCCTGTTGGACGGCCCTCCAGACCGTCCCGTTATCCCTCTCTACCTGCCTGTTTCCCCTGGGTTGTAGCTGGTTGCCCTGCTCGAGGCGATGCCCCTGTTGAGCACGTACTGGCACAGCTCATCACTCATGAATGAGGATCCCCGGTCGCTGTGGATGTAGGCGGAGAAACCGAACAGAGCGAAGATGGTGTTGAGGGCTTTGATGACGGTGGCAGATGTCATGTCGGGGCATGGGACAGCAAAGGGGAATCGGGAGTATTCGTCAACCGCAAATACGTGTTCCGGTCGGTGGAGGGGAGGGGCCCTTTGAAGTCCACGCTGAGGTGTTCAAAGGGGCGGGAGGCCTTCACCAGGCGCACACGGTCTGGCTGGTAGAAGTGCGGCTTACACTCCGCGCAGACCTGGCAGTCTCTGGTGATCACCCTGACTTCCTCGATGGAGTAGGGCAGATTGCGGGCCTTTATAAAATGGTAAAAACGGGTGACTCCTGGGTGACAAAGGTTGTCGTGCAGAGTCCGGAGTCGGTCCACTTGTGCACTGGCACATGTACCTCGGGAGAGGGCGTCTGGGGGCTCGTTGAGCTTACCGGGGCGATACAAAATCTCGTAGTTGTAGGTGGAGAGCTCGATCCTCCACCTCAAGATTTTATCATTTTTGATCTTGCCCCGCTGCGTGTTGTTGAACATGAAGGCAACCGAGCGTTGGTCAGTGAGGAGAATGAATCTCCTGCCGGCCAGGTAATGCCTCCAATGCCACACGGCTTCTACGATGGCTTGGGCCTCCTTTTCGACGGAGGAGTGCCGAATTTCGGAGGCATGGAGGGTGCGTGAAAAGAATGCCACGGGCCTGCCTGCCTGGTTGAGGGTGGCGGCTAGAGCGATGCCTGATGCATCGCTCTCAACTTGGAAGGGGAGCGTCTCGTCAACCGCGTGCATCGCGGCCTTGGCGATGTCGGCCTTGATACGGTCGGAGGCCTGGTGAGCCTCGGCCGTCAGGGGGAAAACGGGGGATTGAATGAGTGGGCGGGTCTTGTCCGCATAGTTTGGGACCCACTGGGTGTAATACGAAAAGAACCCCAGGCAGCGTTTGAGGGCCTTGGGGCAGTGGGGGAGGGGGAGTACCATGAGGGGGCGCATGCGATTGGGGTCGGGCCCCAGAACTCTGTTCTGGACCACATGGCCGAGGATGGCTAATTGGTTCGTGCTGAACACACACTTCTCCTTGTTATAGGTGAGGTTGAGGAGAGTGGCGGTGTGGAGAAATTTGGCAAGGTTGGCGTCATGGTCCTGCTGATCGTGGCCGCAGATGGTGACATTGTCTAGGTACGGGAAGGTGGCCTGCAGTCCGTACCGGTCAACCATTCGGTCCATCTCCCTTTGGAAGACCGTTGGTGACGCCGAAGGGGACTCTAAGAAAGTGGCAAAGGTGGCCGTCTGCTTCAAACGCAGTGTATGGGCGGTCCGCCTTATGGATGGGGAGCTGGTGGTAGGCAGATTTCAGGTCCACTGTCGAGAAGACCCGGTACTGCGCAATATGATTGACCATATCAGATATGCGTGGGAGGGGGTACGCATCGAGCTGCGTGTACCGGTTGATGGTCTGGCTGTCGTCAACGACCATTCTGTGTTTCTCCCCAGTTTTGACCACGATGGGGCGGACGCCTGCGGAGTCCACGATGCACAGGGGGGGTGGGCAACACGGTCGGGGGCATAGGCCTGAATGTTGCGTGATGCGATGGTAAGTGAGAGCGCTAGCTTTTTGATCACCGCGAGGTCGAGCGTGGCCCCTTCTAGGAGGCGCTGGCGGATGTAGTCAGACCCTATGCTCGTAACAAATGCATCTCTCATTAGCAAATCCGAGTGTTCCGTGGCCGAAACGGCCTCACAGTCACAGTCTCTAACTAGGCCGAGCAGGGCATGCCAGAAATCTTCCACTGACTCACCGGGAAGCCGGCACGGGTGGAGAGGAGGTGCCTGGCGTATATTTTGTTAGTCCGCTGAGCGTAGTTTTCCTTCAGTAGCGCCATGGCCTCTGCGTAGGCCGGCATGTCCTGGACGAGGGGAAAGACGGAGCTCAGCCGCGTGTACAGAATCTGGAGCTTCTGCGCTTCTGGAATTGTGTCTGGCGCAGACCCGATGTACGCTTCAAAACAGGCCAGCCAATGTTCAAAGTCCCTTTTGGCATTGTCGGCTTGAGGATGCAGCTGCAGGCGATCCGGCTTGAGGCGGAGGTCCACCTCTGAAAACGCAGTGTAATAAATTGATGCACCATCAATTATGCAAAGTCGAGAGTAGGATGTAATTGAGGCTTTATTACACTGAGATATGTGGCCTCCTACAGCAGCTGGCGAAATGGCTGTTGTACGGGGAGCACAGATATTTATACTCCACCTATTGGGCGGAGCCAGCAGGCAGGGATCTACCCCCATACCTGTAGTACAGGGGCTTACCATAAATCACCTATAACAACATCCTCTATATACAATATATACATCAGTGGTGACTACCACAAGTTTAGAAAGATGAGGGGGGATCTTATTGAAACTTACAGGATACTGCGAGGCCTGGATAGAGTGGACGTGGAGAGGATGTTTCCACTTGTAGGAAAAACTAGAAGCAGAGGACACCATCTCAGACTAAAGGGACGATCCTTTAAAACATAGATGAGGAGGAATTTCTTCAGCCAGAGGGTGGTGAATCTGTGGAACTCTTTGCCACAGAAGGCTGTGGAGGCCAAATCACTGAGTGTCTATAAGACAGAAATAGATAGGTTCTTGATTAATGAGGGTATCAGGGGTTATGGGGAGAAGGCAGGAGAATGGGGATGAGAAAAATATCAGCCGTGGTTGAATGGCGGAGCAGACTCGATGGTGGTCATGTGTGCGAATTGGAACCGAGCTGATGGTCCTGTATGCAAAGGGGAAACTAACCGGTGGTCCTGTACATGAAGAGGAACCGAGCTGGTGGTCCTGTATGCAAAGAGGAACGAGCTAGTGGTCATGAGCTAGAGGCCCAGCTAGGGGCCTCACGGTAGCATGGTGGTTAGCATCAATGCTTCACAGCTCCAGGGTCCCAGGTCCCAGGTCCCAGGTTCGATTCCCGGCTGGGTCACTGTCTGTGTGGAGTCTGCACGTCCTCCCCGTGTGTGCGTGGGTTTCCTCCGGGTGCTCCGGTTTCCTCCCACAGTCCAAAGATGTGCGGGTTAGGTGGATTGGCCATGCTAAATTGCCCGTGGTGTAAGGTTAATGGGGGGATTGTTGGGTTATTGGTATACGGGTTACGTGGGTTTAAGTAGGGTGATCATTGCTCGGCACAACATCGAGGGCCGAAGGGCCTGTTCTGTGCTGTACTGTTCTATGTTCTATGTTCTATGTACGCGGAACCGCGCTAGTGGTCCTGTGGGCGAAGGGGAACGGAACTGTTTGTCCTGTACGCGAAGGGGAACTGAGCTGGTGGACCTGTACATGAAGAGGAACCGGGCTGGTGGTCCTGTATACGAAGAGGAACCGGGCTGGTGGTGCTGTACACAAATCGGAACCGAGCTGGTGGTCCTGTATGCAAAGAGGAACGAGCTGGTGGTGCTGTGTGTGAAGTGGAACTGAACTGTTTGTCCTGTACGTGAAGGGGTACCAAACTGGTGGTCCTGTACGCCAAGTGGAATCGAGTTATTTTTCTGTCCAAAGATGCAGCTGGTTGTTTCGTTAAGTTTGCCCTGAAAGTTTGGACTGCCCAGTCAGCCAGCCCATTGGAGGAGGGATGATACGTGGTTTATCCTACTGGAAGATAAGAACCTTTGAAATTCAGCGCTTGTAAAAACCGTTCCATTACCTGATACGAGTACTTCAGGTAACCCATGGATGTGAAGCACTGGCGAACCTTCGCGACTGGTTTACAAAAGGGTTACTAAAATGATACCTGGATTACAGGGGTTGAGTTACGTGGAGAGATTACACAAATCAGGCCTGTTTTCACTAGAAATTAGAAGGTTAAGGGTTGATCTGATCAAAGTCTTCACGATATTAACAAGGAAAGTCAGGGTAGATAAAGATGAACTATCTCCACTGGTTAGAGATTCTAAAACTAGGGGGCACAGTCTAAAAATCAGGGCCAGGCTGTTCAGGAGAGATGTTGGGAAGAACTTCTTCACTCAAAGGGCGGTAGAGGTTTGGAACTCTCTCCCACACACAGCAGGTGAAGCTACATCAGTTGTTAATTTTAAATCTGAAACAGATTTTTATTGAGCAAAGATATTAAGGGATATGGGCCAACAGCGGATATATGGAGTTAGGTCACAGATCAGCCATTATCTCATTGAATGGTGGGACAGGCTCGATGGGCTGAATGGTCTCCTCCTCTTCCGATGTTCCTATGACTGTGGCATGTGCGGTTGTGGAACTCACCTCAAATACCTGGAGCCATTTGGGCCAAAGATCCATGCCCAGCTCTGAATCCTGGCCCATGCCAATCAGCGGAATAGCCTTGTCTCCGTTGAGACGACGAGTTGGGTTTAATTTCTTGGAGTCTGTCACGGCCCATTAGATTTGCTCCGTGGTCAGACGCCACGATTAATGGAAGTTAAGCTAATTGCTGCCCATATATCACAGGTGTTTCATAGAACATGTAGTGCAGAAGGAGGCCATTCGGCCCATCGAGTCTGTACCGACCCACATGAAGCCCTCACTTCCACCCTATCCCTGTAACTCAATAACCCCTCCTAACCTTTTTGGACACTAAGGGCAATTTAGCATGGCCAATCCACCTAACCTGCACGTCTTTAGACTGGGAGGAAACCGGAGCACCCGGAGGAAACCCACGCAGACACGGGGAGAACGTACAGACTCCGCACAGACAGTGACCCAGCGGGGAATCGAACCTGGGACCCTGGCGCTGCGAAGCCACAGTGCTAGCCACTTGTGCTACCGTGCTGCCCGTCACCCCTACTACCTTAATGGCCTCCCCCGTGTAGGTAGCCAATCTGGCTGATGTGTTCTGCAGCCTCAGAGACTGAACCCCTTATCGAAGGTATCTATAGGTCGGCTCCCCTACTTTGGTAGCTGGCACTCCCGTGTCTACTTCCATTCTCAATGGCGTGCCATTGACCAGTAACCCGACTATAATGGGGGCTACCTTGCCCGTTTTCACATTATTGATCTGAAGAATAGTCCGATCACTTGAAGGTAAATCTTCAATACTACGTACTGATACTGAACTGTTCACTCTATGGCTGCCACGTACCTGCGCCCCAAATGGCCCTTCTGGTGACACACAAAGCAAATCTGGGGAGCGATTCTGTTATAACCTGCCTGCTTCCCACTGGCTGGGGACTAACGCCAATCCCACAATCCTTTGGGAGTATGAGCTTCCCCAATGAGGGGGGGGGGGGGGGCAGATAAATCATTAGCAGACTCCCTGCATAAATAAAGCTGGCCAGTTTGGAACCAGCTAGAGAGGAGTAAGCAGCCACAGAGTTGCTGCTGCTGTTGTATATATATATATATATGTAATTGTAAATAAATGTTATTTCTTTCTGTCCTTCAACTCGTGCTGGATTCTTCGTGGCACTCACAAAAGATTCCCTAGACACGGGGAGAACGTGCAGACTCCGCACAGACAGTGACCCAAGCCGGGAATCGTACCCGGGACCCTGGCGCTGTGAAGCAACAGTGCTAACCACTGTGCTGCCCTCATTGTGTCCACAGGAGTGGGTAGATGGAGTTTTGGATGAATATTTCACTCGAAAGACTGCGCTGGGGGCGCTTGCCTGGAATTGTGGGACATGAACGGAGATGTTGCGCACTCAAATCGCTCAGTTTGTGCTGTGTTCCCCAGTATAGACAGCACTGGCTTTGTGACTGGCAAAGATCCTGTACTGTTAAATGTGGAAAAAGTTTTGCTCAAACCAGAATCATTCATCTGAAGTTTCACATGTTGTAACCTGTATCACCGACCTGAAAGGAAGCAACAAAAACATTTCTAATCAGATCCATTTGTTTCAAAATCATAGACTGGGAAATATTCTTGGAATTCCTTGACAAGGATGTTTTTGCAGTCAATATAGGATGAGGTTGTGGGAGGATAATTTACAAAAAGAAAATATTTCACAACACCTACCTGTCATAACCAATGTAACAAACCTGGACTGTTCACTGTCAGATCATTTGGGGTATGTTGAAGACCAGGTGCCCATTGAAAACTCAGTTAAGATTCATATTCCAATTTATCTCCATTTAATGTTCATGGAAGATGATAAAGAATCTTGACTTTTTCCAAAGCTCTCTTGTCCTTTTCCATTGTCAATTCATCCAACACTCTGCTGCCTGATTCAAACCAGGCCCCATTCACCCATCAACCCTGTACTCCGTGTCCTCTGTTGCCACCCAGTCTGGCAATGTTAGAATTTAGCATTCTTTTCCTCATGCGGCAGTACAATAGCACAGTGGTTAGCACAGTGGCTTCACAGCGCCAGGGACCCAGGTTCGATTTCCGGCTTGGGTCACTGTCCGTGCGGAGTCTGCACGCTCTCCCAGTGTCTGCGTGGGTTTCCTCCGGGTGCTCCGGTTTCCTCGCTCAAGTCCCGAAAGACGTGCTGTTAGGTGAATTGGACATTCTGAATTCTCCCTCTGTGTACCCGAACAGGTGCCGGAATGTGGTGACTAGGGGATTTTCACAGTAACTTCATTGCAGTGTTAATGTAAGCATACTTGTGACAATAATAAAGATCATTATTCTGTTCCAATCCCTCCATGGGCTTTCCCCTCTCTATCTCTGTAATGTGCACCAGCCCCACAACTCTGACAGCCTTGCTTCCCTTCCAAAAACAATTTCTCTTGTACCCCCCACTTCCTTATGCCCCATGCACATTAGCCACCTGGACCCTAAACTCTGGAACGTCCTCCTTAAACCTTGCCATCTCCTTACCTCTCTCTCTCCTCATTTCGGACGCTTCTCAAACAGATCTTTGACCAAGTCGACCTCTCTTAATGCTGCCTCAAGCGGCTCAGTGTCAACTTTTGTCTGATTCTGACCACATGAAGCACCTCAACACACTTTCCACCATTGACGGTATAAAATCTTTGCCAGTTGTGTTGGAGGCAGGCTTTTCCGTGAACAATCCGAGTCACACTATTTCACAATTACAGCTAAACTCCGTTATGTATGTTTGTGAATGCCCTGACATTATTATATTCATATGTTCAAAAATTCATTAAATTTAAATTGGTTGTGAAAAGCTCCGATCCCCCAATATGGTCAGAAGGTTACGGAGCCAAGGGGGGAGGGGGGGTCATAGCTGCCAGATGGAGAGCCGGAGAGACCCCATGTTGTTTCTTTTAGGGACGGCCTGGCAGACAAAGGCTGGTGCCAGACAGACACTAGTAGGCCGATAGTCAGTCTTCCCTGGGAATAAGGACCCTGATCCCGGGCGAAGATGCCTCCTGCCAGGACTAGCTGGCCAATCGGAGGGTGACAGCTCTATTGAATGGCAGTGCCAACCAGGAGGCAATGCCAGCTGCTAATATGAAACCCACCTGAGGCCCACGATCGTCATCGGTTTCCGAGGCCAAGGGTGAGCGATGGCATGGGGGTGGGGGTCTTGGAGGAGAGGGGTCAGCAGCAAGGGCAGGGGGTGAACCTCCTCCATGCGGGCCCCCCGTCCCTCCTGATACTGGGTCCCCTGACTAGGCACTGAATGCTTTTGAACGAGGGATCCTTGATTATGCTGCCCGCTTTCCCCCGGCAGCGGGAGGTGTAAATGGAGTCAATGGACGGGAGGCAGGTTTGTGTGATGGACTGGGCGGTATTCACACCTCGACCCCACCCCCTGCAGGAGCCTATGAACAACCCCACACGGGTTACAACCTCCAACAATCCTTAAACCCGTCAGTGTGATAGAATAAAACCCAGCCTCTGATAAAAGGCAGACGGTTATAATGGAAGGATTAAATGCTGGATTTCTTTGTTGTTCCTCAAAATATTTCGTAGCCAACCAATTGATTTGTGAAGTGGTTTCTTCGAGACAAATACAGTGACAATCCACAATTAATGAATGATGGTTCACTTAATGGCCTATATCTGTGCTGGAAATGCTGTATCATTCTGTCTAATCATCTATTCTAGCTGCTGTTAGTTCTACAATGAATGTTGCCGAGGAAACAAGGAGAGCTGCCCTACCATTGTTTTAATGTTATTGGGATCCCTAGGATCTATCTGAACATGAGGGTGGGGCCTCTGTATCGTGACTTATCCAAAAGGTGGCACATCAGACAGTGAAGGCACTGAAAGGTCACACTGTTATGTGTTCCAAGATTTTGGAGTGCAACTTGAAATTGCCACCTCCTGACTCTTACAGAATTACCAGAAGACGTCGCTTAGGAAACTAAGGAAATTCGGCATGTCCACATTAACCCTTACCAACTTTTACAGATGCACCATAGAAAGCATCCTATCTGGCTGCATCACAGCCTGGTATGGCAACTGCTCGGCCCAGGACCGCAAGGAACTTCAGAGAGTCGTGAATACCGCCCAGTCCATCGCACAAACCTGCCTCCCATCCATTGATTCAATCTACACCTCCCGCTGCCGGGGGAAAGCAGGCAGCATAATCAAGGATCCCTCCCACCCGGCTGACTCACTCTTCCAACTTCTTCCATCGGGCAGGAGATACAAAAGTTGAACACGCACAAACAGATTCAAAAATAGCTTCTTCCCCACTGTTACCAGACTCCTGAATGACCCTCTTATGGACTGATCTGATTAATATTACACTCCTGTATGATTCACCCGATGCCGGTGTCTATGTATTTATATTGTGTACCTTGTGTTGCCCGATTATGTATTTTCTTTTCATGTACTAAATGATCTGTTTTCACTGTACCTCGGTACACGTGACAATAAACAAATTCCAAATCCAAATCCAAATCTGACTGAATTGGCACAATTGACTCATCCCAGTCGGGTCAGCGAGCTGATGAGGTAACTGGCTTCTCCTTGAGGCAGGTGAGGCATAGTAGATGCATGTGAAGCCTGCAATAATGTCAACTTTATCCTCAGACAGCACCCTAACTCCCAGCTCTCATGGCCTGCGGATTAAACAAACCTTCCAAGTGGAACAGCCACCCCCCTGGACACTACTGCCTAACAGCCCGGCCTCCATAACCAGTGGCCTTCAACCTCCAGACATCTCCTGCCCTCAGACTTTGCAGTGTTGCCAGAGTGTGGGGGGGGGGGGGGGGGGGGGGGGGGAGGGGGGGGGGGGGGAGGGGGGGGGGGGTCATTCCCACTCCCCCCATGTGAGGGTCTTCAACTCTCATGAGGTTGGAAAATACCCCGTGTTCCCCAATCTGCCCATTCAGCTTGGCCTCCCATGGGACCCCCACCCGAAGAGCAGGCAGTTGCCCCCTGCGCTGACCCCGTGGGTTCACCTGCTCCCACCCACTTTCCAGCCGCCACTCTCGAAGGGCAATCCCTCAGCGGTGATATTACCACAAGCCCACCCTGAGAGAAACGGAAAGCACTGCCTGAAAACCAGCCGCCCGGCCCCTTTAAACCTAGACATGAAGTAGACATGGTAGACATGAAGGCTGCTGTGGCCAAGGAGCGACCGCACCCCCAAGATGCCGACACTGAACCCCGTCACCCAGGCGTGTTGAACCTATCTGGGGTCACTCGCATCCTCTCCGCCCGCCTCCTCTGTCACTGACACCCTGGATGGTAATGGCGACTTGATCTCCTCGCACATCTTCTCTACTGTTTAGTACTACACTCCTGTATGCTTCACCTGATGTCTGTGTATTTACATTGTATATTTATCGTATGTCCTATTTTTATCATGTGTGGAGCGATCTGTCTGGACTGTACGCAGAACAATACCTTTCACTGTACCTCGGTACATGCGACAATAAATCTACATCCAATCCATATCTGTTGACCAGTTGGGCCTTTACTGGCTCTTTGAAGAACTGTCCAATTTAGTCCATATCCCATCGTTACCCCCCAGAACCCAACAATCAATGTCTAGACGTCTTTTAAAAGATTCTACAAAGTCTGCATTGCAGACCTTAACAACCCACAGTGTGAAAAAGTTCTTCTAATTTCCTCTCTTGTTATTTTGTGGATTGTTTGAAATTTGTGGGGCTCTCCGTCCCACCAGCCGTCCAATGGGGTTTCCCATTGTGGGCAGCCCCACACTGTCGGGAAATCCCCGGGCGTGCGTGCGCTGCCGGCGTAACGGGGAATCCCGCCAGCGGAGAATCCAGCCTGTGGTTTCTAGTCACTGATCCACTGTGTAATTCATAATATGGAAAGATGTGTCATTTGAAACATGGAAGTCTGGCAATATCTGGTCTGAGAGAAACATGAGAGGATACAGGGAAAGATCCCACGAAAGGTTAATAGCAACTGCAAAGAGCAGGATTATAAAATGCAGATTCTTTCCCCCAAGCAGGCTTAGCCAACACACAGGATTTTTGTATGAAGCTAAAAACAATGGCTCACACCTTCATTGAAAGTAACTATCTTAGGAAGCATCTGGAAAAGCATGGATGAGAGTTTCAGTTGAATTAAGTGACAAATGTTTAAAACAGGCGGATCTTTCAAGTTATAACCAAGTGAATTTTTAGCATACAGCTAAAAGCAATGTTTCACACCTTCATTGAAATTAACTCTCTTAGTAAACAGCTGGAAAGGAAAGGATGAGGTTCAGTTGAATTTGGTGATAATTCTAGGTGTGAGATTTTGCTAATATCAGGTAAATTAAAGAAAATTGGAGACAACCTGTCTACGAGAAACATAAGTTAAAGCTAAAATCAAAGTCAAAGTTATGAGCTGGGGACACAATTGAAAAATACAACTATAGAAATGACAGGAACCAAACCAAAATTCACACCTCTATTGAAACCAAAGAATTTTTGGATATCACAAAGGAGACAATGTAATCAGATCTGAGAGGTGAGGTTATGCCCAAAATGAATACTTAGTTGTATTAGAATGTTTAGATCAAAGATACTTTTTACAATCAAAGTGAAATAAGTTAATTTACAATAAAGTCGTTAAAACGTAATAACTGTTAGAAAGAGAATATAAACCCAGAGACCAGAACCAGAACTAGAACTCAGAGAGAAGGAGAGAAGGAACAAGAGAAGCAGAGTCAGCTTACAGCCAGCTCGGTACATGGGAACGACAAGACACAGCAACCGGGCTAACCAGCGAATACATCTAAAGAAGACCAGACTTTAAAGAAGATTGATTGTCAAGGTGGGCCTGAAGGTTCCTTCAACCAACCGGAAGGATCCAGAAGCAAGATCTTTTTACCTTTCTGTAAAGAAAGTGACGACAGCTTTAAAAGAAAAAATATAATAATAAAATAACTTAAAGGTTTTAACCTGAAACAGTGGTTATTAGCCTACTTTACTTACTTAGCAATGCGGGACCCAGGATCGATGCTACTAAGGGGTAAGTAGGTAAAATTCTTCGGTGAAGGTATGGGTTATAGAACATAGAACAGTACAGCACAGAACAGGCCCTTCGGCCCTCAATGTTGTGCCGAGCCATAATCACCCTACTCAAACCCACGTATCCACCCTAAACCCGTAACCCAACAACCCCCCCCCCCCCCAACCTTACTTTTATTAGGACACTACGGGCAATTTAGCATGGCCAATCCACCTAACCCGCACATCTTTGGACTGTGGGAGGAAACCGGAGCACCCGGAGGAAACCCACGCACACAGGGGGAGGACGTGCAGACTCCACACAGACAGTGACCCAGCCGGGAATCGAACCTGGGACCCTGGAGCTGTGAAGCATTTATGCTAACCACCATGCTACCCTGCTGCCCCCGGGGGATAACTTGAAAATATAGTTTGACCTGAATAGCACCCACCGAAGCCTGCATCGGAGTCAGGGAGTGAGAATCCCTGTTCACCATTTAGAATGTCGGCCCTTTTTGGTATAGGGGGACTTCTAAGAATAGTGGTGAGTTTTCAACAACAACTGGCAGAAGAATGTTCTTCATGACTTGTTATATCAAAACAATTCATGGCTTGATTTTAAAAATTTGTTCCTGGGATGTGGGCGTCGCTAGACAGGCCAGCATTTGCTGCCCATCCCTAATTGCCCTTGGGAAGAAGGTGGAGAGCTGCCTGCTTGAATGCACTGCAGTCCCTGTAGTGTAGGCACGCCCACGGTGCACTTAGGGAGGGAGTTCTAGGATTTTAACTGGTGACAGTGAAGGAGCGGCTGATATATTTCCCAGTCAGGGTGGTGAGTGACGCGGAGGGGAACCTCCAGGTGGTGGGGTTCCCATGTGTCTGTTCTATTCGGCCTCCCCATAACCTTCCGGGTTGGACCGATGCTGAGAGGCTGATTTCCCTGGCTGGAGAGTTTAGAACTGGGGTTCTAGAATTCTCCGTCCATTCATGTCAACGGGATTCCCGGTCTCGCTGCGGTGGAGGGAGATTCGGAGAACAATCCCATCTTAACGTGTCTAATTTCTCCGCACAATCAATGTCCCTCATCCTAGTATCATCCCTGACACGTCACCGTCTTGACATCTTCCAAGTAGTGACCAGAATTGGATGCTATTTTGGGCATGACAAGTTTTGTAAAGGAAACTATGTGATAAAGGGAGCTGACCTGACCTTTCATACTGCTCTTTCAACACTGTCTGTTCTTTCAACACCGCATGGCCAATCTACACAATCAGCTAACATGTCCAATCGATTTCATCTCAGAATAAAGTGCCCTGCATGAACGCTTCCTGATCACCAAAGTTAATAGAACAAATTCCAGAATATTTATCCACATTTCCCTTTGATCTTCACAAGTGACTTTCATATCTGGCATGAACAGTTTCAGGGAGCTTAACCAGAGAGATGATGTATTCCTTCTGCCAAAGTAAATAAAGGTTGGGCGCGATTCAGTGGCTTCGGTTGAGCTCGAGTGAGAGCAGGATGAGGCCGGTGAATAGCGGGAAAGGCCAAAAACAAGGGTCCCGCTGGGCGCTGAACCGTTTCTGATGCAACCGGCCCACTCCCGTCGGCAAAATCAGGATCCCACCATAGCGTGGCGAGACACCAATGATCACCACTTACGCCCCATTTGCATACAATTAACGGGAGCCACCCCATATCCACCGGCCTCCCGTCATCCAGCCGCCTCCCCAGCAAGTGGTCACGCTGCCACCGATTAGTTCTCCTTTTGCAAAAAGGTGAACCTGATGGAAGGGCTTCTGCGGGGAGCTGAGGAGGTGAGCAGCCATCTTTGCTCACAGGCAAAGAGCCCGGAGGGCACTGGGCTTGCTACCCCCGTGCTCGGAGGAGAGTGTGGGGCAACCGGGAGGGGGGAGGGGATCCAGCCTCAGGTGGGTTGTCCTCCTTGGGGGGTGGGGGTATCAGAGCTGGGGGGGGGATGCTCTGCTGGGGGGGGTGCTCTGCTGGGGGGGGGGGGATGCTCTGCTGGGGGGGGATGCTCTGCTGGGGGGGGGGGGGGGGGAGCGCTCGTGGCTCCACCATGCTAACTCCTGGATCATGTGCACCCGTTCTGGGGCAACCCTTGTCCCTGCCCGTCTGCCCCACCGACCACCCGTAACCCCCACTGACCGCGGAGGCCTCTGGCCACGTGGCTGAAGGCCGTTGCTAACGGGGAATTGGCAATCATGGTTAAGTGAGCACTTCACACATCCCAAGTGGATTCCCGTGGGGGGGGGGGGGGGGGGGGGGGCCCATGCAGCATGTAGGAGTCATTGCCGAGCATCCCAATCAGAAAGTGATGCCTGAACACTGCGGGAGGCAACACCACACACACAGCAGCTGGACCCCAGACCCAGGGACATGTACGCGGCCAGAGGAGGGGTGAGCCCAATGGGGGGGGGGGGAGGGGACCAGTTCCTGGTCCAGGTAATGATATGTCCGGGTGTCAGGGGTACAGGATGTGGGGTCCGCTGAGCGGGTCCCCAGTGCGGCTGGGGGAGAGTGAGCAGGGCATTCTGGGTGTAGGTTAGGGGGGGGAGGGGGGTATCAATAGGAGAATGGAGAGTCCCGGGCTGTTGGTCAGTCTCACACCCTCTCCCAATTCCTCACAGATATTGAACAGTATGGATGGTACTTTGGCCCCCGCGGAACTTGCCCTCATGGTGCTGATGGCAGGCCAGGCGGCCAGAGGCTGGAGACGGTGACAGCAGCAGCATCAACAGGGACTCGGGGTGGCGGCCCATGCGCAGGGACCCGCCCGATACTCCGAGGATCTGACCGCCCATCAGGCCAGGGTGAGACCCAGAGGGGGAGGCCCGTGACTGCTCAGGGTGTACAAGCATTGTTGGTCGTTCGATAGATGATGGACAGCGTGTGGGCCGCAGGAGGCTCCACCTCAATAAGGAGATGGTGTGGCACTTGTCCCATGTCCCCTCGTGGTGGAGGAGGACACCCCAGGTCACCAAGGTCACCGCAGCTCTAAACCTTTACTCCTCAGGGTTCGAGCGGGCACCTGTGTGAAATCTCAAAGGTTACAGCCCACAGGTGCATCCAACAGGTCACAGATGCCCTGTTTGCCCCGGCAGCAAATTATAGAAACTTTGGCGTGGACCAAGCTCAGCACAATGCCCGGGCAGCCGGATTCTCCACCATCGCCAGGATGCCCCAGGTCCAGGGCCTGATAGACTGCAGGCAGCCGGATTCTCCACCATCGCCAGGATGCCCCAGGTCCAGGGCCTGATAGACTGCAGGCAGCTGGATTCTCCATCATCGGGATGCCCCAGGTCCAGGGCCTGATAGACTACACGCATGTCGCCTTGCTCTCACTGGGCCATCTGGGAGTGCCCTACATCAACAGGAAGAGGTTCCACTCCCTGAACATCCAACTCGTGTGTGACCATCACCTTAAGAACATGCACGTGTGCGCACGCTTCCCAGGGAGTGTGCACGACAACAATCTATCCCTGAATGCCAGCAAAACTAAAGAGTTGGTCATTGACCTCAGGGGACCTCAGGACCCCTGATACACACCCCTCAGCATCAACAGGGCCGAGGTGGAGATGGTTGATAGCTTCAGATTCCTAGGGGAGCACATCACCAACAATCTGTCCTGGTCCAACCACGTCGACGCTACGACCAAGAAAGCACAACAGCGCCTATACTTCCTCAGGACACTAAGGAAATTCGGCATGTCCACATTAACCCTTACCAACCTTTACAGATGCACCATAGAAAGCATCCTATCGGGCTGCATCACAGCCTGGTATGGCAACTGCTCGGCCCAGGACCACAAGAAACTTCAGAGAGTCGTGAACACAACCCAGTCCATCACACAAACCTGCCTCCCATCCATTGACTCCATCTACACCTTGTGGTAGTCACCACTGTTGTATATATCACATACGAGGTATATTACGGTAAGGCTCCTGTACTACAGATACGGGGGTAGATCCCTGCCTGCTGGCTCCGCCCAGTAGGCGGAGTATAAATGTGTGGGCTCACCGAGCTGCAGCCATTTCGGCAGCAGCTGCAGGAGGCAACACATCTCTGTGTAATAAAGCCTCGATTACTCTCTACTCTCATCTTGTCGTAATTGATAGGGCATCAATTTATTAAACAGAGATTTTACAACGATGGATCTCCACATCAAGCCGGATCACCTATGGCTGCACCCTCAAGCAGACAACGCCAATTCGGCCTTCGCCCATTGGCTAGCTTGCTTTGAAGCCTCCATCAGATCTGCGACTGAACCACCCTCAGAGGCACAGAAACTCCAGATCCGAGATCTTTCCCCTCAGCCGGGACGCGCCTACCTACGCTGAGGCCATGGGGCTACTGAAAGAGAACTACACCCAGCAGACCAACAGACTCTACGCCAGGCACCTCCTGTCCACGCGGCATCAACTCCCCGGTGAGTCTGTGGAAGATTTCTGGTGTGCCCTGCACGCCCTGGCGAGGGACTGCGATTGCCAGGCCATTTTGGCCGTTGAACATTCCGACCTGCTAATCAGCGACACTTTCGTTACAGGCATAGGGTCGGCGTACATCTGCCAGCGCCTCTTAGAAGGGGCAACCCTCAGCCTCACGGCGACCAAGAAACTCGCGATCTCACTGACGGTCACCTCCCGTAATGTACAAGCGTACGCCCCCGACCACACGGCGCCCCCCTCCTGGACATCGTGGACCCCACCAGCGACCGCCCCCAGCCAACCCCAAGCCTGCGCCGTACGGCAGCCAGCCAACCCCGGGGGACCCAAGTGCTACTTCTGCGGACAGACAAAGCCCCCCCCGGCAGCGCTGCCCGGCGCGGAGCGCCCTCTGCAAGGCCTGCGGGAAGAAAGGACATTTCGCTGCTGTGTGCCAGGCCCGCTCGATAACCGCGGTGACCAGACCCATTGTTCCTGCACCCCCCAGGTGCAACCGTGGGCGCCGCCATCTTCCCCCCATCAGGCCTCGTGAGCCACATGGGCGCCGCCATCTCCCCTGCCTCAGGACCCCTGCTCGTCGGGCACCTCATCGGGCCGCTCATCGCCTGCAACCGCCTTCCAACACCAGCTACAGCTCACCTCCATTACGATCGGCCAGTCCTGGCTGCACAACCTCGCAACCGCGTCGACGACGGTAAAGGTCAATGGGCACAAGACATCCTGCCTTCTTGTTCCAAGAGCACAGAGAGCTTCATCCACCCCGATATGGTAAGGTGCTGCTCCCTCGCGGTACACCCCAGCACACAACGAATCTCTCTGGCCTCCGGATCTCACTCCGTGGCGATCCGGGGGTACTGCATCGCCACCCTCACCATCCAGGGCGTAGAGTTCAGCGACTTCCGGCTCTACGTCCTCCCCAACCTCCCCGCTGCCCTGCTACTCGGCCTGGACTTCCAGTCCAACCTCCAAAGACTCACCCTCAAATACGGCGGGCCCCTACCACGCCTTACTGTCGGCGGTCTCACAACCCTTATGGTCGACCCGTCTTCTCTGTTTGCAAACCTCACCCCGGATTGCAAACCCATCGCCACCAGGAGCAGACGGTACAGCGCCCAGGACAGGACCTTCATCGGGTCTGAGGTCCAGCGGCTGCTTCGGGAAGGCATTATCGAGGCCAGCAACAGCCCCTGGAGAGCTCACGTGGTAGTGGTGAAAACTGGGGAGAAAAACAGATGGTCGTTGACGACAGCCAGATCATCAATCGGTACACGCAGCTCGACGCGTATCCCCTCCTATGCATTTCTGATATGGTCAATCAGATTGCACAGTACCAGGTTTTCCCGACAGTGGACCTGAAATCTGCCTTCCACCAGCTCCCCATTCGCAAGGCGGACCGCCCGTACACCGCGTTTGAAGCGGACGGCCGCCTTTACCCCTTCCTTAGGGTTCCCTTTGGCGTCACTAATGGGGTCTCGGTCTTCCAATGGGAGATGGGCCAAATGGTTGACCGGCACGGACTGCGGGCCACTTTCCCGTACCTGGATAATGTCACCATCTGCGGCCATGACCAGCAGGACCACGACGCTAACATTTCCAAATTCCTCCACACTGCCAAACTCTTAAACCTAACGCACAACAAGGAGAAGTGCGTGTTCAGCACCAACCGATTAGCCATCTGATGTGCCATCAATTGCACGAGAGACAAGTTGCTTTACAAAAGTTAGGCTTTAATAAACTAGAACTTAGCCCTGCGGTTGTCTACAATAAAATGGACGACCGCCGGGCGTTTGACTATTTATACCTCGGCAAGGAGGCGTGGTTAACTCAGCCTCTTGACCAATCGGTCGAGAGGCACATGACCGACCAGGGCCAATGGTAAGCCGGTGTTCTACCCCAATGGCAGACAGGTATGCAAATCATATCACCACACCATCCTCGGCTATGTTGTTCAAAATCGAGTTTTAGGGCCCGACCCCGATCGCATTCGCCCCCTCATGGAACTCCCCCTCCCCCAACTACCCCAAGGCCCTGAAACGATGCCTTGGGTTCTTCTCATACTACGCCCAGTGTATCCCTAACTATGCGGACAAGACCCGCCCACTCATTTACTCCACAGTTATCCCCCTGATGGCCGAGGCTCACCAGGCCTTCAACCGTATCAAGGCCGACATTGCCAAGGCTGCGATGTTCGCGGTCGACGAGACGCTCCCCTTCCAAGTTGAGAGCGACGCATCAGACATCGCTCTGGCCGCCACCCTCAACCAGGCGGGCAGGCCCGTGGCATTCTTTTCCCGCACCCTCCATGCCTCCGAAATTCGGCACTCCTCTGTCGAGAAGGAGGCCCAAGCCATCATAGAAGCCGTGCGGCATTGGAGGCAATACCTGGCCGGCTGGAGATTCATTCTCCCCACTGACCAATGGTCGGTTGCCTTCATGTTCAACAACACACAGCGGGGCAAGATCAAAAATGATAAAATCTTGAGATGGAGGATCGAGCTCTCCAACTGCGAGATTTTGTATCACCCCGGTAAGCTCAACGAGCCCCCGGTGCCCTATCCCGAGGTATATGTGCCAGCGCACAAGTGGACCGACTCCGGACCCTACACGATGCTCTCTGCCACCCAGGGGTAACCCGGTTCTTTCACTTCATAAAGGCCCGCAATCTGCTCGACTCCATTGAGGAGGTCAGGGCTATCACCAGAGACTGCCAGGTCTGCGTGGAGTGCAAACCGCACTTCTACCGGCCAGACTGCGCGCATCTAGTGAAGGCCTCCCGCCCCTTTGAACGCCTCAGCGTTGATTTCAAAGGGCCCCTCCCCTCCACCGACCGAAACCCGTACTTCCTCAACGTGGTGGATGAATACTCCAGATTCCCTTTCGCCGTCCCATGCCCCGATATGACGTCTGCCACCGTCATCAAAGCCCTCAACACCATCTTCGCCCTGTTCGGTTTCCCCGCCTACATCAACAACGACCGGGGATCCTCATTTATGAGCGATGAGCTGCCTCAGTACCTGCTCAGCAAGGGCATTGCGTTGAGCAGGACGACCAGCTACAACCCCAGGGGCAATGGGCAGGTGGAGTGGGAGAATGGGATGGTCTGGAAGGCTGTCCAACTGGCCCTACAGTCCAAAAATCTCCCGGTCTCTCACTGGCAGGAGGTTCTCCCCGACGCCCTTCACTCCATCCACTCGCTACTTTGCACTGCGACTAATGCAACTCCCAATGAACATTTCCTTGCCTTCCCCAGGAAGTCCACCTCCGGGGTTTCGCTCCCAACGTGGCTGGCAGCTCCAGAACCCGTTCTCCTCCGCAAGCACGTGTGGCTCCACAAGGCCGTTGGTCGCGAGGGTACAGGTACTCCATGCAAACCCGCAGTAGGCCTACGTGGCGTGCCCCAACGGCCGCCCAGACACAGTCTCCCTCAAGGACCTGACACCAGCTGGTTACCCACCCCACCCCCTGCCACGGCGCCACCCTTCCTCCCCCCAAGCATCCCACCACAGCCCCCGCTCCAAGATGATCCGTCCTCCCCTTGGTCCCACTAGGGGATGAAGATAAGGTCTACACGCTCCCGGAGTCACCGGCGAACGAGCCGACGCATCGTCACCAGGACTGCGGCGCTCACAACGGAGGATCAAGGCACCCGATCGGCTGAATTTGTGAACTTTCCCCAAAATGTTTCCCTTAAAATGTATGTAAATAGTTTTTCACCAGGCCCGCTGGAATATTTTTTAATAGGGGGTGAATGTGGTAGTTACCACTGTTGTATATATTACACATATGAGAAGTATTACGGTAAGGCTCCTGTACTGCAGATACGGGGGTAGATCCCTGCCTGCTGGCTCCGCCCAGTAGGCGGAGTATAGATGTGTGTGCTTACCGAGCTGCAGCCATTTTGGCAGCAGCTGCAGGAGGTTACACATCTCTGTGTAATAAAGCCTTGATTATTCTCTACTCTTGTCTCGTTGTAATTGATAGTGCATCACACCTCCCGTTGCCTGAGGAAAGCAGGCAGTGTAACCAAAGAGCCCTCCCACCCGGTTTACTCACCCTTGTGGCCCGGTGTATGTCATTGGCCTTATTGGGTGCCGGTCCTCCTGGTCACACTGCCCGAGCTGACGGCCGCTGCCACTTCCTCCCAGGCTGCCCTGTGGCCTGCCCTCTGGGAACCCCGGGGGAATGGGGCATCCCTCCTGGCCTCGACTGTCTCTCGGAGCCTCCCCAGGTCTGCTGCCCCGAATCGTGGGGCCGGTCATAGAACATAGAACATAGAACGATACAGCGCAGTACAGGCCCTTCGGCCCTCGATGTTGCACCGACATGGAGAAAAAAAAACTAAAAAAAAAAAACTAAAGGCCATCTAACCTACACTATGCCCTTATCATCCATATGCTTATCCAATAAATTTTTAAATGCCCTCAATGTTGGCGAGTTCACTACTGTTGCAGGTAGGGCATTCCACGGCCTCACCACTCTTTGCGTAAAAAACCCACCTCTGACCTCTGTCCTATATCTATTACCCCTCAATTTAAGGCTATGTCCCCTCGTGCTAGCCACCTCCATCCGCGGGAGAAGGCTCTCGCTGTCCACCCTATCTAACCCTCTGATCATTTTGTATGCCTCTATTAAGTCACCTCTTAACCTTCTTCTCTCTAACGAAAACAACCTCAAGTCCATCAGCCTTTCCTCATAAGATTTTCCCTCCATACCAGGCAACATCCTGGTAAATCTCCTCTGCACCCGTTCCAAAGCTTCCACGTCCTTCCTATAATGAGGCGACCAGAACTGTACGCAATACTCCAAATGCGGCCGTACCAGAGTTTGGTACAGCTGCATCATGACCTCATGGCTCCGGAACTCAATCCCTCTACCAATAAAGGCCAACACACCATAGGCCTTCTTCACAACCCTATCAACCTGGGTGGCAACTTTCAGGGATCTATGTACATGGACACCGAGATCCCTCTGCTCATCCACACTACCAAGAATTTTACCATGAGCCAAATATTCCGCATTCCTGTTATTCTTTCCAAAGTGAATCACCTCACACTTCTCCACATTAAACTCCATTTGCCACCTCTCAGCCCAGCTCTGCAGCTTATCTATGTCCCTCTGTAACCTGCAACATCCTTCCGCACTGTCTACAACTCCACCGACTTTAGTGTCGTCTGCAAATTTACTCACCCATCCTTCTGCGCCCTCCTCTAGGTCATTTATAAAAATGACAAACAGCAACGGCCCCAGAACAGATCCTTGTGGTACACCACTCGTAACTGAACTCCATTCTGAACATTTCCCATCAACTACCACTCTCTGTCTTCTTTCAACTAGCCAATTTCTGATCCACATCTCTAAATCACCCTCAATCCCCAGCCTCCGTATTTTCTGCAATAGCCGACCGTGGGGAACCTTATCAAACGCTTTACTGAAATCCATATACACCACATCAACTGCTCTACCCTCGTCTACCTGTTCAGTCACCTTCTCAAAGAACTCGATAAGGTTTGTGAGGCATGACCTACCCTTCACAAAACCATGCTGACTATCCCTAATCATATTATTCCTATCTAGATGATTATAAATCGTATCTTTTATAATCCTCTCCAAGACTTTACCCACCACAGACGTGAGGCTCACCGGCCTATAGTTACCGGGGTTATCTCTACTCCCCTTCTTGAACAAAGGGACCACATTTGCTATCCTCCAGTCCTCTGGCACTATTCCTGTAGCCAATGATGACCTAAAAATCAAAGCCAAAGGCTCAGCAATCTCTTCCCTGGCTTCCCAGAGAATCCTAGGATAAATCCCATCCGGCCCCGGGGACTTATCTATTTTCACCTTGTCCAGAATTGCCAACACTTCTTCCCTACGCACCTCAATGCCATCTATTCTAATAGCCTGGGTCTCAGCATTCTCCTCCTCAATATTATCTTTTCTTGAGTGAATACTGACGAAAAGTATTCATTTAGTATCTCGCTTATCTCCTCAGCCTCCACACACAACTTCCCACCACTGTCCTTGACTGGCCCTACTCTTACCCTAGTCATTCTTTTATTCCTGACATACCTATAGAAAGCTTTTGGGTTTTCCTTGATCCTACCTGCCAAAGACTTCTCATGTCCCCTCCTTGCTCGTCTCAGCTCTCTCTTTAGATCCTTCCTCGCTTCCTTGTAACTATCAAGCGCCCCAACTGAAACTTCACGCCTCATCTTCACATAGGCCTCCTTCTTCCTCTTAACAAGAGATTCCACTTCTTTGGTAAACCACGGTTCCCTCGCTCGACCCCTTCCTCCCTGCCTGACTGGTACGTACTTATCAAGAACATGCAATAGCTGTTCCTTGAACAAGCTCCACATATCCAGTGTGCCCAACCCTTGCAGCCTACTTCTCCAACCAACACATCCTAAGTCATGTCTAATGGCATCATAATTGCCCTTCCCCCAGCTATAACTCTTGCTCTGCGGGGTATACTTATCCCTTTCCATCACTAACGTAAAGGTCACCGAATTGTGGTCACTGTCTCCAAAGTGTTCACCTACCTCCAGATCTAACACCTGGCCTGGTTCATTACCCAAAACCAAATCCAAAGTGGCCTCACCTCTTGTTGGCCTGTCAACATATTGTGTCAGAAAACCCTCCTGCACACATTGTACAAAGAACGACCCAT
Source organism: Scyliorhinus canicula (assembly GCF_902713615.1). Taxonomy (NCBI): domain Eukaryota; kingdom Metazoa; phylum Chordata; class Chondrichthyes; order Carcharhiniformes; family Scyliorhinidae; genus Scyliorhinus; species Scyliorhinus canicula. The sequence continues at coordinate 272,245,448 of NC_052148.1, forward strand.
CCAATGTACTCGAACTATATCTTTTCCAGTCAATATTAGGAAAGTTAAAGTCTCCCATAACAACTACCCTGTTACTTTCGCTCTTTTCCAGAATCATCTTCGCCATCCTTTCCTCTACATCTCTAGAACTATTAGGTGGCCTATAGAAAACTCCCAACAGGGTGACCTCTCCTTTCCTGTTTCTAACCTCAGCCCATACTACCTCGGAAGAAGAGTCCCCATCTTGCATCCTTTCTACCACCGTAATACTGTCCTTGACTAGCAGCGCCACACCTCCCCCTCTTTTGCCCCCTTCTCTGACCTTACTAAAGCACCTAAACCCCGGAACCTGCAACAACCATTCCTGTCCCTGCTCTATCCATGTCTCTGAAATGGCCACAACATCGAAGTCCCAGGTACCAACCCATGCTGCCAGTTCCCCTACCTTATTTCGTATACTCCTGGCATTGAAATAGACACACTTCAAACCACAGACCTGAACACTGCCGCCCTCCTGCGAAGTCAAAACTGTGCTCCTGACCTCTCTACTCTCAATCTCTCGCACCCCAAAACTACAATCCAGGTTCCCATGCCCCTGCTGAATTAGTTTAAACCCCCCCAAAGAGTACTAACAAATCTCCCCCCCAGGATATTGGTGCCCCTCAGGTTCAGATGTAGACCATCCTGTCTATAGAGGTCCCACCTTCCCCAGAAAGAGCCCCAGTTATCCAGAAATCTGAATCCCTCCCGCCTGCACCATCCCTGTAGCCACGTGTTTAATTGCTCTCTCTCCCTATTCCTCATCTCACTATCACGTGGCACGGGCAACAACCCAGAGATAACAACTCTGTTTGTTCTCGCTCTGAGCTTCCATCCTAGCTCCCTAAAGGCCTGCCTGACATCCTTGTCCCCTTTCCTACCTATGTCGTTAGTGCCAATGTGGACTACGACTTGGGGCTGCTCCCCCTCCCCCTTAAGGATCCGGAAAACACGATCCGAGACATCACGTACCCTTGCACCTGGGAGGCAACATACCAAACGTCATATCGGTGACGTGGCTACAAGCTGAGTGGGGTTGGGCTGTGCAACAGCAGTTTAAGTGCTACTCTACCTTGTTAGCGGGGGTCTGGCAAGCGCGGTCCCGGCGAATCATCTGCTGAGCCTTTGTTTGAGGCGTGAAGCCCGGGGGGCCTCCATACGTGGACCAATTAATGTTGAATAGTGTTGTTGGCCTTGGCGTGCCAAGCGTGGGGAAGTTCACGCAGTTCCCACTTGCTACCACACTTAGAAACTGTTTTTCTGAATCACGCCCGTTGATCTTTTCTCGCCTCCTGAGGACAGTCACCCTGTCTGATGGAGGAGGAGGGGGTCGGCACCTGATTCTCTGCAGAATTTGAAGATATTCTGTTCCCAACTTTTCAGACATGAACTGCCCAGCACATTCTCGAAGTGACTTGGGCATTTATTGTTCCTTGCTTGAGTTATCAGTGAGGTCAATCACTCAGATTGGTTTGTAAAAAAAAATGTAAATTCTCCGGCACCTTTCGTAACTTCAGGGTATACCTGACAACCAAGGAAACTCTTTTTGAAGTGTAGTTACTGCTGTGATGCAGGAAACACAGCAAGATCCCAAAAAACTAACATATATACACCAGATAGTAAACTTTAATGATGTTGGTTGATGGATGAATAATAGTCAGGATTACAGAAAAACTCACTGCTCTCCTTTGAAATGCTGCCAACGTTTGAGAGGGCAAACCAGGTCTCTGTTTAATGTTGGGGCAGCACGGTAGCATGGTGGTTAGCATAAATGCTTCACAGCTCCAGGGTCCCAGGTTCGATTCCCGGCTGGGTCATTGTCTGTGTGGAGTCTGCACGTCCTCCCCGTGTGTGCGTGGGTTTCCTCCGGGTGCTCCGGTTTCCTCCCACAGTCCAAAGATGTGCGGGTTAGGTGGATTGGCCATGCTAAATTGCCCGTAGTGTCCTAAAAAGTAAGGTTAAGGGGGGGGGGGGGGGGGTTGTTGGGTTACGGGTATAGGGTGGATACGTGGGTTTGAGTAGGGTGATCATTGCTCGGCACAACATTGAGGGCCGAAGGGCCTGTTCTGTGCTGTACTGTTCTATGTCTTATTCCAAAGATGGCACTGCTGACAATGTAGCATCCCCTCAGTACCATGTACAATATTAAGATCACACAGCATATTGGGCCCATTGTCCTGTGCAATCTCTGAGAGAATGTTTTATTAATTTTTTATAAATTTAGAGTACCCAATTCATTTTTTCCAATTAAGAGGCAATTTAGCGTGGCCACTTCACCTACCCTGCACATCTTTGGGTTGTGGGGGCGAAACCCACGCAGACACGGGGAGAATGTGCAAACTCCAAACGGACAGTGACCCGGAGCCGGGATCGAACCTGGGACCTCGGCGCCGTGAGGCAGCAATGCTAACCCACTGCGCCACTCTTTGAGAGAATTAATCCCACTCCCACCTTGGTCTTCCCCTGTCACCATTTCAATAATCCCTTTTCGAGTATTTATCCAATTCCTTCCTGGAAGTTACTTTTCAATCTGTTTCCACTTTTCGCATATCAGAGCAGGGAGATTATGATGGAGCTGTATAAACCGCTGGTCAGGCTACAGCTGGAGTACTGGGCGCAGTTCTGGTCACCACGTTGTAGGAGGGATGTGATAGCACTGGAAAGGGTGCAGAGGAGATTCGCCAGGATATTGCCTGGGCGGGAGAGTTTCAGCTGGCCAGCGAAACTGGAGTTGTTCCGCTTGGAGCAGAGAAGGCAGATGGTGAACTAAACTAGGAGGGACACAGATAGGATGGATGGGAAGGAACGTTTCTCCTTAGCAGAGGGGTCAATAACCAGGGGGCGTAGATTTAAAGGTGAGGATCGGGAAGTTTAGAGGTAATTTGAGGAAAACCCTTTTCACCCAGAGGGAGGTGGGAGCCTGGAACTCGCTGCCTGAAAGGGGGGTGGAGGCGGGAACCCTCACAACATTTAAGGAGCATTTGGATGAGTACTTGAAATGCCACAGCACAAAAGACCACAGCGCAATTTGCTGAGAAATGGGATTGGAACAGAGAGGTGTTTGATGTCCGGCACAGACACAATGGTCTTGTCACTCTCCTGTCAGGTGAATACACTCAAGGGGGCACCATAGAGAGGAGATTGTTCACAGACTGGTAGTTACTGTGCTGGGGAAGGGGCTCCGCTAGCCACTGGACAGGTGGTTTACATACAACATACAGTGCAGAAGGAGGCCATTCGGCCCATCGAGTCTGCACCGACCCACTTAAACCCTCACTTCCACCCTATCCGCATAACCCAATAACCTCTCCCGACCCTTTTGGTCACTAAGGTGGCCAATCCACCTAACCTGCACGTCTTTGGACTGAGGGAGGAAACCGGAGCACCCGGAGGAAACCCACGCAGACACGGGGAGGACGTGCAAACTCCGCACAGACAGTGACCCAGCCGGGAATCGAACCTGGGACCCTGGCGCTGTGAAGCCACAGTGCTATCCACTTGTGCTACCGTGCTGCCCACATTGAATTTTTCAGCAGCAAATTATTAACAATCAGAAGTAAGTTATTAACAAGTGAAATATTGAGAAGGAGTTTCAGTGAAAGGTTTACAGGAGTTTCTGATGTGGAGGAGGATTTTAAATAAACCTGCATTCACAAGAGGAACTGATGCAGGACAGATGGTAAATATGAAAATGAGATTGCGGAATTCGAGTCCAGGCATATTTATTACACAATTAAGGATTAGCATTTGTCCTCCAGTGAAGCAATACATCATTCCTGATTCTGACAAAATGACAAGGCCAAGTGAGGACGAAATGTAGGTTGAGCGGTTCACGTGTCAGCTACTCCTGTTTCTGAATCACAATGTCGGGACACAAATCCCAGTCCAGGACTTGAGCACAAAATCTAGGCTGATCTCCAGGTCAGTACTGAGGGAGTGCCGCTCTGTCAGAGGGTCAGTACTGAGGGAGTGCCGCACTGTCAGAGGGTCAGTACTGAGGGAGTGCCGCACTGTCAGAGGGTCAGTACTGAGGGAGTGCTGCACTGTCAGAGGGTCAGTACTGAGGGAGTGCCGCACTGTCAGAGGGTCAGTACTGAGGGAGTGCTGCACTGTCAGAGGGTCAGTACTGAGGGAGCGCCGCTCTGTCAGAGGGTCAGCACTGAGGGAGTGCTGCACTGTCAGAGGGTCAGTACTGAGGGAGTGCTGCACTGTCAGAGGGTCAGTACTGAGGGAGTGCTGCACTGTCAGAGGGTCAGTACTGAGGGAGTGCCGTACTGTCAGAGGGTCAGTACTGAGGGAGTGCCACACTGTCAGAGGGTCAGTACTGAGGGAGTGCCGCACTGTCAGAGGGTCAGTACTGAGGGAGTGCAGCACTGTCAGAGGGTCAGTACTGAGGGAGTGCTGCACTGTCAGAGGGTCAGTACTGAGGGAGTGCCACACTGTCAGAGGGTCAGTACTGAGGGAGTGCCGCTCTGTCAGAGGGTCAGTACTGAGGGAGTGCTGCACTGTCAGAGGGTCAGTACTGAGGGAGTGCCACACTGTCAGAGGGTCAGTACTGAGGGAGCACTGCACTGTCAGAGGGTCAGTATCGAGGGAGCTCCGCACTGTCAGAGGGTCAGTTAGGTCCTGGGCAGAGTGACCCGGAGTCGGGGAGTGAGACCTGTTCAGCGTCGCTCTGTTCCTGTACAGTTGCCTTTCTCTGTTAGTAAATCGCCTTTGCTGTTTCTGGAAGTCTCGAGCGTTTTGTTTCGAGCTATCACATTGGCAACGTGGTAAACATTTTGATCGTCCATTCAGGATTCTATGTTTTCATATTTGATGAAAGGTTTTCCATTAATATCAAAACTGATTTCCCAAAGTAAACGAGACCGAACACACATTACAAAAACCCCAGCCAACCAAACCCACCCCTTCACTGAGATATACAACTAACCAAGCAAACAAGACAACCCAGACCCCCTTCACTCTCGTCTGCAGCCCCGGCGACTTTGTCATCTCAAAGACGGCCAGCAAAGGGCAGCATGGAGATGCCGTGGTTAGCATTGCTGTGTCTCTGCACCGAGATCCCAGGTTCGATCCCGGCTCTGGGTCACATTCTCCCCGTGTTTGTGTGGGTTTCACCCCCACAGCCCAAAGATGTGCAGGGTAGGTGGATTGGCCGCGCTAAATTGCCCCTTTATTGGGAAAAATGAATTGGGTACTCTAAAGTTAAAAAAAAACAGCCACCAAAGGACAGGGCCCCAGCTCGAGATTCATATTACTGAAGACGGAGGTCTAAAAGTTGACCAGATTGAGGCAAGATCAGAACATATGTGTGTGATTGGCCACACCAACCCCCCCCCCCCCCCCCACCCCCCGCCGGAAACATCGCTCGCAACTATCTTATACATCAGGGACAAAGCCACTCCACCTAATGTTGGTCAGCTGCACACAGTGCAGCAACGTAAGCTGGATCAGGCCAGAGGGCACATGTAAAGATATAATAATAATAAACTTTAGTGTCACAAGTAGGCTTACATTAACACTGCAATGAAGTTTCGGTGAAAAGCCCCTAGTCGCCACATTCCAGCACCTGTTCGGGTACACATCATCCACCATATGTCCTACGTCCCTCTCCCGCTTCACCTTCACTCCATCCGCCAACCCTGAGTCCTCAGACACAATTCGCCCATCAATACCAGACGTGCTGCCCTCTTCCGACTCCACCAGCAAAAGCATCCTGAAAGGGTCCAGAGGAGGTTCACAAGAATGATCCCTGGAATGAAGAACTTGTCGTATGAGGAGCGGTTGAGGACTCTGGGTCTGTACTTGGAGTTTAGAAGGATGAGGGCGGATCTTATTGAAACTTACAGGATACTGCGAGGCCTGGATAGAGTGGACATGGAGAGAATGTTTCCACTTGCAGGAAAAACTAGAACCAGAGGTCACCATCTCAGACTGAAGGGACGATCCTTTAAAACAGAGCTGAGGAGGAATTTCTTCAGCCAGAGGGTGGTGAATCTGTGGAACTCTTTGCCGCAGAAGGCTGTGGAGGCCAAATCACTGAGTGTCTTTAAGACAGAGATAGATAGGTTCTTGATTAATAAGGGGAGCAGGGGTAATGGGGAGAAGGCAGGAGAATGGGGATGAGAAAATATCAGCCATGATTGAATGGCGGAGCAGACTTGATGGGCCGAGTGGCCTAATTCTGCTCCTATGTCTAATGGTCTTTCCAACAGATCGGTGGCCGTGCCTCAGGAAATGTTGGGAATGTCGCCCTTACAAAGTTCTTTATCTGGAGGTACCTGAATAAATTTGTCCCCCTTCCAGCTCAAACTTCGCCAACAATTCATCCAGGCTGGCAAATCATCCCTCGAAAAACAGAACCCTGAATCATTCCGGCCTCTTCCCTTCACTCACCCTAGAGCATGAATCACTCCGGCCCCATTCGTTCCCTCACTCCGGAGCCTGAATCACTCCGGCCCCTTCCCATTCCCCGCCCCGGAGCCTGAATCACTCCGGCCCCTTCCTATCCCCAACCCCGGGGTCTGAATCACTCCGGCCCCTTCCCATCACACGCCCCGGAGCCTGAATCACTCCGACCCCTTCCCATCCCCCACCCCGGGGCCTGAATCACTCCGGCCCCTTCCCTTTCCCCGCCCCGGAGCCTGAATCACTCCGGCCCCTTCCCATCCTTGCCCCGGGGCCTGAATCACTCCGGCCTCTTCCCTCATCCCGGGGCCTGAATCACTCCGGCCCCTTCCCATCCCCCGCCCCGGAGCCTGAATCACTCCGGCCCCTTCCCATCCCCCGCCCCGGAGCCTGAATCACTCCGGCCCCTTCCCATCCCCCGCCCCGGAGCCTGAATCACTCCGGCCCCTTCCCTTCCCCCGCCCCGGAGCCTGAATCACTCCGGCCTCTTCCCTTCCCCCGCCCCGGGGCCTGAATCACTCCGGCCCCCTTCCCATCCCCCGGTGTCTGAATCACTCCGGCCCCTTCCCATCCCCCGCCCGGGGCCTGAATCACTCCGGCCCCTTCCCATCCCCCGCCCCGGGGCCTGAATCACTCCGGCCCCTTCCCATCCCCCGCCCCGGGGCCTGAATCACTCCGGCCCCTTCCCATCCCCCGCCCTGGAGCCTGAATCACTCCGGCCCCTTCCCATCCCCCGCCCTGGAGCCTGAATCACTCCGGCCCCTTCCCATCCCCGGCCCCTGGGCCTGAATCACTCCGGCCCCTTCCCTTCCCTCACCCCAGGGCCTGAATCACTCCGGCACCTTCCCATCACTCACCCCGGAGCCTGAATCACTCCGGCCCCTTCCCATCCCTCACCCCGGAGCCTGAATCACTCCGGCCCCTTCCCTTCCCTCACCCCGGGGCCTGAATCACTCCGGCCCGTTCCCATCCCCCGCCCCGGGGCCTGAATCACTCCGGCCACTTCCCATCCCTCACCCCGGGGCCTGAATCACTCCGGCCCCTTCCCACCCCCCGCCCCGGGGCCTGAATCACTCCGGCCCCTTCCCATCCCCCGCCCCGGAGCCTGAATCACTCCGGCCCCTTCCCATCCCCCACCCTGGAGCCGGAATCATTCCGGCCCCTTCCCTTCCCTCACCCCGGAGCCTGAATCACTCCGGCCCCTTCCCATCCCCCACCCCGGGGCCTGAATCACTCCGGCCCCTTCCCTTCCCCCACCCCGAGGCCTGAATCACTCCGGCCCCTTCCCATCCCCCACCCCGGGGCCTGAATCACTCCGGCCCCTTCCCATCCCCCGCCCCGGAGCCTGAATCACTCCGGCCCCTTCCCACCCCCCGCCCCGGGGCCTGAATCACTCCGGCCCCTTCCCATCCACCGCCCCGGGGCCTGAATCACTCCGGCCTTCCCTTCCTCCGTCCCGGGGCCTGAATCACTCCGGCCCCTTCCCATCCCCCACCCCAAATGATGTGTCCAATCTCAACGACTCATAAATGAATGACACAGATAGGGGGCAGCATCGACACGGCTCCAAGTTAAAATGCGGCCTGAATTTTCCCCATATCCTCAAAGTAGCTCCAACAACTGGATTCGAGGACTATTCAGCAGGAGAAAACAGAAGCAAGGCTGTTATCAACACACCCAGGCGAGGGCCCCTGCACGTCCTTGCCTCTAGCTGTCCCCACATGGAATCTGGGTCACTGCACCACCCCAGCACCACCCCAGCAGCACCATCCCAGCACCATCCCAGCAGCACCCCAGCACCATCCCAGCACCACCCCAGCAGCACCCCAGCAGCATCCCAGCACCATCCCAGCAGCACCCCAGCACCATCCCAGCACCATCCCAATCCCAGCAGCACCCCAGCACCACCCCAGCAGCACCCCAGCACCATCCCAGCAGCACCCCAGCACCATCCCAGCAGCACCCCAGCACCATCCCAGCAGCACCCCAGCACCACCCTAGCAGCACCCCAGCAGCACCCCAGCACCATCCCAGCAGCACCCCAGCACCACCCCAGCAGCACCCCAGCACCACCCCAGCAGCACCCCAGCACCACCCTAGCAGCACCCCAGCAGCACCCCAGCACCATCCCAGCAGCACCCCAGCACCACCCCAGCAGCACCCCAGCACCATCCCAGCAGCACCCCAGCACCACCCCAGCAGCACCCCAGCACCATCCCAGCAGCACCGCAGCACCACCCCAGCACCACCCCAGCACCACCCAGCACCACCCCAGCACCATCCCAGCAGCACCCCAGCACCATCCCAGAACCATCCCAGCAGCACCCCAGCAGCACCCCAACAGCACCCCAGCAGCACCCCAGCACCACCCCAGCACCATCCCAGCAGCACCCCAGCAGCACCCCAGCACCATCCCAGCAGCACCCCAGCACCATCCCAGCTTTGGCCTCCGAACAATAATAAAGCAAATTCGGCAATTTTTGCAGATCGGGCTTAACCTTGCCCACCAGATTTGCGAGATTCAATTGATGCAACAGGGCCCCAGTCGTGGGCCACCCGGAGTCTCAAACACCTGAAGCTAGAGCTGGACAAGCGGAAAGGCCACACCCTGAAGTTGGCTCCCGCCCTGCGATGTTAACCAGGAAACATTCACTCTTTTTCAGATTCAGCTTCAACCCAAAAATAAACCGAAGCTCCTCAATTATATCACCCTTACTGTGGACCGGGAACGGGTCATAAAGCAACGGTAAAGTTCCAGGCAAGCGACCACACGGAAGCAATGACTAAGTAATGCTCAAGTCTATTTTACCTATTATATTAGATCTCCTGCTCCTTGAAGGGTCTCTCCCGCCCGGCCCACCATCGGGCTGGGGTATTTATGCCCCATGAGGCCCCTGGCTTGAGCGTGTAGCTTCGCTCGCTTATTTAGGGCGATCATACTCAGGTGAGGCCACAGGGTCTCTGAAGTTGCCGATCCCGTAACCTCCAGTCGGGTCATAACAACAACAGACCATCAGCATATAGAGACACCCTGTGCTCCATCCCTCCGCCCCCTTATCCCCTTTCAAGGGGAGACCTTGGACACGTCTGTCTGGTCTCCCTTTTCAAAGGAAAGTACCCCAAGCTCAAGGTATTGATGCGAACCCTACCCATGAAATCCATTTTGGCCGAGGGCCGAATCTCTCGAGGACTTCGAATGGGTAACTCAACTCCACCCTGTCGAATGCCTTCTCGGTATCTAAAGACACAATCACCTCCGGAGCGGGTTCCTCGGGCGGGGAGAGAACCACATACAACAGCCTCCAGATATTGACTGACCATTGCTGCTCCTTGCCAAAGCTTGCCTGATCCTCCGCTATCACCCCAGGAAGACAGGGCTCGAACCTTGCCGCTGATCCCTCAGCCGATATCTTGGCATCCACATTTAGCAGCGAGATAGGACAGTGCGATCCACACTCAGTTACCCTTTTTCGACAGTAGTGAAATGGAGGCTGATGAGAGTGTAGTGGGCAGGGACCCCCCCCCCCCCCCCCCCCCCACCCGGGATAGAGCGTCATCAAACATATCTCCAATAACAGAACCAACTGGTCTACAAACATCTTATAGAATTCCACTGGAAACCCATCAGGCTCAGGTGCTTTACCCGTTTGCATCCACCCCATACCCACCAAAATCTCCTCAGGACCTAATGGGGCCTCCAACTCGTCCCATCTGCCATCCCCGACCACCAGAAACTCCAATCCACCTCAAAAACTGGCATGTCCACCCCCCCCCCCCCACCCCCTCCACCAAGTTCACCGATTCATAAAGATTCTTAGAAAACGCCTCTGTTGTATCTGTCCAATTCAGACACTTCAACCAGCTCCTTAATTAAAGTTGACCCAGTTGTCTTTATTTATGAGTAGAACAAAGCACGAACACAGGTATAACACTTTATTAAATATAGTTAACCCGTATATTACCCACAATACATACAAGACACAGCCAGGATTTGACGATACTATCTGTAAAGGTGATTTGGGTAAGCTGCAGATCCGATCCAGGAGTCCCTCTGGTTCCTCTTTGCAAAGGGTGATTCTTGCTGGCTGTTTCTTGCTTCCTTCTTGTCTGGTCAGGTTCACCTCACACACCGAGTCTTTGCTTCGAGTCTTTGCTTTGAGTCTTTGCTTTGAGTCTTCTGCTTGTCTTCTGCCTCTGGTGTCTCCGAGATGCCGACTTTTATTCCCCTCCACTCGCTTTTCCAGAAACTTCTCTGGCTTACGGCCAATGAGGTCTTGGGAAGGGTTCCCAGCAGCCAATGGTCCAGTTGATGACCGTTTGACAGGCCACCTGAGCCCGCCCCAGGTGTCCCACCTCGGGTGATGTGGGCTGCAGATAACCTGTTCCCATATAAGGTGACAGTAGAAACTCTGGGTGACAGAAAGTCTGTCTCGATCTGGGCTACGAACAACAGCCTTCCTGAGGTTTAACTGCAGTATGATATCAAAGTGACCACGCCTCAAATGCTGCGTTAACTTTACTTGGGGCGGAAACCAAACTCCCACTCGAATCCCTAACCTGAATAATCTCCTGGGACGCCACCTGTCACCTCAGTTGATGAGCTAACAGACGGCCGGACTTCTCCCCATACTGATAAAGGACCCCCCCCCCCCCTTGACCACCGGAACTGTCTCACTGCCTTACCCAGAGTAAGAAGTCCTACAGCACCAGGCTAAAGTCCAACAGGTTTGTTTCAAATCACTAGCTTTCGGAGCGCAGCTCCTTCCTCAGGTTGCTTCCTCAGACTTTAACCTGGTGCTGTCAGACTTCTTACTGTGCTCACCCCAGTCCAACGCCGGCATCTTCACATCATGCCTGACCCATAGACAGCAGATCAAACTGTGTCTGCAGTTTTTCCTGCTCACCAAGATCTCGGACAGGGTCAGTCCTCCTCCAAGATCTAATAATAATAATCGCTTATTGTCACGAGTAGGCTTCAATTAAGTTACTGCGAAAAGCCCCTAGTCGCCACATTCCGGCGTCTGTTCGGGGAGGCCGGTACGGGAATTGAACCCGCGCTGCTGGCCTTATTCTGCATTGCAAGCCAGCTGTTTAGCCCACTGTGCTAAACCAGCCCCTATCGGGCAACCTCTGCCATTCTGCCCTTTCCTCCCTCTCCATATGCACCTTGTACAATGTAATCTCTCCCCTAACCACCGCTTTCAAGGCCTCCCAAAGTGTGGAGGGTGAGACCGAATCATTCTTATTGAATTCCACAAACTCACCAATGGCCTTGGACACGCGCCTACTAAACCCCAAATCTGCCAATAATTTTACTTCTAAACTCCACGGTGGGCGCTGAATGGGACCAGACTCCAGAACCGAGTCTATCAGATGAGGGGCATGACCCGAGGCCACAAGGGCCCGAGTATTTTGCCTTCCTCACCCAAGGGAGAAAAGACTTACTGACCAGAAAAAGGTCAATCCTCGAGTCAATCCTCGAGTATACCTTATGTACTGGGGAGAAGAACGAGAATTCCTTATCCCCCGGGTGAATAAACATCCACGGATCTGTACCCCACCCCCCAAACTGTTGCAGAAACGCTAACACCGGCCCTGAGAGGGTCGACGATTTTGGCCTAGAATGGTCCATCTTCGGATCTAGAACACAATTTAATTCACCCCCAGAGATTAGTTGGTGTGTCTCCAAATCTGGAATGGAAGTCACCAGCTTCCCAATAAATGCTGTGTTGTGCTAGTTCGGGACGTATACGTTAACTAATACCACAAACCTACCTGCCAAAGACTGTGTAACCATCACATACCTCCCCTATGTGTTAATCACCAACTTGGCCACCGATAAATCAACCTGTTTATTGGTTAAAATCCCCCCCCCCCCCCCACCGAGCCCGACCATCGAAGCCCGAGTGGAAGACCTGGCTCACCCACCCCTTCCGCAGCCTGGTCTGACCCCTCACCCACCCTTTCCGCAGCCTGGTCTGACCCCTCACCCACCCCTTCCGCAGCCTGGTCTGACCCCTCACCCACCCCTTCCGCAGCCTGGTCTGACCCCTCACCCACAGGTGAGTTTCCTGCAAGGACACCCCATCAGCTCTCTGATTCTTCGGGTGGGAGAAAACTCTCAACCTTTATATTGGGTCCCCAATCCCCTTACGTTCCAGGTGACCAATCACATCAGGGGTCTCCCACATGCCCTGAACCCAGAGTCAGCCATTTGCCCCGTAACATAGAACAGAGAACAGTACAGCACAGTACAGGCCCTTCAGCCCACGGTGCTGTGCTGACCATTTATCCTAATCTAAGATCAACCTAACCTACACTCCTTCAATTTACTGCTGTCCATGTGTCTAAGAGTCGCTTAAATGTCCCTAATGACTCTGACTCCACCACCCCTGCTGGCAGTGCATTCCACACACCCACCACTCTGTGTAAAGAACCTACCTCTTGACATCTCCCCTATACCTTCCTCCAATCACCTTAAAATTCTGTCCCCTCGTGACAGCCAAAACCTCGCGGCTCTTAAAATCAATCTCCCGTTAATGAAAGCCAACGCACCATATGCCTTCTTAACAACCCTATCAACCTGGGTGGCAACTTTGAGGGATCTATGTACGCGGACCCCCAAGATCCCTCTGTCCCTCCACACTTCCAAGAATCCTGCCTTTAATCCTGTATTCAACATTCAAATTTGACTTTCCAAAATGAATCACTTCACATTTATCAAGGTTGAACTCCATCTGCCACGTCTCAGCCCAGCTCTGGATCCTGTCAATGTCCTGCTGTAACCTGCAACAACCCTGAACACTATCTACAACTCCACCAACCTTTGTGTCATCGACAAACTTACTAACCCACCCTTCCACTTCCTCATCCACGTCATTTATAAAAACCACAAAGAGCAGAGGTCCCAGAACAGATCCCTGCGGGACACCACTGGTCACCGACCTCCAGGCGGAATACTTTCCATCCACTACCACTCGCTGTCTTCTTTCGGCCAGCCAATTCTGTATCCAGACAGCCAGATTTCCCTGTACCCCATGTTCCCTAACTTTCTGACCGAGCCAGGTGACCAATCACATCAGGGGTCTCCCACATGCCCCTTAACCTGGAGTCAGCCAACGTAACGGATTCTCAAACCCCTGCCCAGAGGATGTAGGCCAAAGGCCCAGCCAAGGTGGCAGCGAAACCAATCCAAACAATAAAACAAAGACAATCTCATGGTCACTGTTCTGTTCTTGCCAGATGGCCTGATTTTTATTACAAGAACACTTGGAGCCAAAGCTGTAAATGATTTATTAACATTTTAAAAAAAAATCTATTTTTGATACTTATTTGGACAATGTTTCACTTTTCTGCCCTTACAGTAAAATTGTTTGGCTTTAGTGAGGAGCAAGATTCTGATGCTTTCAGCCTTTACAATTCCCAGTATCTTGTTTCAATCCCTCCATAGCTCAGGACCCACTCAATCACCTTGTGTGGCATAGTAGCACAGTGATTAGCACTGTTGTACCACAGTGCTGGGACCTGGGTTCAATTCCCGGCTTGGGTCACTGTCTATGCAGAGTCTGCACGTTCTCCCCCTGTCTGCGTGGGTTTCCTCCGGGTGCTCCGGTTTCCTCCCACTAGTCACGAAAGACGTGCTTGTTAGGTGAATTGGACATTCTGAATTCTCCCTCTGTGTACCCGAACAGGCGCCGGAGTGTGGCGAAGAGGGGCTTTTCAAACTAACTTCATTGCAGTGTTAATGTCTTCCTACTTGTGACAATAATAAAGATTACTTTTATTATTATACAATCGAGTTCAGGCCAGATTCCTGACTCAGGAGCTTCAAAATACCCCTGGATAGAAAGGACCCATGCACAAAAAGTGAAAGAAAGCAAAGTTTTACCTGCGTATCAAACAAATTCACTGTTCACTGGTTATGATTTATTAACATTAAATGTGGGTCAACTATATACAAAATAACAGATGAATACCAGTAAGATCATGCACAAGCAACCTCTCTCCAGCTTCCTCCAGTCAGTTTGAGGGGTCACCTGACTCTAACATTTACTTATATACTAATTAAATTCCTAGTGGTCAGTTAGTGAATTAGAACACAACCGTGATATCACCACATCCCCTTTCCTTTGAAGATATAGCATTATCATCAGTATATTTACATGTGATATCATTAGCCTGTGAGCCTAACAGTATTATTTTTTTCTTTAAAATTTTAACAACTGGTTTAACAAGTATATATACACAAGAACAGCAAGCATAACGTACACAAATAGTCCAAATCTACAAATTGAGTCGATCAGGTTTTCTTCTGATTCTTGTTGATCTTCTCAAAGTTTGACCTTGCGGCTCAGAACTTGTAGGTTCAATATCCTCCATGACATTCTGATGCTCAGGAACTGCTGAACTATCTGACACTGCAGCTGATGTTGATTCTGACGTAGATTCATCGTCCATCACATTGTTGTGAAAGTCTTCTATGGTTTTCAGGAACGCGAAACCATTTCTTCTTAAAGCCTCTGGCTGTACATTGTAGGAATGAGCTGCTACTGCTTCAAGTACAATGACTTTTCTTGACCAATTGCCTGAATCTTCTACTGTCACAAAGTCATCACTACTCAGAGGTGGTAAAGTTCTGGACATTCTATCATAGAACTGTTTCTGTTTTGCTTTAGTGTTTTGCATTTCCTGCTGTACCGCTGCATTCTCCCCCTTCTTTTCCAAGTATGGAAGTGTGATACGTAATCTTCTATTCATGATAAATCCTCCTGGCGATCTACCACGTACAATGGTAACGCTTTGTAATGTGATTTCACGAGATATACATAGATAATAATAATAATTGCTTATTGTCACAAGCAGGCTTCAATGAACTTACTGTGAAAAGCCCCTCGTCGCCACATTCCAGCGCCTGTTCGGGGAGGCTGGTACGGGAATTGAACTCACGCTGCTGGCATTGTTCTGCATTGCAAACCAGCTATTTAGCCCATTGTGCAAAACCAGCCCCTTTGATACATAGAAGATAGGAGCAGGAGGAGGCCTCTTGGCCCCTTGAGCCTGCTCTGCCATTCATCAGGATCATGGCTGATCATCCAACTCAATAACATAGAACATAGAACATAGAGAAATACAGCACAGAACAGGCCCTTCGGCCCACGATGTTGTGCCGAACTTTTGTCCTAGTTTAATCATAGTGTCCAAAATTCTATGATAATCTAAGGGCAATTTATCATGGCCAATCCACCCAACCTGCATATCTTTGGACTGTGGGAGGAAACCGGAGCACCCGGAGGAAACCCACGCACACATGGGGAGGATGTGCAGACTCCACACAATGACCCAAGCCGGAATCGAACCTGGGACCCTGGAGCTGTGAAGCAATTATGCTATCCACAATGCTACCGTGCTGCCCTTAAGAACAAATTAATCTACACTCCATTATTCTACCATAATCCATGTACCTAATCCTGCTTTCTCCCCATAGCCTTTGTTCCCATTCTCCCCAAATGATATGGATCAGATTGGCTGGTCATTGCTTTCTGTGATGATTGTTTTACAATATGTACACTGTTATCGATAAGATCTTTGGGATCAATGCCTATAGGCCCATCACCATTTTCTTTTGTTTCACACATATCATGGGATTTACCCCGTTGGTAGGTTCTTCTACTTAATAACTTGTGGTTTAATATCTGATATGGGTGGTAGGTTAGAAATGGGATTGACATGTGGATCTACATCTTCAGCAATTTCACTACTAATCATTTGTATTGGTGCTTCAGATAATTCATCTTCTATAAATTGTATCTTCTTGGTGAATGGTAGTGCACTGAAATCAGTGAACATATCGCTGAATTTGCTGATAATGTTCTCAGGAATTGTTGGGATGTTGATCCAATCCTTTGTGGATGCCATATACCAACTGCACTGGACCTAATTCTTTACCGGACTAATCACCTAATAATGTATCATTGCGCTGAACTTCTTGGACACCTTGTTGGTGTCATTCCATCATATACGAAATTGGACCTAGTGAGATATGGGGCGGGATTCTCCGGGAATCGGCGGGCAGAAACGGCGCAGTGGAGTGGCGGGAACCACTCCGGCGTTGAGCCGCCCCAAAGGAGCGGAATCCTCCGCACCTTCAGACGCTAGGACGGCGCTGGAGTTGTTTGCGCTCCGCCGGCTGGTGTGGAAGGCCTTTGGCGCCGTGCCAGCCGGGGCCGAAGGGACTCCGCCGGCTGGCGCGGGTCCGCGCATGCGCGGAAGCATCAGCGTCTGCTGACGCATCCCCATGCATTCGCAGGGGGGTTCACTTTGCGATGGCCATTGCGGAGGCTGACACGGCTGGCGCGTAGGAATAGATTTGCCCCACGGCACAGGCCCGCCCGCGGATCAGTGGGCCCCGACCGCGGGCCAGACCACCGTGGGGGCACCTCCCGGGGCCAGATCCCCCAAGAACCCCGGAGCCCGCCCGCGCCGTCAGGTCCAGCCGGTTAGGGACCAATTCCAATGTACGCCAGCGGGACTGGCATAGAACGGGCGGGTCTTCACCCCTTTGCGGGCCGGAGATTCGCCGGGGGGGGGGGGGGGGGGCTGCCAGCGTCCGCCGACCGGCGCAGTGCAATTCCCGCCCCCGGCAACTCCCCAGTGCCGGAGAATTCGGCAGCCGGCAGGGGCGGGATTCACGCGGATCCCCGATGATTCTCCCACCCGGCAGGGGGGGTCGGAGAATCCCGCCCCTGGTTTTGCCCAGGTGAAACGGATGATACAAACGGGTTGGCACCACGAGAAGGCCGAACAGCTGAGGCCCTATTTAAACCACAGGGACAAACTCACCTGCGAAGATAGAGTAATAGTTGGGACTCTCACATCGTCATTCCATCCCAGCAGGGAAACCCTCTTACAAGAATTACACCGTGCCCATCCGAGCCATACAATGGTGAAGATGCAAGCTTACAGTTTTACTTGGTGCCCTGGAATCGATAAAGCTATTGAAGTAGTGGTGCTGCCGGACTCAAGAATTGATACCCGCTTCGTCGAATCTCCACTTCTGGGAGTGGCCAGGACCAGAGCACAAGCCGACTATGCAGACCCTTTCTTGGGCAGGATGCTTCTCACCTTGGTAGCTGCTTATTCCAGACGACTGCCCATCCAGGAAATGGGGAGCCTCGACCTCAGCGGCTACTGTGGGGGCCTCACACGTATTTGCCATGGCCGATCCGAAGCCACTGTGCCCGATGTTGGGACCCCTTTTACTGGGCAAGGTTTCCAATTCGGCATTCCCGAGCGGCACCATACCGCCCTGTATCGAATGGTTTGGCAGAAAGCGCAGTACAGATTTTAAAAAATGCTATGATGAGGCAATCAGACCGCCCATTGCGCCATCGGCTGGGCAACTTCCTATTGCCCGACACATTTAGCCCATTGTGCTAAACCAGCCCCTATTTTTATTTATATTTATCAGCCTCTTGTGATGCAGCAGAGGGCAGCCTTCTGCTGCATTCCCAGAGGGAATAGGGTGAAAATTAAAATCCCCTCAGGGATTTATATGGACCTTTGAACCAAGGTCAGGCGATGTGAATTTGATTGGCTGCAAATACATTAGGTCGCTTCACTGAAAAGGTCAATCAGAAGTGTGGTGTACACAGACATCACCATCAAGTGGGACCTGACTTCACATCGGAACGACTGCACCTGCAGCAAACGCAGCCTTTGTGCAAACTGGCTGCGGAGTTCATTAAACTACAGCAGTAAAAAATATTTAATTGACTGTAAAGCACTTTGAGATATCCTGAAGCTGTGAAAGACGCTACAGATATGCAAGACTTCCTTTTCACACGGTGAAAAAGTGCCGGAGAAGAGGCCGGGAGAGCTTCCTGCTTCCGGGAGAGTGGCCAATAGCCTTTTGTGATAGTTCATCAGGACAATAATGGATAGTTCAGGTCACCTCCCAGCTGTATAATGTGAGAATTGTATTATTAACAGATGCCCTCTGGTGTTAACTACTTGCATAGCAGAAGGAACATCCATTGATGTGTTTGGTGCAGGAAAGAAACGCTTCTCCAGAACCCTGCCAGTGAAAGAAGTGTAATAGAAAACAATTGTGCCAGTTAGATAAAGCACTACATTGAGCAGGAAGTGAACATTACTGCAGGTTTTCTCCTAAAGGAGGATTGATGTTTAATTAAGACCTGCATTTTTATAGAGCCTTTTAATGTCAGGACATAAAACCATAAGACTATAAGACATAGGAGCAGAATTAGGCCACTCGGCCCATCGAGTCTGCTCCGCCATTTAATCAAGGCTGATATTTTCTCATCCCCCATTCTCCTGCCTTCTCCCCATAACCCCTGATCCCCTTATTAATCAAGAACCTATCTATCTCTGTCTTAAAGACACTCAGTGATTTGGCCTCCACAGCCTTCTGCGGCAAAGAGTTTCACAGATTCACCACCCTCTGGCTGAAGAAATTCCTCTTCATCTCTGTTCTAAAGGATCGTCCCTTTAGTCTGAGATGGTGTCCTCTGGTTCTAGTTTTTCCTACAAGTGGAAACATCCTCTCCACGTCCACAACCACAACCACAATGCAGGAAAAAAAGCAGCCGGTTTGAGATTCCACAATCAGCAGTGGACAGTGACCAGATCATCTGTTTTAATGATTTTAGTTGAGGGATCAACGTTAGTCTCAGTATGTCAGGGGAGAATGCTCCTGCTTTGGAAAGATTGCCATGGGAGTTTTTACATCAACCTGGGAGGACAGATGTAAACGTCTGTATTTATCGAATCAATCATCCTCCATAATTTTGAACATTTCTATTAAATTTCCCCAGACTCTGGAACTGTCCCTGCAGATTGGAGGGTAGCTCACGTCTCTCCGATATTCAAGAAGGGAGGTAGAGAGAAAGCAGGTAATTATAGACCAGTGAGCCTAACATCGGTAGTGGGGAAAATGCTTGAATCCATTATCAAGGACTTTATAGCGGAACATTTAGAAAGCAGTGGCAGGATCAGTCAGAGTCAGCATGGATTTATGAAGGGAAAATCATGCTTGACAAATCTGTTGGAATTCTTTGAAGAGGTAACCAGTACAGTCTACAAGGGGGAGCCAGTCGATGTGGTATATTTGTACTTTCAGAAGGCGTTTGACAAAGTCCCGCATAAGAGATTATTGTGCAAAATTAAAGCGCATGGGATTGGGGGAAATGAATTGAGGTGGACAGAAAACTGGTTGGCAGAGAGGAAACAAAGAGTCGGGATTAATGGGTCCTTTTCAAATTGGCAGGCAGTAACCAGTGGGGTACAACAGGGATCGGTACTGGGACCCCAGCTATTCACAATATATATTAATGATTTGGATGAGGGAACAAAATGTAACATCTCAAAGTTTGCAGATGATACCAAATTAGGTGGGAGGGTGAATTGTGATGAGGATGCAGGGATCCTACAGCATGATCTGGACAGGTTGGGCAAGCGGGCAAATCAATGGCAGATTCAGTATAATTTGGATAAGTGTGAGGTTATTCACTTTGGAAGCAGAAACAGGAAGGCAGATTACTACCTGAATGGTTGTAAATTGGGAGAGGGGAGTGTGCAGCGGGACCTGGGTGTCCTTGTATACCATTCGCTGAAGGTGAGCATGCAGATGCAGCAGGCGGTAAAGAAGACTAATGGTATGTTGGCCTTCATTGCGAGAGGTGTCGAGTATAGAAGCAGGGATGTGTTGCTGCAATTGTACAGGGCCTTGGTGAGGCCACACCTGGAATATTGTGGGCAGTTTTGGTCTCCTTCTCTGAGGAAGGATGTTCTTGCTCTCGAGGGAGTGCAGCGAAGGTTTACCAGACTGATTCCAGGGATGGCGGGACTGTCATATGAGGAGAGATTGACTAGGTTGGGGTTGCTCTCACTGGAGTTCAGAAGAACGAGGGGGGATTTCATAGAGACTTATAAAATTCTAACAGGACTAGACAGGGTAGATGCAGGGAAGATGTTACCAATGATGGGTGTGTCCAGAACCAGGGGTCACAGTCTGAGGATTCAGGGTAAACCATTTTGTCCTTGTGCACCAGTCGCTGAAGGTAAGCATGCAGGTACAGCAGGCGGTAAAGAAGGCTAATGGTATGTTGCCCTTCATTGCGAGAGGTTTTGAGTATAGAAGCAGGGATATGTTCCTGCAATAATTACAGAAAGCAATGGACAGCCAATCTGATCCATATCACTTGGGGAGAATGGGATCAAAGGCTATGGGGAGAAAGCAGGATTAGGCTATTGAGTTGGATGATCAGCCATGATCGTGATGAATGGCAGAGCAGGCTCGAAGGGCCAAAAGGCCTCCCCCTGCTCCTATCTTCTATGTATCTATGTAACTGCCTTCGGGGGTCTGATAGCGCAGTGAGCAACATCCCTGGCTCTGAGCCAGGAGCTCAGGGTTCAAGTCCCACTCCAGGCTTTGGTGGTCATGGAAGGTGTGTTTCTAACGTGGACAAACAGGGCGAGTGTCAACCTGCAAGTCTTTGCTATATGCCCATGGGAGCTGGTAAGATTGGGAGAGTTTCCTGGCCCGTCATATGACAAATCGAAAGTTGGAGCCTCGCCACCACTTTCAATAACGCCAGACTGCAACATGCAGGTAAGTGTGTTTGTTGTGGGCGGGCACATAAAATAGGATGTGTACCCGCCCCAACACCGTCCTGTCTGTGGTGATCACAAGTTAACTAGATGCAATACAACTGAGCAAACACTAGAGGGAGCACGGGAGAGCCATACAAATACACCGGGACAGGAAGTGAGGACACACTTCACGGAAGGCAGAACTGGTAGCAGGACAGACACACCAGCTAGTAGCATTTGAGGTAGCCGTAGGTTAAGCTCTGAAGATAGAACAAATTCACAATAAAGCATCTTCTCCACATTTGAGACTACGAGCTTTATTAAGACTCGAGGAACAACACACTGTCCACCCCCAAGATCACCCTCATAATATGGAGGATGGGCAGGCGCTGAACACGATAGCCCACCCGCCATATTTAAATGTAATTTGAGCTTGCTCATAGTTCAGTTGACCCGGATAATACACTGCCCATACCAGGCAGTCAGGTGGGAATGGGCAGGCCACTTTTTACAAAAACCTTTTCAAAGTGTGGGAAAAAAGGGCGGGAGCTATCTTTTGCGGGAGCCCTTTGCGCATTGGGGGAGACAGTCCCTTAACCCTAACCCTTCCTTCTTACCCTCCTGCTCTATAAAACATCACCCTAACTGCCCCTAACTCTCTCCTAAACCTCCCAAGTTGACTTGCTCAAGACCCCCGACTTGCCTGGCTCTGTAATTAATTGGGCCTACATCTTGGAAATGTTTGTAGTCCCAGCAATGCCATAAAACCATAGGGCGTAGGAGCAGAATTAGGCCATACGGCCCATCGAGTCTGCTCCACCATTCAATCATGGCTGATATTTTCTCATCCCCATTCTCCTGCCTTCTCCCCATAACCCCTGATCCCCTTATTGATCAAGAACCTATCTATCTCTGTCTTAAAGACACTCAGTGATTTGGCCTCCACAGCCTTCTGCGGGAAAGAGTTCCACAGATTCACCACCCTCTGGCTGAAGAAATTCCTCCTCATCTCTGTTTTAAAGGATCGTGCCTTCAGGCTGAGGCTGTGCCCTCTGGTTCTAGTTTTTCCTACAAGTGGAAACATCATGTCCACTCTATCCAGGCCTCGCAGTATCCTGTAAGTTTCAATAAGATCCCCCCTCATCCTCCTAAACTCCAATGAGTACAGACCCAGAGTCCTCAACCGTTCCTCATACGACAAGCTCTTCATTTCAGGGATCATTCTTGTGAACCTCCTCTGGACCCTCTCCAAGGCTAGCTGATCCTTCCTTAGATACAGGGCCCACAACTGCTCACAATGCTCCAAATGCTGCCTGACCAGAGCCTTATACAGCTTCGACAGTACATCCCTGGTCTTGTATTCTAACCCTCTCGGCATGAATGCTAACATTGCATTTGCCTTCCTAATTGCCAACTGAACCTGCACGTTAACCTTAAGAGAACCCTGAACTGGGACTCCTGAGTCGATTTAGGGGCTTTTCACAGTAACTTCATTGAAGCCTACTCGTGACAATAAGCCATTTCATTTCATTTCATTTCATTTGTGCTTCAGATTTCTGAAGAAAATAGTCTGTGCCTCTATTCTCCCTACCAAAGTGCATAACCTCACACTTTTCCACATTGTATTCTATCTGCCCACACTCCTAGTCTGTCCAAGTCCTTCTGCAGCCTCTCTGCTTCCTCAACACAACCTGTCCCTCTACATATCTTTGTATCATCTGCAAATTCTAGTAACAGTGCCCTCAGTCCCTTCTTCCAGTTCGTTAATGTATAGCGTGAAACGTTGTGGTCCCAATACTGACCCCTGCGGAACACCATTAGTCACTGGCTACCATCCTGAAAAAGACCCCTTTATCTCCACTCTCTGCCTTCTCTATAGGTGGAACAGTAGCACAATGGTTAGTTCTAGGTTCGATTCCTGACTTTGGTCACTGTCTGTGCGGAGTCTGCACGTTCTCCCCATGTCTGCATTTCCTCCGGGTGCTCCGGTTTCCTTCCACAAGTCCCGAAAGATGTGCTGTTAGGTGAATTGGACATTCTGAATTCTCGCTCAGTGTACCCGAACAGGCGCCGGAGTGTGGCGACAAGGGGCTTTTCACAGTAACTTCATTGCACTGTTAATGTAAGCCTACTTGTGACAATAATAAAGATTATTAATTGTTATTATTCTGTCAGTCAGCCAATCCCCTATCCATGCCCCTAACACCATGGGCTCTTATCTTATTTCGCAGCCTCCTGTACGGCACCTTGTCAAAGGCCATCTGGAAATCCAAATAGACCATGTCCACCGGTACTCCTTTGTTTAACTTCCTTGTTACCTCTTCAAATAATTCTAACAGATTTGTCAGCCATAACCTCCCCTTAACGAAGCCATGCTGACTCAGTCCTATTTTATCAAGTACTCCGCAATCTGATCCTTAATAAAAGACTCTAAAATCTTACCAACAACCAAAGCCTGGCTAACTGGCCTATAAGTTCCTGTCTTCTGCCTCCTACCCTTCTTTTTTTAAAACATAAATTTAGAGTACCCAATTCATTTTTCCAATTAAGGGGCAATTTAGCGTGGCCAATCCACCTACCCTGCACACCTTTGGGTTGTGGGGGTGAAACCCATGCAGACACGGGGAGAATGTGCAAACGCCACATGGACAGTGACCCAGGGCCGGGATCGAACCTGGGACCTGGGCGCAGTGAGGCAGCAGCACTAACCACTGTGCCACCGTGCTGCCCTTGCCTCCCTCCCTTCTTAAACAGGGGTGTTACATTGGCCATATTTCAGTCCTCTGGGACCCTTCCTGCCTCCAGTGATTCCTGAAAGATCACCATCAATGCCCCCGCAATCTCCTCAGCTATTTCCTTCAGAACCCTGTGGTGTAGTCCACCCATTTATCCACCTTCAGACCTTTCAGTTCCCCCAGAAACTTCTCCTTAATGATAGCCACGGCACTCACCTCTGCCCACTGACTCTTTTGAAGTTCTGCTATGACATTGATGTCTTTCACCGTGAAGGCACCGAAGTCCAAAGATGTGCAGGTTAGGTAGATTGGCCATGTTAAATTACCCCATAGTGTCTAAAAAGGTGGGGCTGGGTTATGGGGATAGGGTGGAGGTGTTGGCTTGTGTAGGATGCTCTTTCCAAGGGCCGGTGCAGACACAATGGGCCGAATGGCCTTCTTCGGCACTATAAATTCTATGATTCTATAACTGGTATAAAGTACCTCTTTGTTCCCCATTACAACTTCTCCAGCCTCATTTTCCAGTGATCCAATGTCCATTCTTGTCTCTCTTTTATCTTTTATGTATCGAAAAAAAACTCTTGCCATCTCTTTTTATATTACTAGCGAGTTTGCACTCCTATTTTATCTTCTCTCCCCCTTAATGAGGGGGGATCTTATAGAAAATTAAAAATTATGAGGGGAATAGATAGGATAGATGCGGGCAGGTTGTTTCCACTGGCGGGTGAAAGCAGAACTAGGGGGCATAGCCTCAAAATAAGGGGCAGTAGATTTTGGACTGAGTTTAGGAGGAACTTCTTCACCCAAAGGGTTGTGAATCTATGGAATTCCTTGCCCAGTGAAGCAGTTGAGGCTCCTTCATTACATGTTTTTAAGGTAAAGATAGATCGTTTTTTGAAGAATTAAGGGTTATGGTGCTCGGGCCGGAAAGTGGAGCTGAGTCCACAAAAGATCAGCCATGATCTCATTGAATGGCGGAGCAGGCTCGAGGGGCCAGATGGCCTGCTCCTGCTCCTAGTTCTTATGTTCTTATGTTCTTAATGCTTTTTCAGTTGTCTACTGCTCGCTTTGAAAGGCTTCCCAATGCTTTGACTTCCAACTAATCCTCGCCACTTTGTATGCTTTTTCTTTCGCTTTTATACTGTCCCTAACTTCCCTCGTCAGCCATGGATGCCTCGTCCTCCCCTTAGCATGTTTCCTCCTCCTTGGGATGAATTTCTGTCGTGCCTCCCGAATAACCCTCCAAAACTCCTGCCATTGCTGTTCCACTGTCTTCCCTGCTAGGCTCCTTCTCCAGTCAACTCTAGCCAGCTCCTCCCTCATGTGTTTGTAGTTACTTTTATTTATTTGTAATGCTGTTACATCTGATTGTAGCTTGCAGGGTGAATTCTATCATATTGTGGTCACTGCTCCCTCAGGGTTCCTTCACCTTAAGTTCCCTAATCAAGTCTACGGGCTTGGCGCAGGTGGGACTGCTCGTGCTGCAAGCCAGTCAGATTGGTTGGCAGCTCCCCAGGATGGAACTTTGTCCCCAGTGTGGGCTGGAATTCCAACTCAGCCCTTGGACACGATCCAACGGCCACGCTGCACCCGAAAAGCAGCTTGCCACAATCCATGTAGCCGATAAAAGCTGGGAGACCCCGCTGACGGGATTGACACAGCTCACAAAGCCTCATGAGATCCAACGCGATCTCACAAGATATAAATCCGCCCGTTGTGCGCGGGATCATGTTTTGGCAAATCTGCATATTAAAGTGGGACAGCTCGTCTCCCTCTAAAATGCAGGTTCCCGAGGCATCTGAGGCTTTGGGATTCATTCCCGTCGCCTCGGAGATCTCGGGTGAGTGCCGTTCGGCACTGCTCCCCAAAAATGGAATGGCACACGTGTGGGGCCCCAGGTGATTGGAGGACCCCAGCTGAGCGCCGGGAAACAGTCGGCTAAACGCTCTCGCTATGGAACTTTGTTCCCATTTAGTTGAATCGAGCCCCTTGTTTGCTCTCTTCATCACATTATCGTTATGGGTCAGCTCCACGCTGGCCTTGCTTCTGGGGGGGGGGTGGGGAAGGGTTGTCCACTGTCTCGTAATGTTCTGTCTAATGACACTACCAGAAGTGGTCGCCACATTACCAGAAGGATGTGGAGGCTTTGGAGAGGGTGCAGAGGAGGTTTACCAGGATGTTGCCTGGTCTGGAGGGTGTTAGCTATGTGGAGAGGCTGAATAGACTCGGAATGTTTTCATTAGAAAGACGGAGGTTGAGGGGTGACCTGATAGAGGTTGACAAGATTATGAGGGGCATGGATAGAGTGGATGGGCAGGCACTCTTTCCCAGGGTGGAGGCGTCAGTCACCAGGGGGCATAGGTTTAAGGTCCGTGGGGCAAAGTTTAGAGGAGATGTGTGAGGCAGGTTTTTTACACAGAGGGTGGTGAGTGCCTGGAACACGTTGCCAGGGGAGGTTGTGGAAGCAGCTACATTAACGGCGTTCAAAAGGCATCTTGACAAATACTTGGATAGGATGGGTATAGAGGGATACGGCACAAGGAAGTACTGAGGGATTTGGCCAAGGTTGGTATCATGACCGGTACAGACCTGGAGGGCTGAAGGGCCTGTTCCTGTGCTGTATTGTTCTTTGTTCTAATGCAGCTGATGTTCAACCACTATGTTATAAAGGTTTAATACAAGTTCATTATTCATCCATAAAGAATAGGAGGAGTGGAGATAATGTGCGTAACTAATGTTAATCTCAGCATCATTATTGAGAAATAATTGTTCAATCAATGTCATAAAATAAGAACACTTCCTTTCATTGAGTTTCCCTGGTTTTTCCTTATTTTCTGCTGGTGCTTGCTATTAATATTTCAGCTTGCCAATAAAATAAAAACGAACAAATTATGAGATGGATGATGTCGAGAAATCTTCATTCCCTTTAAGCAATGACTAAATCATCAGTGTACAGACAGCTCTTGTGTTGATTTCATGTTTTTAAATCATCGCCACAACCTGTTAAAATGTTAAATCAACAGCAAGGCTGTACATTTATTTAACATCTTTATGTAGTAAAACATCCACAGGGGCTTCATAGGAGCCTGTCAGGGGCAATATTTATCCCTCAGTGTTCATCATTAATAACATGTTCTGGTCATTGTCATTTTACTGTTTCTGGGATCTTGCTGTGCACAAATTGGCTACTGTGTCTCCTACGTTGCGACAGTGGCTACACTTCAAAAGTGATTCAGTGGCCATCAACTGCTTTGAGACATCCGGCAGTCAAGAAAAGCGAGAAATAAATGCAAGTCTTTCCTCGGAAGGACAGATCACAGTCCTGTCTGAGTGAATGCCCTTGTGTTGGCAATGCCAGTCCCGGCAGGAAACGTGTTAAAGAAACTCTTTACGCTCATGAACCGCATAAAATAATGCTTTTGGTCAGCTAATACTTTGGTTTGGGAGTTGCCTGAGGAATTAATTCCATTGATGAGACGTCCTACTGGGTTTAACCAGGTATAGTCATGTAAAGGCCATTTCTTTGATTGTGCTCCAGGTTAAGAGGAAGCTCTCTGTCATTTTAATGAACATTCCTGGTGTTGCATAATCACGGAGGCTGAGCTTTGAAGTGAATTCAGGTTATCTTTGCCTCCGGCACTGGATTGGGGCCATGTGGTAATGTTGTCTTTCTATTGGTTTGACATCATTTCAGTTAATGTTGTTCCAAATAGGTGTTTGTATAAAGAGAAGATCAGCAAGTAGCAACACAGAGGCCAGGAGCATTCTGCAGACTGGAGTGAAAGTGAGTTGGTGAGGGCTGTTGAGGATGAAATCTGTCACGGGGGGACCTATCTTCATAATAAGCGGTAAGGCTAATTCGATATTGTAGTTGAATAGACGTCTCCTCAAGAACTTTCAAAGGCGCACGAGTGTTGTATAAAAGTGAAACATGTGAATCTGAAATACGGTAGGTATACTGTCGATGCTCCAATCTGCGAGCGAGAATTGAAAAGCGTTCGGAGCTGTGCAGATTGGTCCTTCTCATTTTTATCTTTTTGGTCAGGGTCAAAAAATGAAGTAATTTGATCCCAGATTTGCACTTTGAGGCAGAAGGGGCTGCTTATGATGTGAGGCTGAACAACATGGTGCGTTTTCGCAAACGTGTCTGAGGCTGATTCAACAGCCCCAGAGTGGCTGAGCTGCAGAGGGACCTGCAGAAGCTTCTTAGAGTCGGGAAGGTTAGGGGGAGATTTAATGAGGTGGGGGCGGGGGGGGGAGGTTCAAAATCATGAGAATTTCGATGGAGTAAATAAGGAGAAACTGTTTTCACCAGTAGGAGGCTCAGAGAGACACAGATTTATGATAATTGACGAAAGAATCAGAGAGGGAACTGAAGAGAGTTTTTGTGTGAGTCGTGATCCGGGACGCCTTGTCTGAAATGGCGGTGGAAGCAGATTCAATAGTAACTTTCAGAAGGAAATTGGATAAATGCTTGAATAGGAGATATTTGCTGGATTTCAGGGAGCGAATTGAAAAGCTCTTTCCAAGAGTCAGCTCAGAAATGACAGGGGGTGAATGGCCTCCTTCTTTAATCTAAGATTCTGTGAATTTAATTCCATTCCTCCTTGGGAGATTCTGCACAGTCCAGTTCGCAGGTAGCTGTGAATAATTGAGAACATTTATTGTCTATTTAAATACAATAGGAATCGAGTGATGCCAGAATGCATGTGTCTATTCAAGGGCATTATTGTTGCCAACTTCATAGCAGATCAGATTATCCTCAGGCAAATCATGTAGCAGACTGAGAATGCTGTGGGCTAAAGTGGCAGGATAACACAAAGTCCAGCTGAGCAATTGCTGCATTGTTGGACAGACCATCTTTTAAAAAATTCATTTA
The DNA here is from genome assembly GCF_902713615.1 of Scyliorhinus canicula. Classification (NCBI taxonomy): domain Eukaryota; kingdom Metazoa; phylum Chordata; class Chondrichthyes; order Carcharhiniformes; family Scyliorhinidae; genus Scyliorhinus; species Scyliorhinus canicula. The sequence goes on from NC_052148.1 coordinate 272,274,101, forward strand.
CAGGATGTGGTTAGACCAGCATTTATTGCCCGTCCCTAATTGCCCTTCATAAGGTGGTGGTGAGTTGCCTTCTTGAACCGCTGCAGTCCTTGATGTGTAGGTACACCCACAGTGCTGTTAGGGAAGGAGCTCCAGGATTTTGACCCAGCGATAGTGAAGGAACGGCCAATATATTTCCAAGTCAGGATGGTGAGTGACTTGGAGAACAAGGTTCGCTGAATGTGCTGTCTCAGGAGTCTTGGTGATTTGCTGCAGTGCATCTTGTCAATGGTACACACGGCTGCTATTGTTTGTTGGTGGTGGAGAGATTAAATGTTTGTGGATGGGGTGACAATCAAGCGAGCTGCATTGTCCTGGATGATGTCAAACTTCCTGAGTGTTGTTGGAGCTGCGCTCATCCAGGCAAGTGGAGAGTGTTCCATCACACTCCTGACTTGTGCCTTGTAGATGGTGGCCGGGATTCTCCAGATCCCTGGCTGCATGTTTCTCGATGGCGAGGTCACTTGTCAATGGGATTTCCCACAGAAGCCACCCCACACCTCCAGGCGGGGTGCACCGCCAACGGGAACATGTAATCCTGACAGCTGGAGAATTCCGGCCAATGGCTTTGTGGAGACAGGAGGTGAGTTACTCACCGCAGGCTTCCTAGCTTCTGACCTGCTCTGGGTCTGGTTGCCACAGTAATTATATGGCTAGCCCAGATCAGCTTCGAGTCATTGGTAACCCTCCCCCCCACAGGATGTTGATAGTGAGGGGATGGGAAATGCCATCGACCATCAAGAGACAATGATTAGAATGTATCTTGTGGGAGATGTACTGCTTCATTGTCTGAGGAGTTGCAAATGGTGCCGAGCATTGTGCAGTCATCTGCAAACATCCCTACGTCTGACCTGATGGTGGAAGGGAGGTCATTGATGAAGCAGCTGAAGATGGTTGGATCTATAATGACTGTAATAGATCATTTTATCACCTATATAGACCCATGTTGGTGCAAACAGAATCCTGATACCAGTGTGTTGCTAATACCATTGTTATTTTTTTGCCAGTAATTCTTGCCCTCGCTCAAGCTGCGAGTGAACTGACTCAACTGCCCGTCACTGACTCTCTCCGCACTTTCAATGTGTCTCAAAACACATCAGATACCCTGGGAACTCTCACGCCAGAGCACAAAGGTAGGTTGGAAATTCCTGTCAAGCTTTACACTGTCATACACAAACTCTGCTTCAGTGGCAAGGGTCTGGTGTAAACAGCATGAAAATTCATCATTTCTGCATTACACAGATACATCTTTACTTCTTTGAAAAGCTGCCTGTATTTAAAACCTCATAGAGACTGGTTATAATTATTTCACATAATCCCCTTTCATTAAACTTACATTAGCTCCGTAACCATTCACAAGGCTATGGACCACATGCTGGAATGGATAGGCGTTTGATGGCCGGCACAGACACTGCGGGCCGAAGGGCCTTGCTCTGTGCTGTAATGACTCTATGATTACTCTCAAAGGCCACTACTGCTCATGCTGACCTGATCAATAATTTGGGGCAGCATGGTAGCATTGTGGATAGCACAATCGCTTCACAGCTCCAGGGTCCCAGGTTCGATTCCGGCTTGGGTCACTGTCCCCGTGTGTGCGTGGGTTTCCTCCGGGTGCTCCGGTTTCCTCCCACAGTCCAAAGATGTGCAGGTTAGGTAGATTGGCCATGATAAATTGCCCCTAGTGTCCAAAATTGCCCTTAGTGTTGGGTGGGGTTACTGGGTTATGGGGATAGGGTGGGTGTGTTGACCTTGGGTAGGGTGCTCTTTCCAGGAGCCGGTGCAGACTCGATGGGCTGAATGGCCTCCTTCTGCACTGTAAATTCTATGTTAATTTGATCCGATCAAATAAGGAGAAGTGTAGGTTTGGTCTGTGGACGCACACTGGCCTTGAGTCAGTAGTATGGATTCATCTCTCTCCATTAGGACAATTGGTTAGATAGTTTGAGGGGCACCACCCCACAAATGTTGGGTAAGGCCCCAGGAGTCAGGTTCCCATGAACTACCCCAGCTGGTACAGAGATTGAACATCGGTGCCATTCCACATTGCTATCTAGCCAACACCTCCCATGAGTCAGGTCATGGATTCAAATCCCACTTCAGGGTGTTGAGCACCAAATCTAGGCCAACAGTGCCAGTGCAGTGTTGCAGGGAGTGCTACACTGTCAGACGTGTTGTTAGTCAAATACGATGTGCGTGAAACACAATGTGCCTCTCAGTTGGATATTAAAGGTCCCGTTGTGCTATTTCAAAGCGTAGCAGGGCAGTTCTCTCTGGTGTCCTGGTCAATATCTAAACCCTGAATCACCATCACTAAAAATAACAAAAAAGCAGAACACAGCAGGTACTGAAAAATAGGAAATGCTGAAAATACACAGCAGCTCTGATAGCTTCTGTAGGCAGAAAAACAGAGTTCAGATTATAGAAACATACACAAAACACCAAGGCAGGCCAGCAGCACGGTTCGATTCCCGTATCAGCCTCCCTGAACAGGCGCCGGAATGTGGCGACCAGGGACTTTTCACAGTAACTTCATTGAAGCCTACTCGTGACAATAAGCGATTTTCATTTCATTTCAAATAGAAACAGGAGGGGACTATTTGGCCCTTCCAGCCTGCTCCCCCATTCATTATGATCATGGCTGATCATCAAGTTCAATACCCTGATCCTGCCTCCCTCCATATGACTTTGTCCCTTCAGCCCCAAGAGCTGTACCTAATCCCTTCTTGAAGCTACGCAATGTTTTAGCCTCAACTACTTTCTGTGGCCGTGAATTCCACAGATTCCCCGCTCTCTGGGTGAAGAGATTTCTCCTCCCCTCAGTCCTAAAAGGTTTGCCCCTTATCCTCAAACTATGACCCCTAGTTCTGGACAGGGCCGGCTCAAGGCACCGGCAACTCGGGCAGTCGCCCGGGGCGCCATGTGCTGGGGGGCGCCAGAGACTCGGGTCCCGCGCATGCGCAGTTGGGCCGGTGCCAACCAGCGCATGCGCGGTGGCCGCCCTCCCCCAAGGCGCCCCCCCCCCCCGGTCCGCCCCCCCGCTTGGTCCGCTCCCCCCGCCCCCCCTTCGGGTCCGCCACGCCCCCCCCTCGCGTCCGCCCCCCCCCCGCGTCCGCCCCCCCTCGGGTCCGCCCCCCCCCCGCTCCCCTCCTCGCCCCCCCCCCCCCCCGCCCCTCGGCCCCGCCCCCTCGGCCCCAAGGGCGCCGAAGTTCAGCTTGCCCGGGGCGCCAGCAACCCTAGGGCCGGCGCTGGTTCTGGACACCCCACCATCGGGAACATTCTTTCTGAATCTATCCTGTCTCATCCTGTTAGAATTTTGTAAGTTTCTAATAGATCCCGTCTCACTCTTCGAAACTCCAATGAATATATTACGAACCATATTACTCCGCATATTACAATCCCGCCATCCCAGCAATCAGCCTGGTAAACCTTGGCTGCTCTCCCTCCATAGCAAGAACATCCTTCCTGAGATAAGGTCACAACACTGCACACAATACACCAGGAGTGGCCTCACCAAGGCCCTGTACAATTGCAGTAAAACATCCCTATTCCTATACTCAAATCCTTTCACTATGAAGGCCAACATACCATTTGCCATCTTTGCTGCCTGCTGTACCTGCGCGCTTACTTTCAGCAACAGAGGCACAAGGACACCGAGGTCTCACTGAGTGTCAATTTGGCCCACGGAGTCTGCACCAACCCCCTGTAAGAGCACCCTACCCGAGGCCCCCCCCCCCCCCCCCCCACCCCCCCCCCCCCACCCCCCCGCCCCACCATTTCCCTTACCCCCACCTGGCTTTGGACACTAAGGGCAATTTATCATGACCAATCCACCTAACCTGCACATCTTTGGAATGTGGGAGGAAACCGGAGCACCCGGAGGAAATCCACGCAAACGCAGCGAGAACGTGCAGACTCCACACAGACAGCGACCCAAGCCGGGAATCAAACTCGGGTCCCTGGCGCTGTGAAGCAGCAGTGCTAACCACTGTGCTGCAACGCCGCCCTTGTGTTGACTTGCATTTGTGTAGCATCTTGAGTTAGATATTTTGATAGAGAAAAGTGCCGAGAGTAATGAGGGACAGATGGGGAAAGTGGAGCAGCAAAAAACAATCGGATCAGCCGTGATTTTATTGAATGGTGCAGTAGACCCGAAGGGCCGAATAGCCTACTGCTTCTGTTCCCAAGTCCTATGTTCGTATTTTCATGTGATGCACAAACAATGGCACAGAGCACTGAGGCCAAATGACCTGTTGGAAAATATCTGTATCATCTCCCCACTCGTTAGAGATCCAACTTGTTCATCAGAATCGTTAAGAAAGTAACTGGATGTGTGGAGTCGCCCTGCTATCAGTGACAGGCACTAGATAGCTGATTGAACCCTTTGCATGTTACTACCAGCCCAAGCTGACTGTAGGAGTGTCTGAACTGATAACGTTTTCAGGTCAATTGTCCAGTGATGTGGGAAAGCACCATTGGCTGATGGTTGACTAAAGATATTTACAGAAATGATTTACGATATTTGCATTGCTTGATGGTGAGTAGCAGCAACAACAACTTGCTTTTCTGTAGTGCCCATAAAACAGGGTCAATGCGTAACAGGAAAGCTTGCCAAGTATGACGTTGTGTCATACAAAGAAATGTTAATAAGGTGACCAAAAACGTGGTCAGAAAGGGAGGTTTTCAGGAGCATCTTAGAGGAGGGGGGGAGGTGGAGAAGCTGAGAGGGAGAGAATTCCAGAGCTGAGGGCTCAGACAGGGGAAGGCACGGCCGCCAATAGTGGAGCGATTGAAATTGTGAATGCTCAAGGGTCAGGAATTAGAGAAGAGCAGAGATATCAGAGCTGAGGGGCTGAACAAGGTTATAGAGATAGAGAGTGGAATAAGGAATAGAGTGGTGGAAAACCAAAATCGTCCCTAGATGTATCTAATTCTAAAGGAGTTGACCATTTATTGGAAGTCGGAAAACCCTCCTTCTTCAATATTGTTCTGTGAACCTCATCGGTTCAAATATTTACATCCTAATTACAAACTCTGTGATGATTATCACTTTGCAAGTCCAGCTGTGTGCTGCTTTAAACATTTGACTTCACCCTTGGATAGATAATAAAAAGTTCTCTTTGCCGTACACCTCATGCTTCAGAAACTCTCCATCATTTAAATTACATGCTGTTGCTGGTGGAATGATGCAATGCAGAAGCGAGAGGTACCTGGACGTGGATAAAATATCTCACAGGTCATATAATGTTTCTTAAAAGAGCAAGTAGAAGGAAGTGTTCATTTGTAAAAAATAAATTTAGATACCCACATTAATTTTTTCCAATTAAGGGGCAATTTAGCGTGGCCAATCCACCTACCCTGCACATCTTTGGGTTGTGGGGGCGAAACCCACGCAAACACGGGGAAAATGTGCAAACGCCACACGGACAGTGACCCGGGGCCCGGGATCAAACCCGGGACCTCGGTGTCATGAGGCAGCAGTGCTAACCACTGCACCACCATGCTGCCCTCAAGGAAGTGCTCATCTCCAAGAAGCACTGCGGCAACTCACCGACGCTCCTTTAACAGCACATGGACTGCAGCGGTTCAAGGAGGCAGCTCACCACCGCCTTCTCAAGGGCAATTAGGGATGGGGAATGGACGCTGGTCTTACCCCTGATGTCCACATCCCATGAAAGAATGAGAAGTTTGCCAGTGAGGGATTTCAGTGCAAAGTGTGACACTTGTACGGAACATTAGACTGGAAGTTCTGGGCACACATTCCCCGATTTCCTCCCACGAATTAATACTGACCAGTGTGGCCTCTGAGCATTTGCTCCTCATTGGGGCAGCTGCAATTGTACAGCTCCCTTCATTGCCCCTTAGTTGCAGCTAAGAAGGCACTTTTGATGTGTCGTTAAGTAGGAAGTTATAGCAGCCAATTTGCACGCAGCAAGCATGTAGACAGCAATGTGATAACCACCGCAGAATCTATTTTATTGATGTTGAACTACCCAGCTCTTTGAAATAATGCACAAGACTGTTTCCATTTGTCTGAGGGCAGATGCCGCTCCAAGTTAATGTCTTATCCAAACGTTGGCACCTCTGACAGAGCAGCACTCCTTCAGTATTGTACTGAAAGTATCAATCTCTATTTTGCTCTTGTCCAAGATCGATGTTTATATTGCCTCTTCCTTTCTCTCTTCTCCTGCTTGGTGTCCAGGGGCTGGTTTAGCTCAGTGGGCTAGACAGCTGGTTTGTGATGTAGAACAAGGCCAGCAGCGCGGGTTCAATTCCCGTATCAGCTGAGAATTCTGAATTCTCCCTCTGTGTACCTGAAGAGGTGCCGGGATGTGGCGACGAGGGGCTTTTCACAGTAACTTCATTGCAGTGTTAATGTAAGTCTACTTGTGACAATAAAGGTTATTTATTTGAAAGGGACGAAGAAGTAGATTCAATAATAACTTTCAAAAGGGATCTAGATAAATACTTGAAAAGGAAAAATGGCAGGGCTATGGAAAGAGTGAAGGAGTGGAACTAATTTGGAAAACTACCATAGGTACAATGAGTCAAATGGCCAACTTCTGAGCTGTTAAATTCTGCAATTAGAACATTATGCATCATAAGGAAAGGCAATTATTCCTTTTCAATGTAAATAGTCTCTCTGAAGGTAGAGTGGTGTTTTCAGAAATTCATCTGATTTCTACCCTCTGGATACTTGAGGTTATCCAAACCCTGTTTCCCTTTTCTAACTTGCGGCAAGTCCTATTCGCCCCCTCCCCTGTGCTCTCTGACCTTCACTGGCTCCCAGTTGGAAAAGGACCCGATCTTCAAATTCTCGTCCTTGTTTTCAAATTGCTACATGGCCTCGCCCTCTTCCTGTCTCTGCCATCTCCTCCAGTCTCAGGTTTCTGCGTTCCTCCAAACGTTAGGTCAGGCCACACTTGGAGTATAGTGTTCAATTCTGGTCGCCATACTACCAGAAGGATGTGGAGGCTTTAGAGAGGGTGGCAGAAGAGATTTACCAGGATGTTGCCTGGTCTGGAGAGCATTAGCTATGAGGAGTGTTGAATAAACTCTGTTTGTTCACACTGGAATGACCGAGGTTGAGGGTCGACCCCCCTGATAGAGGTCTACAAAATTATGAGGGGCATAGACAGAGTAGATAGTCAGAGGCTTTTCCCCAGGGTAGAGGGGTCTATTACCAGGGGGCATAGGTTTAAGGTACGAGGGGCAAGGTTTAGAGGAGATGTACGAGGCAAGTTTTTAACACAGAGGGTAGTGGGTGCCTGGAACTCGCTGCCAGAGGAGGTGGTGGAAGCAGGGACGATAGTGACATTTAAGGGGCATCTTGACAAAAACATGAATAGGATGGGAAAAGAGGGATATGGACCCCGGAAGTGTAGAAGATTTTAGTTTAGTCGGCGCAGACTTGGAGGGCTGAAGGGCCTGTTCCTATGCTGTACTTTTCTTTGTTCTTTGTTCTTTGTCGGCTTCTTGAGCATCTCTGATTTCTATCACTCCACCATTGAGTAACGTGTCTTTAGCTCAAGTACTGAGCTTTGGAATTCCACCCCTTCTTTAAGATGTTCCTTTAAACCCATTTCTTTGACCCAGCTTTCAGTCACCTGTCCTGATAGCCTCTTTTGCAGTTTGATGATATTTCAGTTATGTTGCTGTGAAGCACCTTGTGATCTTTTACTCTGTTAGAGGTGCCATATAAATACAAGTTGTTGTTGATGATTCCTTAACTTAGTTTTCTCCATTTAGCAGGAAATCCGAATGTGCCAAGGACTCTCGAATTGAAACATTCCTGTTATGAAGGTGGTCACAGTTATTGTATGAACGGTGATTGTATGTACCGGGAGTACCAGGATCAGATCACCAAATTACGGACGTGTGTGTAAGTCTACGAGAATTTTAATCTCTTTGAAATGACCTTTAAAATTCAGAGATGACATCCTACTGAAAGAGAAGGTTGATCACGATTGTCGTGGTTTCTCCAGGAATTAGAGATTAACCGTTGGTAGCACCAGGTCCTGGGAAAAGAGCAGTAGTGAAAAACTGAACTGTTAAAAAAGTAAATCCTTAAAATAAATCAGGGGAGGGAGGTCTGTTTGACTGAGAGTCAGGTAGAATGCAATTAAGTGTCATTTTTATAATGACATAAAGGCACCAATCACACCTGGGTGATTGGGTAAGCATGTTGTGGGTTCATTTATTGAGACTGGGCACATGAGAACAGATGTACGTGGATAGAAATCTTGAAGCCACCAGCAGCAGAGCTGTATGTGCATTTTCTGCTCCAAAGCAAAAGTGAAACTAAACTTGGACATCTAGTGATGTCATGCTGCAATCCCTTTAAGCTATATGACATTTTGAAAGATCAATGGGTTACCATTGATCAGAAACTGAACTGGACTAGCCACATCATTACTGTGGCTACCAGGGTAGGTCAAAGGCTAGGAATCCGATAGCGAGTAACTCACCTCCTGACCCCCCCCCCCCCCCCCCCCCCACCCCCACCCCAAACCTGTCCACTATCTACAAGGCACAAGTCAGGAGGGTAATGGAATACTCTCCACTTGCCTGGATGAGCGCAGCTCCAACAATACTCAAGAAGCTCAACACCATCCAGGACAAAGCAGCCCTGCTTGATTGTTCCTTCTTCCACAAACATTCAAACCCTCCACCACCGACGCACAGTGGCAGCCGTGTGTACCATCTACAAGATGCACTGCAGTAACTCACCAAGGTTCCTTAGGCAGCACCTTCCAAACCCACGGCCACTACCATCTAGAAGGACAAGAGCAGCAGATACCTGGGAACCCCACCACCTGGAGGTTCCCCCCCAAGTCACTCACCTCCCTGACTTTGAAATATATCGCCGTTCCTTCACTGTCACTGGGGCAAAATCCTGGAACTCCCTGACAGCAAAGTGGGTGTACCCACACTTGAAGGATTGCAGCAGCTCAAGAAGGCAGTTCACCATCACCTCCCGAAGGGCAATTAGGGATGGGCAATAAATGCTGGTCTAACCAGCGACACCCACATCCCGCAAATGAATAAAAGAAAACAGCACTAAGCAGTGAAGAATCTTGTTGCTTTCTGATTGGCTGTGGGGAGATGTGGAGCTGCGATGATGCATCGGCAATGGCAGGAATGTGAGTCGGAGAAGATGGAGGCAGAAGGTCAAATGATGTCACCTGCAGGAATCTGCCCAACCAGAGTTGACAAAGCCAATGAAATGTGTAATGATCAAATGAACCACGCTGATTTAGTGGTGGTGACATGGACCTGCATTTTAAATTCCATCTGCAGAGACAGGACCTGCATTTTAAATTCCATCTGCTGTTGACTTGTTGACTTTGAAGAGTAAAGTTGGGCATTGTGTGAAACCAGTATTTCACCCAATCCTCTGTGTTTCCTCTGGGTGGAATATGTTAAAATCATTCCTAAATTACTGTTCTTAAAATGGAAGTAGATTTTGCTGAATTAATTCATGCTCCCCAAGTAGAAATCTCCAAACAAATTGACTGGAATAAAACAACTCAGTAAAAATCTCAATCTGCCGTGCAAAAGGCGTTTAAATCTCTCAAGTAAAGGCTGAAGCGGGTAACCTGATAAAGAGAGGTCTCTAACAAAATGAAAGGGAATAGGGTAGATGTAGAGAAACTATTTCTAATTGCGGGGGAGATCAGAACTAGAAGCCATAAATAATAATCTTTATTATTGTCACAAGTAGGCTGACATTAACCCTGCAATGAAGTTACTGTGAAAAGCCCCTAGTCGCCACATTCCGGTGCCTGTTCGGGGACACAGAGGGAGAATTCAGAATGTCCAATTCACTTAGCAAGCACGTCTCTCGGGACTTGTGGGAGGAAACCGGAGCACCCGGGTGAAACCCACGCAGGCACGGGGAGAACGTGCAGACTCAGCACAGGCAGTGACCCAAACCTGGGACCCTGGCACTGTGAAGCAACAGTGCTAACTACTGTGTTACAAATAGACAGTCACTAATCAATCAAAACAGGAATTCGGGAGAAACCTCTTTACCCAGCGAGTGGTGGGAATGTGGAATTATCCACAGTGGTTGAGATGAATAGTGGAGAGACATTTAAGGGGAAACTGGATAAAAACAGGAGCGAGAAAGGAATAGAATGATATGCTGCCAGGGTGAGATGGAGAGGGGAGAGGGAGGTCCAGAAAATTGGGAGAACATTTGGCTATTCAACATTCTTCAATAGGCAGATGTGGTCTCGATCTTTAACATGGATAAAATAGCTCCAAGTAGAGCATAAATTGAATCCAAAAGAAAGGAAGTTATGGTGAACTTTATAAAACCCTGCGTTGGGCCACAGCAGGATGATTAAGGCTTTGGTGGTGGGGGAGGGGGGGGTCTGGAGGAGATTCACTGGAATGATACCAGGGGGTGAGGGACTTCAGTTATGTGGAGAGATTAGAGAAGGTGTGATTGTTCTCCTGAGAGTGGAGAAGGTTAAGGGGAGATTTAATCGAGGTGTTGAAATTTATGAAGAGTTTTATTTAAGTAACGAGGGAGAAACTGTTCCCAATGGTAGGAGGGTTAGTAAACAGATGGGGCAGAGATTGACGATGAGATCCACAGGAGGAATAAGAAGAGGGTTTTTTTTCACATTGAGTTGTTGTGATCTGGGATGCACTTCCGGGAAGCAGTTTCAAAATACGGGATTCTCCATTGGCGTTTTCTCCACTTCACCGGCAGCGCACGCTCGCACATTTCCCTAGAATCCTGCTGCCAACGGGGGCGCACCGTGCCAGAAAACACGGCTGGAGTATCCCGCCCAATAGCTTTCACAAGGGAATTGGCGGGATATGGGTAGTGTGGACTCATTGGCTCGCTCTTTCACGGGGCTGGCACTGATGCAATGGGCTGAATGGCCTCCTTCTGTGTTCTTTGATTCTGTCACAGAGCCTAGGATTTGGCAATGAATTTGTGTGTCCGTAGAAACTCTTTGCTATGGTTACAATGAACTAAACTGAGACAGTGGAGGATATGACTCAAGAGATGAAAAAAATCCAGAGACAATCGTGTGCATTCCTTTTAAAGGATTTCAGCTGATCCATCCTGACACCAAGATTCTTCCTGTCATTTCAGTGTGCTGATGAGGATTGGTGCTCCGGCTGTAGTATTAATGTTGCACCAACATAGCATCAAGTGCAGTGCAGAAGGGAGACCATTCAGTCCATCTTACCTGTGCCGGCTCTTTGAAAGATCAACCCAACTGGCCCCACTCCTCCTGCCCTTTGCCTATAGTCCTGAAGTTTGTGTCTTTTCAGCTGTTCATCCAATTTTGACAACTGCATGGGTTTATTTCACAAAGTTACGCTCACAATAATTTATACACTTGCTGCAATTTCCTGTCCATTATTTTTTAAGTAATAGACTAGGAATTGGGCCATTCCTGCATTCCTTATTCTTGTTCCTGTTACTCACTACTCCACATTTCCAATTAGCCGCTAGGAAATTATAGGGGATGCAGAAACAGCTGATCGACCTGTCCATGTTTCTAACGAGACGGTGCAGACTATTTTTATTGCTGCAGCTAGAGATTAGGCAAGGCAACTGCTGAGAGTTTGTCTCCGCTTGTGAGAGAGTCGAGGGCAGAATCTCATTGAGGGAGGGAGCGCCCATTTAAGACCGAGATGAGGAGGAATTTCTTCTCTCAGCGAATCTGTGGGATTCTTTACCGCAGAGAGCTGTAGAAGCTGGGTCGTTAAGGGAAGCCGAGGCTGAGATAGATGGATTTTTAATCAGTGAGGGGATCGAGGGTCTTGGGGGATAAGGCGGGAAAGTGAAGTTGAGGATTATCATACCAGATCAGCAGGGTCTCATTGAATGGTGGAACAGATTCGATGGGCCGAATGGCCGACTTCCGCTCCTACGTCTTATCGCATAATTGTGTCCAGTTCTGGGATCCACAACAGGGGAATGATGTCAAGGCTTTGAAGAAGGTGCTGAGGAGATTTAGTAAGATGGTGCTGAGGGACTGGAGGATGTCAGATATGTGGAGAGACTGCAGAGGTTGGAAATGTTCACCTTAGGGAAGCGAAATAAACTGTTTCCAGTGGCTGAAGGTCACAGGTAATGGGTCAAAGACTGAGAGGGGGAGATGAGGAGAAATTAGTTTACACAGCGAATACTTGGAATGGAAAAATTTTCAGGAATATGGGGAGAGAGAGGGGAGAGCGGGACTCATTGCGTAGATCTTTCAAAGAGCTGGCATTGGCACATGATGGGCCAAATGGCCTCCTTCTGTGCTGTATTATTCCACGTCTCAGCTGAAGGATAGAACAACAATGACCTCATCATTGTACTCGTGTGCCTGCCCGATTCATGAGTGAGTGAGGGTTGAACCCGCAATCTGATTCAGAGGCATTAATGCTGCCCTGTCTAGGCCCAATGAATTAGGAATGTTTGGTGTCACGCAAGCATCCTGGCCCCGTGTTTCCAGACTGAAATGCTTTAAGTAAGAGTGACAGACCATGAGTCATGAACAGAATTAAAGATGTTGAGTAGGAGACACAGTATAGGCCATCGGTATCGTTGCCTCAATAGCAATAACAACAACAACTCATTGGGCGGAATTCTCCCAAACAATGACTATGAGTGGGCTTCTCCGGTCTCCCAGCCCTGTGTTCCCTGCTGGGAAACCCACGGGATGGGGTGCTCTGCCAGCGGGAACAGACAATCCCAAATAGCTGGAGATTTCCAGCCGGAAATGTCATTTTGGGCAGGAAATCCGGTGAGAATTCCGTTGGCTGTACCGGCACGGTCACCATCACAACTCACCCACTCCTTGCCATTTTCCTGGAGCTTGGGGAGATTCTCACTGAAAATTCCCACATCTATAATTTTCTCTGGAGTGGGGAACTAAAGACGCCGACAAGGCCGGCTCCTCGGAGACCGGGGGAATCCCTTTAAAGGCGCCCCAGATCTCAAAGTTAAGTTGAAGAACTCCCACCCCCCCGACCCACGGGCGTCGCGGCTCTCTGCAGACATGGGCAAGACCCTCAACCCTCGACCTCAGAGGGGCAACCTCCCCCCCCCCCCCCTTCACTAAATGTCCACGTCTCCAGGAATAGCGGGAAGTGCGTCAGTCAGAACGCAGCTTGAATTGCTCTCATGGAGACATAATAGCACAGAGCAGGCCATTCAGCCCATTGAGTGAACACCAGGGAGCCATGAAGTCAGTCCCATTCACCCCCCCCCACCCCTAAAGCACTGTAACTTTATTTCCTTCGAGTGCCGTTCCAAATGAGACCATTTGAGTGTTTCTCCTTCTACCCCTTTCATAAGGAGCAAGTTCCAGGTCATTCCCGCTTGCTATGTAAAATGTTCATTCCCACATCCCCATGTTCCTTCGTATCGCTTTCCCAAAGCCATAAATCTGTGTCCCTTGGTCCTTGAACCATCGGCCAATGGGAGCAGCTTTTCCTTGTCTACATTATTCAAACCCATCACGACCTTGTTCACCTCCGTCAAATCCCCCTCCCAAATCTCCTTCACTCCAAGAGGAACGCCCCCAGATTCACCAGCCTAACCTTGTGACTAACCCCCACCCCTCACCCCTGGAACCGTTCTGGTAAATCTCCTCTGCACCCACTCAATTTGCATTTTACACAGAAGCATAGAGAAATAGGAGCAGGAGGGGACCATTCGGCCCTTCGAGCCTCTTCCGCCATTCATTATGATCATGGCTGATCATCCAACTCAAGAGCCTGAATCCCGCTTTCCCCCCCATCCCCTTTGATCCCTCTAGCCCCAGGAACTACATCTAGCTCCTTTTTGAAAACCGAATCCTGAAACATAAAAAAAGTCTTCACAGGAATGCCACTAAAATAAAATTTGACAGCGGGACCCAAGAGGAGGTTCTAGGGCAGATATTATAAAATCTGGCCAGAGAGGCGGTGTTTAAGGAGCATCATAAATGTGCAGAGAGAGGCTTGGAATCACATAGAATTTACAGTGCATAAGGAGGCCATTCGGCCCATCGAGTCTGCACCGGCCCTTGGAAAGAGCACCCTACTTAAGCCCACACCTCCATCCCATTGCCGTAACCCAGTAACCCCACCCAACCGTTTTGGACGCTAAGGACAATTGAGCATGGCCAATCCACCTAACCTGCACATCTTTGGACTGTGGGAGGAAACCGGAGCACCCGGAGGAAACCCACGCAGACACGGGGAGAACGTGCAAACTCCACACAGACAGTGACCCAAGCTGGGAATTGAACCTGGGGCCCTGGCGCTGTGAAGCAACAGTGCTAACCACTGTGCTACCGTGCTGCCCATGATGGCATTATTGGGGATGTGCAAGAGGCCAGAGTTGGAGGGGCACAAGATTTGAAAGTTTTTTGTTGGGCTAGAGGAGCGTTAGCGAGATGGGGGAGGAGTGACAATCCTGGAGGGATTTAAAAGCAAGGATGAGGAATTTAGAATCAAGACATTGTCAGCGGGTATAGGGGTGATGGGTGAACGGGGTTTGGTGCAGGTACGGACACAGGCTGCGTAGCCTCGCATATAAAGAAAGTTATGGAATTAGAGGGAACTTGACTGTGTGATCAAAGCAAAATACTGCGGAAACTGCAAATCATAAAAAATGTTTTTATATGGGAGTTGTTCTGACCTTCCACAATAACAAGAGGCTTTCTTTGTACCCCACCTATATATTCCTCATTGTGAGACTGGGCATTTAGCAGTTGTTGAAGGTACTTGGTGCTAAGGTAGTCTGTACATTCAGATCTGACTATACCCTCAGTGAAAACACCCGACAATATTCATCAGAGGAATGATAATACTTTTGTTTTCTATTGGAGACGCTGCCTTTGAAAGAGATATTAACCTGAAGCTCCACCTGTCAGGTGAATGTAAAAGATCACATGGACAGCACTGAAATCGGAGCAGGGATGTTCTGCCAGGTGCTCTGGTCAACATTAATTGTTCAACCGACATGACTAAAAATGGATTATCTGGGACTTATACCATTAGTGGGAGCTTGCTGTGCATATATTGGCTGCCATGTTTCCTGTATTGGAACAGTGACTGCACTTTAAAAGTATTTCATTGGCTGTGAAGTATTTTGGGACGTGCTGAGGTTGAGAAAGGTCAGATAGAAACATCTTTCTGTGTCTGGATTGAGTTTGAACCCAGATCTCAGACCAGCTAAATCTGTACACTGGGGGCGGTGGGGAGGGGGTCCATGTCAGGAAATTCTGTGCCATCCATTTACCTGTCCTCCACCTCGTGTTCCTCTGCATTGTGTGGGGATGAGCCTTTTCCATCAACTTAACTTCACGCAACTTGAAAGGTTAGGGCGCGGTGATTGAAGCAAAAATCAATTTGAATGCTGCAGATCCAGTCTGAAATGTCACAGCTCCTCAAACAGAGCTGGTTTCTAGCGAGCTGGTTTCTATGTCTGTGCTGTCGAACGCACTGGTTAGATCACATCCCATCCCACAATGACACAGCCATTCCAGTTTGAAGAAGAATGAAGGGCGGGATTCTCTGATCCTGAGGAGGTGTTGACGCCTTCGTAAAGGCCGTCGCGTTTCACGACGGTGTCAACAGGCCCTCAGGAGCAGCGATTCTGAGCCCTTCAGTGGGCCAGCACGGCACTGGAGCGACCCACGCTGCTCCAGCAGCCGATACCAGCCTCAAATAGGCTCCGCGGGTCTGCGCATGTGCGCTGCGGCCGGCACGGGCGCACTGCAACAGGCGCGGTTGCGCGCATGCGCGGTGGCTCCCTTCTCCGCACCGGCCCCGACGCAACACGGCATAGGGGTACAAGGGCCGGCTCGGAGCAAAAGAGGCCCCCAGCACGAGACATGTGACATTTATTCAAACTGTGATGGGCTTCATGAGGAGCTGCTCTGCTCCCGAGACCCCAGCTACATTGCTCGCAGGACAGAGGAGAAAGCACTGAGGGACACACGTTTCTACCACTCCCTTCTGTCCAGAAGAATATTGGACCAGACTCTGCTGTGAAGGTGGCAGAACAATATCACTGGTTAAAAGTAGATTGAGAGGATGGTGGGCTTTATAAACACAGGTGTAGAGTACAAGAGTGAATAAGTTGTACTGAACCTTCACTAAATCACTGGTTAGTCTCCAGCTGGAGGATTGTGTCCAGTTCTGGTCACTACACTTAAGGAAGAATGTCGAGGCTTTGGAGGGGGTGTTGAGGAGATTTATTGGAATGTTCCCAGGAGTGAGGGACTTCAGTTAACGTGGAGGGGCTGGGATTGTTCTCCTTGGAGTGAGAACGTTAATGGGAGGTTTAATAGAGGAGTTCATAGTTATAAATGATTTTGATCGGGTAAATGAGGAAAGGCTGTTTTCACTAGCAGGAGTCAACGTGGGATTTGGAGCTTGACTCGGTGCTGAAATGTCCTCAACTGAGATACTGTCTCCCTCAGTTGTTTCTGCTATTGTCAGGTCCTCAGGTATGTACAGGTCTTCACCTGACTCAGTTTGTTGTGGACTCTCGATAGACTTTGTCTCTGGTAAACTAGTTCTCGTTGCTAAAGGTTGATCAGCATGTCTTTCCTACACGACATCATCCCGAGTTTGAACGATGTAGGGGGCTGGTCTGTGCTAAGCTGATGGCAGGTATCCACTCCTCACTGGTGGTATAGTTCCTTTGCCAATACTTTCTGACCTTTATCAAAAACACGTTGTTTAGCCCTGGTCTCAGGCCACAATACCCGGTTTCGCTGTTTCCTCTCAACAATCTCTCGTCTTTGGCAGCTAAAGCAGATCAAACGCTGTGCGTAACTGACATTTACCATGAGTAATGTTTGAGAACTTTGGGTTGTCGAATGTGTTGTATTCCCGTGTCTTGTCAGGAATTGGCTGAGTCGTTTAGACAATGATCTTTGATCACGAGTTACCTTCGATAATTAATGAACGGTTGTGAAATGAACTGTGGCCCATTGTCGCTAACAAGTTGTTCAGGGTAACCGAATCTTGCAAAAATATCATCCAGTCTTTTTATTGTTCTCTCCAAGAATGTTGTCTTCATAATGGTGGCTTCAGGCCATTTCCAGACCGCGTTGACCACAATCAAACATTCTCCCATCGAATGGTTCGGTATAATCTATATGAACCCTTTGCCAAGGCCCTTCTGGCCATTCTCATGGATGTAATGGCGCTAGTGGTGGCAGGTTTCAAATCCTTGTACAAACCAAACACATGCCCGCCTTCTCCCCGATTTCACTATCGAAGCCTGGCCACCAAATAGCTTCTGGCTGTCTCCTTCATTCTTACTATCCCATAATGACCTTCATGAATTTGGTTTAGGACACATTCTCTCAACAATGGCGGAATGATGACCCTCATTCTCCGGAGTAGGCCGCCAGCCTCAACGGATAGTTTGAGAATTTGGGTAACATGTGGCTTCAACTCCGGGTTTGCTCCCATGGTCTTGTCATGAAGCACCATGTCCAGAACTTCTGACACGAGTGGATTATTTCTGGTCCCTTCTTAACTGGTCCTGTTACTGGAGTGTTAGCGACTTCTTTGAAATAGAAAATATTACCACTCGAACTATTCATTGACGACACATTGGGGTAAAGGTGATGTAGAGAATCCATCAGCGTTACCATGGAGATTTGATATTTTATTATTGTGTATGTATGCGCTGACAACAACAAAGATCATCTCTGCATCCGGCTCGTTGCTGGAGATGAAATACTGGTGTGCGGCCCAAGTACCGTTCTCAGTGGTCGATGATCCATCAGCAAAGCAAATTTCTGTCCATATAGATATTAGTAAAAATGCTTCTTAAAATGATGCCTGGAGCTTCCTTCTCTATCTGTGCATTGTCCATTTCTGCTTTGCCCAAGGATCTTGATGCAAACACTTCATTGCATCTCTTCACCATTGGGTATTATGTGAGAAACCACAGCTCCCACCCTGGATGGGAATGTGTCGCAAGCCAGCTGCAATGGTAACTTCGATTGAAGTGTGTCAGGATCTCTGACTTTAGTAATGCCTCCTTAATTTGTACAAAGGCGTTCCCCCACTGAGGCCCCAAATCAAACCAAGTTCTGTTAGATAGCGGGGTGGCTGCCAACGCCGGGAAACACCCAGCTAAACGTGCTCGACGCTGGACCCTGTTTCTTTTCTCTTAAATCGCGCCCATCATCTAAGTCTGCTTAGAATTTGATCCATGGTACGCTAGAATAACGCAGGTGCAGACATGCTGCCAAATGGAAGTAATTTATACCTGGAATAGCCCCTGTCATGTTCAGCAAATATTGTTGTGAATCTGGATCCATATTTACCTGGAGATAAACATGACTAAGGTCAACTTTACTGAAGTCTGGCCTCCAGCCAACCCAGGAAATAAATCAATTAAAGGCAGAGGACACAGTTCCCGATTGATAGTGACTTTAAAATTGCCGCACATGTGTAAAAAGCCATCTTACTTCATCACGGGTACTATAGATGTGGCCCAATCACTTCCATTAATGGTGTTGCACATTCTCCCCGTGTGTGCGTGAGTTCCCTCCGGGTGCTGCGGTTTCCTCCCACAGCCCAAAGATGTGCAGGTTCGGTGGATTGGCCGTGCTAAATTGCCCCTTGGCGCCCAAAGGTTAGGTGGAGTTATGAGGATATGGCCTTAGGTAGGATGCTCATTCAGACGGTTGGTGTAGATGGGCCAAATGGCTTACTTCTGCACTGCAGGGACTCTATTCTATGGACTTTGCAGGAGGTTGAAAGTTTCACCTCTCATCATTCTCAGGAAGGACTAGTGTGTCCACCAAAATTTTGTTCGCCTGGACAAATTATTTGAATCTTTCAGTGTCTGAGTTCCAACGCTCGGTGCTTTCATCATTTCATCCCACGATGCCAAAACCCCCCTGTGTAAGCACAAATGTGTCAGAAAAAGTTTTTTGCACGATCTCGCTTCTTTTTAAAATCTTTTTACCCAGGTAACCCTGAGTTCAGCCTGTTGCTTTTCAAGTTTTGCAAAAGCTGTGGCAAAACTCTCCTAGCTCTCAATTAACCATTGCAGGGTGTCTGTTTGTTGCTACTCACTGTAGAGGGAGCACTGTTCCAGAACATTCCGGGCAGAGCACTTGACAAGCTTCTTTTGATGCTGTTTGCATCAAATTCGTTGTTTAAGTTTTGGTTCCTTCGATTGTTTCTGCTATTATTCTGCACCCCTCTGTTGCCAGCTTTGGTAGAGTGATGTTTTGATGTTCTTTATCCCTTTTTGGATGGCTGCAGGGTGGATCGACGATTTTGTTCCTCCACCAGGTGTCATCAGTTTGTTTTGGGGTGTTTGCAGTGTGGATTATCCACCTCGTCATGGTATTTTTAAAGGATAGGCTTGCAGACCACGAAGGCACAAAAAAACAAGAGCTTAATTGGAAAGGTGTTGTCACACAGGCTGCGAGACGAGACGGACTGTTAGCCCGACCAAATTGCCGATGACATCATCAATACAGCACATGACCATACTCTTAACTTGACTCTGTTCCAATTCAGAACAGGCAACACTTCTGATATGTGCCGACGCACACCCCCAAACTAAGTCAGGTTAATTATACAAATGGTGCTCTGCTTTTCAATGTTAACATGGATACATCTTTTATATTCACTATTCCAGCTGTAAGCCAGGATACAGGGGAGAGAGGTGCGAGGAACTAACACTACTGTCTCACGCAACCCAGCAGTCAGAACTATACATGTACATTGCAGTTGGAATAGGTGTTGCATTGCTCTTCAGCGGGCTCGCTGTTCTTCTCTATTACTGCTGTCGAAACAGGTAAGCTCAGTAAGTAAATAAAGTTCACAGTAAAGGGGCTGACCCTTGTTGAAATAGAGACAAATTGCGTTTATATAGTGCCTTTCTCAACCTCAGAAGTTCCCGCCGTTTTCCGCAGCCAATGAAATGCCATTTGAAGCCCATTGCAAGCTCCCAGGAACATCAACGTCACAATGATCTGTCCATCCAATAACTTTTAGTGATGCTGGTTGAAGGATGAATCTTAACCAAGGTCACTGCTCCCCTGGTCTTCTTCAAAATAATAGTGGTGGGATCTTTTTTGTCTGTTTGAGAAATTAAGCAGAGACCTACCACCCTCCAAGGTCTCTGCGCTCCTCTCATTCTGGCCTTTTTTGCATCTTGATCATTGGTGGCCATGCCTTCAGCTGCTTGCACCCTAAGCTCTGGAATTTCCCCCCGAAACCTCACCACCTCTCTACCTGTACAGCTCTTCATAAGTAAGAAGTCTTACAACACCAGGTTAAAGTCCAACAGGTTTGTTTCAAACACGAGCTTTCGGAGCCCTGCTCCTTCCTCAGGTGAATGGAGAGGTCTTCATAAAACCTTTTTTATCAAACTTTAAGCGATCTGCCCGAAAACCCCTTCAGTGGCCTGGTGTTAAATGCTTATTTGATCATTTTCTTGTGAAGTTCTTTGGGATGTTCCAGCACATCAAAGATATTGTACGAATGCAAAGGTATTACAAATTCTTCATTTACTGTTCCACTGTGAAGGGACATTGAAGCATGTTTGATGCAGTCCATTTTCCATTCTTGCTTTTCCAGTCATTTCTAATTAACGCGCGGACTTGGCCATATTTGGGATGGTAACAATAAGCCAGAGGTGACGGCCTGAACAGCCGCCTTCAGGTGGTATAAAACTTCTACTGTTCCAAGTTCAGGATGGGCGGCACAGTGGTTAGCACTGCTGCTTCACAGCACCAGGGAGCCGGGTTCGATTCCCGGCTTGGGTCACTGTCTGCGCGGAGTCTGCACGTTCTCCCCGTGTCTGCGTGGGTTTCCTCCGGGCGCTCCGGTTTCTTCCCCCAAGTCCCGAAAGACGTGCTTATAGAATTATAGAACAGTACAGCACAGAACAGGCCCTTCGGCCCTCGATGTTGTGCCGAGCAATGATCACCCTACTTAAACCCACGTAACCCGTATACCCGTAACCCAACAATCCCCCCATTAACCTTACACTACGGGCAATTTAGCATGGCCAATCCACCTAACCCGCACATCTTTGGACTGTGGGAGGAAACCGGAGCACCCGGAGGAAACCCACGCACACACGGGGAGGACGTGCAGACTCCACACAGACAGTGACCCAGCCGGGAATCGAACCTGGGACCCTGGAGCTGTGAAGCATTGATGCTAACCACCATGCTACCGTGAGGTGAATTGGACATTCTGAATTCTCCCTCCGTGTACCTGAATAGGCGCCGGAATGTGGCGACTAGGGGCTTTTCACAGTGACTTCATTGCAGTGTTAATGTAAGCCTACTTATTATTATTATTATTAGTATACATTGTGACAGTGATTGTATCTATTTGCAGATGCCGGAAATCCAAACAAATGTACAGCAAATGTTCTGTGGAGGCACGGGTTTGACCGCGCCCGTGAGGTGCGCCAATGACAGTTGGCAAAACCATTTCTGGTGCTATTATTGTTGAACAGCATCGCACTTTGTGGGAAACTCAATCAACACCAAGAACTAATCTGGAAGAGAACTCTGTGCGTTTGCGTCACCGCATGAACACAGCAGATTTTTGTAACTGTACGCAGAACCGAGAATCACCCGTTAAGACCCTGTCTGCCTGAGGTTTTTAAATTCAATTCATAATAAGTAAATATTGAAATAATGATTATTCTCTGCATTTCCCCTCCAAACAACTATCTGTCCACTCAAAGCTGCCTGTTTCCAGATTTGTTTTTCTGATTGGGGTTGCGTTTGTTTATCACAGATTACTCAACTGGGGAAAGGGCCATTCAGCCCCTCCAGGTTGAAATCCACTCTCAACCGGTGCGCGCTCGTTCTTCCAGATACCACACCCAATGAGGTTGAGCAGTGTGGCCCAGACTTTGATTCCCAGTTGCCATGCGTACGCCGATCCGGAGGACATGGCCAACAGGTCTTCCTGGGCTTCAGAAACAAAACCCAGCCTGGGTTCTTGCTGCAGAGAGCTGTCCGACGTCAGCCCAGGAACACTCCAAAGGTGGTGGGTGAAAAAGATGGACTTTAGGATAAAGAGGATGTTCGGCTCCTTGATCCAGTTTCCTCCATTCAGTCAGATCATGGTTAACTCCAGGTGCTCACGTCGCTTCCGTGACCCTTCCTACCCTCCCCCAACAATCATCCATCAATCTCCGTTCTGAAATTCGGAATTGAACCCCAATAGCAACAACCTGTTGGGGGAGAGTTTTAACATTCCAGGTCAATAACCTTTCCTCAGAACAGGAGTTATTTGGAGAGAAGTTGGAGAGTGGGAAAGGGGGAGGGGGAGGGAAGGAAAGAACGAGAGGGAAGGTCTGTGATTGGGCAGAAGAGATTCATGGCAAGTGGGCTGGCGGAGGAAGGCAAAAGGAAATGGCAACTGAACCAATAGGGAAATAAAAACTGTGTCTGGAGGAGGTGTGAGTGGGAAAAGCAGGGGAGTGGGGAAGGATGTGGAAATCTGGGAGGTGAACAACAACAAATTGCATTATTTCCATCGTGCAAAAAAGGTTCTAACTCACATCAATTGAATAATGAAGTTTGACACTGAGACACGGAAAGAAAACAGATGGGTGCAGGTTAACAAATGACATAAAAGAGGAGAGCGGGATGGAGGGGAGGTGGCAAAGTTTAGGGATGAAAGGCCAGAGATTAGGGTCTAGACAGCTGAAAACACTGTTGCCAATAGTGGAGTGAAGGAAGTGGAGGCTAGAATTGAAGAAAAGCAGAGACCTAACAGGGTTGGAGGAGGTTACAGAAATAGGGAGGGTTGTGGGGGGCTGGAGAAGGTTTCGGAGATTAAGTGTATTGTTAGGACTGGAGGGGGTTACAAGATAGGGAGGGTTATAGGGACTGGAGGAGGTTATAGAGAAAGGGAGGGTTATAGGGACTGGAGGAGGTTATAGAGATAGGGAGGGTTATAGGGACTGGAGGACGTTATAGAGATAGGGAGGGTTATAAGGACTGGAGGAGGTTACAGAGATAGGGAGGGTTATAGGGACTGGAGGAGGTTACAGAGATAGAGAGGGTTATAGGGACTGGAGGAGGCCACAGAGAAAGGGCGGGTTATAGGGACTAGAGGAGTTAAAGAGATAGGGAAGGTTATGGAGACTGGAGGAGGTTAGATAAATAGGGAGGGTTGGGGGGCTGGAGGAGGTTACAGAGATAGGGAGGGTTATAGGGACTGGAGGAGGTTATAGAGATAGGGAAGGTTGTGGAGACTGGAGGAGGTTATAGAGATCAGGGGCGGTATGCTCCGCCCCGCCGCGCCACATTTCTGCCTCACCCCGCCGGCGGGATTCTCCGTTACGTCGGCCGGTCAGTGGGGTTTCCCATTGTGGGGCAGCCCCACGCCGTCGGGAAACCCCCGGGCTGCCGGCAAAACGGAGCATGCCGCTGGCGGTGAGAATCCAGCCCGAGGGAGTGTTCTGGGGAATGAGGGAGGTTACAGAGACAGAGAGGGTTCTGGGGACTGAGGGAGGTTACAGAGACAGAGAGGGTTCTGGGGACTGAGGGAGGTTACAGAGACAGAGAGGGTTCTGGGGACTGAGGGAGGTTACAGAGAAAGGGAGTGTTCTGGGGACTGAGGGAGGTTACAGAGACAGAGAGGATTGTCAAGGCTGGAGGAGGTTACAGAGATAGAGAGGGTTATAGGGACTGGAGGAGGTTACAGAGATAGAGAGGGTTATAGGGACTGGAGGAGGTTACAGAGAAAGGGAGTGTTCTGGGGACTGAGGGAGGTTACAGAGACAGAGAGGGTTCTGGGGACTGAGGGAGGTTACAGAGACAGAGAGGATTGTCAAGGCTGGAGGAGGTTACAGAGATAGAGAGGGTTATAGGGACTGGAGGAGGTTACAGAGATAGAGAGGGTTATAGGGACTAGAGGAGGTTACAGAGAAAGGGAGTGTTCTGGGGACTGAGGGAGGTTACAGAGACAGAGAGGATTGTCAAGGCTGGAGGAGGTTACAGCAATAGGGACTGTGTAGGGGCTGGAGAAGATTACAGAGCAGGGGGTGGCTGGATGGAGGAGGTTACAGAGATAGGAAAAGATGAAGGTCATGGATGGAATTGAAAACAAGGATGAGAATTCTAAAATTAAGGCAGGCGAATGATGAATTTTGGTGCTTTTACAGAAAGGTGCTATACTGTTAAACAGCCAATTGTTTTTGAGGCTGGTTGAGGCAGAATTTAAGATCTTTAAGGTTGAAGAGCTTTGTTCTGATCTTCAAAGACTAGGTATAACATTGCGTTTCGGGGCACTAGGAGTTGGGGTGGTGGGGTGGTGGATGGGTGTGAGGGGTGGGGGTTTCGGGGGAGCTGTCAGTTGGGGTGGTGGGGTGGTGGATGGGTGTGAGGGGTGGGGGTTTCTGGGGAGCTGTCAGTTACGGGTTCACTCTGCGATGAATCTGATGATCTGAGGGGGAAGCAGGGGTTATTTATTTCCAAGGATTTAGTTTCTATCTTCAATCCCCTGTTCCCGATCCCTTAAACACCTTCTGGGTTTGCTCGACCCACACTTGGTCGATTGATGCCCAGTCTCAGCCCACAGCTCACAGCCTATGGTGAAGACAGGAGCGAGCAGGAAGTGCTCAATAAGCATCTTCAGCTGTGCAGTTCCTGTTATTTGGAAGCAGTCACATCCTCTGTCGCTCACCAACTCAGAACTTGCTGCCTGAGCCACATTACATCAAATTAAAATCCATGATAGCATTTAGAAAAACACATATCAAGCTGTTCAACAAACCTTATGCATTGTCAATATTTATTCATTAATACAAATAAATTATTTTTTGTCCTAATTCATAATTCATTGTGCATCATATTAAAACTATTGCTGCCTATTACAATTGTATTTGTAGTAATATTTTCACAAAGCTGCTTCTGTATTTTTATATCTGTG
Organism: Scyliorhinus canicula; assembly: GCF_902713615.1. Taxonomy (NCBI): domain Eukaryota; kingdom Metazoa; phylum Chordata; class Chondrichthyes; order Carcharhiniformes; family Scyliorhinidae; genus Scyliorhinus; species Scyliorhinus canicula. Next base: position 272,299,046 of record NC_052148.1, read on the forward strand.
GAACTGGTGCCTATTTTGGGCTCTGTACTGTTTCAAAAGGAGAGATACCCAACCATATTTTTATTGATTCGTTCTTGGGAGTTTAACATCACCGGCAAGGTCGACCATTCTTGCCCATCCCTAATTGCCCTTGAGAAGTTAGTGGTGAGCAGTCCTTGTGGTATAGGTACAACAGCTCTCTGTGTAAAAACAAAAATCTCAATCCTCTCCGGGTCCATGTTACTGCCTGGGAGGGAATTCCAAGTTTCAGACCCAGGGGCAGCAAGGGAATGATGTGTTAGGCGGGTTGGTTTGACGTTGACTGCAACTGGATGCAGGGAAGCTAGAAACAAACGTCTAACACCGGAGATGATCCAACACGGTTTTATTTAAACTAAGAACGGCTGGACATGTTCAGCTGTGGGTTGACACTCGACTAATCCTACTGACCACCTCTTACTGGCTCGACCAGACTTACTGGCTACCACACGGCAATAATGTCCACTGACTTGTGCACTCTGACTGTCTCAGTGTCTGGGTCCCGAAAAGAGCGGGAGCCTTAATGCTCTGTGAGCTTTATAGTGGTGGTGTCTTGTCTGGTGATTGGTTGTTCTGTGTTGTGTGTTCATTGGTCATCCTATGTGTCAATCACTGCCTGTCTGCATCTCATTATATACATGAGTAGATATTATGACAGTGAACAGCTGATGTATGTCCACCATTGAATTGGTTAAGGAGATGGAGTCTTGGTTCTGTTGTTACTTCCCTGATGTCTCATTGCCCTCATGCACCATTATCAGCTCACAATCCCAGCACGTTATGGAGCAAATATATCTCAGCTGAAGGGTTGGGAAAATGTGATGTCCCGCTGTTACTGAGCCCCTTTTTTTGGCATTCTCCAGGGGCAAGGCTATCTCAAGGGTCTTTTTCACGTCTAGGTTGGTCTCCGCCAGTAATTATTTTGGGTTGTGACATGGTTAATCCCACACACCAGTCTATCGCGTAGCGTCTTGGTGAGGGAAAGCCCAGATTTGCAGTACTCTGCTAACTTCTGCAATCTACTAAGGAATTCTGTAAAGCGTTCCCCCGGGGTTCTGCCCGCCATATTAAAGCAATAATGTTGGAGGATGATGGATGGCTTTGGGTGATAATGCTTCCGCATCACGTCTACGAGCATATCGAACGTTTTAGTGTTGGGGCAGCTGGGTAAGTTAGGCTTTTTACGATGCTAAACGTGGGGCCCCACAGTAGGGTTACCTTCTGCTTCTCATTCCCTTCAATGCTGTTGGCACAAAGGACATAGCGCATGCGCTCGGCATACTGGGCCCAGACTTCCACGTGTGTATCTCACGGCTCGTGTGTGCCAATGAAGGGCTCTTACTGGAGCTGTTTTCTGTACTTTTAAAGGCTGCCCAGAATTCCATACTTGATCCTTGTCACCATTTTAATAACTCCAGGTGCAGCCAGGCTAGAAGGAAAGAAGATTTATTCCGCAACATAAATAAAGGCACAGTCAGGGTGGACAGGACCAGCATTGCAGCCCAGGACCATTGGGAACTCCCTGGCCCGGGTCTGGGTCAGTATTTAAAACTACGCTCAGTAAGGGATCCCACACTCCACGAAGCCCTGGGGAGATCAATCAGTGACTCCCAAGTGGTCTTCCTGAGGGTTATAACAGAGAGGTTGCTGTGATTTGGAAGTTGCTGCCTGAAAGCGTAGCGGAAGCAGATTCAATGGTAACTTTCAAAAGGGTCTAGGGTACAAGGTACAGGATAGATAGTCAAAAGGATCTCGTGAATGACTAAAAGCTGCACGAACGTGGGAAGAAGAGCAGGAGAGTGGAACTAATTGGATAGCTCTATCAAAGGGCTGGCACGGACATGATGGGTTGAATGGCCTGCTTCTTTGCTGCAGGATTCCATGATTCGTTAATACGCACATATTTATATCCTGGTGAACTTCATCCCAAAAAGTCCAATTGTGTAGTTGCTGTGTTGTGGAACAGTATTCTCTACACATCCCATTGCAGGATGTTTGGGTTCATCTAATTACTTGGTTTGAGGCTGCCAGTAACTCTCAAACTGTAGTGACTCACGAATAATTAGGCCCATTTCTCGCATAACAGGGACAAATGATCTAGGCTTGAGGCACAAACCAGCAGACAGATTTGATTAGACTAATAACCGTGCCTATCTGTCTTGCCGTTGATACTTTGCTGCGTTACAGCAGGAGAGCTTTGTGGAACTGGAGAATCAACCATACAGCACAAAACGAGGCCATTCAGCCCATTGGAACTATGCTGCCTCTTTGATGTGCTATTCCATTAGCTCCTCTCCACTGCTCTTTCCCCGTACCTCTGTACTCCACCTTTCCAGGTATTTATCCTATTTCCGATTTGAAAGCATCTATTGAATCTGCTTCCATTGGCCCTTTGAGGCAGCGTCTTCACAACTCAATTTGTCAGGATTGTCTCACCTCGCCTCTGGTTCCTTTGCTGATTATCTTCATTCTGTGTTCTCTGGTTAGTGACCCTCTTCCCTGTGGGAACAGATTCTCCTTATTCACATGATCTAGATCCCTGACAGCACTGACCACGTATTAAATATCCTCTTAACCTTCTCAGCTCGAAGGAGAACCAGTCCATCTTCTTCAGTCTCTCCACGTAACCCCTCCTCCCTGGTCCCCTTCCAGTAAATCAGCTCTGCAAGGCCTCCACATCGTCTGTAAAGTGTGGTGCTCACACAATACGACACAGTGTTGGTCCACAATGCCAAATTTTGAGGGCTGTTGTTCAACATTTCAACAACCCTTCATCTCTCAGTCACACTTGGTTAGGAAGAAAGATTCAAACATTGGCTAACTCAGTGCAGCTGACTTGTGCATTTGCTGCTTCGTACTTGTCTCCAGCATCAGACTGATACTTCCTGTTGAGCATTCAACACTCATTGCAGCCGCCCAATAAAAACGTTTTGGGCGGGTATTCCCGTTAGCCGACGGCGAAATCAGGAAATGCGATTGGGCGGAGAATACCTTCCGTCGTCAAAATCGCGGCACGTGCCGATTCGGCTCCAAATCGTGATTCTCTGTCACCTGGAAAACGGCGTCAATGCGTTTCCCTCCGTACGTACAGGAGGCACCGTTTGCATATCATTAGCGGGCCTGACCCGGTATTCCCCGGGGTCTCCGTGATTCTCCGCCTCCGATGGGTCGAGTTCCCAACAGCGAGGTTCACTTGTGTGTTTAAAAATCGTGAAACCGGCATGGCAGCTGCTGAGGGAGAGAGAGGGGGTACGGAAGGAGTCCAACATCGCCATAGTTTACTGACAGTCGTGCTGCTGGCCGGGGGGTGTAGCGGGGGGTGGCCAAGAGGTGGGCTGTGGGGTCGGGGTGGTCGGGCACTGAACTCCATTGCCGCAGCCGGCAAGGCAGCTGCGCACGCCGCTAACAGCACACTGTGAACTTAGTGACACGGGTCGTATGGGAATAACCCCAGGGCACTCCCCTGGGTGCCCTCTGGCCCCAGCCAACCCATCAGCTGTATGGCCGCACTCCAGCACAACCAGTGCCATCTTGTTGGCTGGGATGAGTGTGTGTGGGGAGTGTAATGTGTGTGTGTGGCTGGGATGAGTGTGTGTGGGGAGTGTAATGTGTGTGTGGGGCTGGGATGAGTGTGTGTGGGGAGTGTAATGTGTGTGTGGGGCTGGGATGAGTGTGTGTGGGGAGTGTAATGTGTGTGTGCGGCTGGGATGAGTGTGTGTGGGGAGTGTAATGTGTGTGTGCGGCTGGGATGAGTGTGTGTGGGGAGTGTAATGTGTGTGCGGCTCGGATGAGTGTGTGTGGGGAGTGTAATGTGTGTGTGGGGCTGGGATGAGTGTGTGTGGGGAGTGTAATGTGTGTGTGGGGCTGGGATGAGTGTGTGTGGGGAGTGTAATGTGTGTGTGAGGCTGGGGTGAGTGTGTGTGGGGAGTGTAATGTGTGTGTGTGGCTGGGATGAGTGTGTGTGGGGAGTGTAATGTGTGTGTGGGGCTGGGATGAGTGTGTGTGGGGAGTGTAATGTGTGTGTGTGGCTGGGATGAGTGTGTGTGGGGAGTGTAATGTGTGTGTGTGGCTGGGATGAGTGTGTGTGGGGAGTGTAATGTGTGTGTGGGGCTGGGATGAGTGTGTGTGGGGAGTGTAATGTGTGTGTGCGTCTGGGATGAGTGTGTGTGGGGAGTGTAATGTGTGTGTGCGGCTGGGATGAGTGTGTGTGGAGAGTGTAATGTGTGTGTGCGGCTGGGATGAGTGTGTGTGGGGAGTGTAATGTGTGTGTGGGGCTGGGATAAGTGTGTGTGGGGAGTGTAATGTGTGTGTGGGGCTGGGATGAGTGTGTGAGGGCAGTGTAATGTGTGTGCGGCTGGGATGAGTGTGTGTGGGGAGTGTAATGTGTGTGTGGGGCTGGGATGAGTGTGTGTGGGGAGTGTAATGTGTGTGTGGGGCTGGGATGAGTGTGTGTGGGGAGTGTAATGTGTGTGTGTGGCTGGGCTGAGTGTGTGTGTGGAGTGTAATGTGTGTGTGGGGTTGGGATGAGTGTGTGTGGGGGAGTGTAATGTGTGTGTGGGGCTGGGATGAGTGTGTGTGGGGAGTGTAATGTGTGTGTGCGGCTGGGATGAGTGTGTGTGGGGAGTGTAATGTGTGTGTGCGGCTGGGATGAGTGTGTGTGGGGGAGTGTAATGTGTATGTGCGGCTGGGATGAGTGTGTGTGGGGAGTGTAATGTGTATGTGCGGCTGGGATGAGTGTGTGTGGGGAGTGTAATGTGTGTGTGCGGCTGGGATGAGTGTGTGTGGGGAGTGTAATGTGTGAGTGCGGCTGGGATGAGTGTGTGTGGGGAGTGTAATGTGTGTGTGCGGCTGGGATGAGTGTGTGTGGGGAGTGTAATGTGTGTGTGCGGCTGGGATGAGTGTGTGTGGGGAGTGTAATGTGTGTGTGAGGCTGGAATGAGTGTGTGTGGGGAGTGTAATGTGTGTGTGTGGCTGGGATGAGTGTGTGTGGGGAGTGTAATGTGTGTGTGGGGCTGGGATGAGTGTGTGTGGGGAGTGTAATGTGTGTGTGCGGCTGGGATGAGTGTGTGTGGGGAGTGTAATATGTGTGTGCGGCTGGGATGAGTGTGTGTGGGGAGTGTAATGTGTGTGTGCGGCTGGGATGAGTGTGTGTGGGGAGTGTAATGTGTGTGTGCGGCTGGGATGAGTGTGTGTGGGGAGTGTAATGTGTGTGTGCGGCTGGGATGAGTGTGTGTGGTGAGTGTAATGTGTGTGTGTGGCTGGGATGAGTGTGTGTGGTGAGTGTAATGTGTGTGTGGGGCTGGGATGAGTGGGTGTGGGGAGTGTAATGTGTGTGTGTGGCTGGGATGAGTGTGTGTGGGGAGTGTAATGCGTGTGTGCGGCTGGGATGAGTGTGTGTGGGGAGTGTAATGTGTGTGTGCGGCTGGGATGAGTGTGTGTGGGGAGTGTAATGTGTGTGTGGGGCTGGGATGAGTGTGTGTGGGGAGTGTAATGTGTGTGTGCGGCTGGGATGAGTGTGTGTGGGGAGTGTAATGTGTGTGTGTAGCTGGGATGAGTGTGTGTGGGGAGTGTAATGTGTGTGCGGCTGGGATGAGTGTGTGGGGAGTGTAATGTGTATGTGCGGCTGGGATGAGTGTGTGTGGGGAGTGAAATGTGTGTGTGCGGCTGGGATGAGTGTGTGTGGGGAGTGTAATGTGTGTGTGCGGCTGGGATGAGTGTGTGTGGGGAGTGTAATGTGTGTGTGCGGCTGGGATGAGTGTGTGTAGGGAGTGTAATGTGTGTGTGTGGCTCGGATGAGTGTGTGTGGGGAGTGTAATGTGTGTGTGCGGCTGGGATGAGTGTGTGTGAGAGTGTAATGTGTAAGTGTGGCTGGGATGAGTGTGTGTGGGGAGTGTAATGTGTGTGTGAGGCTGGGATGAGTGTGTGTGAGAGTGTAATGTGTGTGTGCGGCTGGGATGAGTGTGTGTGGGGAGTGTAATGTGTGTGTGGGGCTGGGATGAGTGTGTGTGGGGAGTGTAATGTGTGTGTGAGGCTGGGATGAGTGTGTGTGGGGAGTGTAATGTGTGTGTGAGGCTGGGATGAGTGTGTGTGGGGAGTGTAATGTGTGTGTGTGGCTCGGATGAGTGTGTGTGGGGAGTGTAATGTGTGTGTGTGGCTGGGATGAGTGTGTGGGGGGAGTGTAATGTGTGTGTGCGGCTGGGATGAGTGTGTGTGAGAGTGTAATGTGTGTGTGCGGCTGGGATGAGCGTGTGCGGGGAGTGTAATGTGTGTGTGCGGCTGGGATGAGTGTGAGTGGGGAGTGTAATGTGTGTGTGCGGCTGGGATGAGTGTGTGTGGGGAGTGTAATGTGTGTGTGTGGCTCGGATGAGTGTGTGTGGGGAGTGTAATGTGTGTGTGCGGCTGGGATGAGTGTGTGTGGGGAGTGTAATGTGTGTGTGCGGCTGGGATGAGTGTGTGTGAGAGTGTAATGTGTGTGTGGGGCTGGGATGAGTGTGTGTGGGGAGTGTAATGTGTGTGTGCGGCTGGGATGAGTGTGTGTGAGAGTGTAATGTGTGTGTGGGGCTGGGATGAGTGTGCGTGGGGAGTGTAATGTGTGTGCGGCTGTGATAAGTGTGTGTGGGGAGTGTAATGTGTGTGTGCGGCTGGGATGAGTGTGTGTGGGGAGTGTAATGTGTGTGTGGGGTTGGGATGAGTGTGTGTGGGGAGTGTAATGTGTGTGTGCGACTGGGATGAGTGTGTGTGGGGAGTGTAATGTATGCGGCTGGGATGAGTGTGTGTGGGGAGTGGGGCTGCAGGACATACTGAAGGGGGAGGGTGAACAGACAGTGGTCGTGGTGCATATAGGCACCAACGATATAGGTAAAAAACGGGATGAGGTCCTACAATCAGAATTTAGGGAGTTAGGTGATAAGTTAAAAAGTAGGACCTCGAAGGTAGTAATCTCAGGATTGCTACCAGTGCCACGAGATAGTCAGAGTAGAAATTAAAGAATAGTCAGAATGAATACGTGGCTTGAGAGATGGTGCAGGAGGGAGGGGTTCAGATTTGTGGGACATTGGAACCGGTTCTGGGGGCGGTGGGGCCATTACAAACCGGATGGTCTACACCTGGGCAGGACTGGAACCAATGTCCTAGGGGGTGCTTTTGCTAACACTGTTAGGGAGGTTTTAAACTAATGTGGCAGGGGGGTGGGAACCAGATTAGGAAGTTAGCGGTCAGTAAAGAGGCAGCAACTAAAGCCAGTAAGGTACGAGACAATAAACTCAATGTGACTAAGGGGATGAGTAGACAGGGAAGAGATGATGAACGCAAGGGACAGGTGGTCTGAGGTGCATTTGTTTTAATGCGAGTGGTGTAGCAGGTAAGGCAGATGAATTTAGGGCATGGATTTGTACCTGGGAATATGATGTTATTGGTATTACTGAGACCTGGTTGAGGGAAGGGCAGGACTGGCAACTGAATATCCCAGGGTATAGATGCTTCAGGAGGGATAGAGAGGGAGGTAAAAGGGGTGGAGGAGTTGCATTACTGGTCAGAGATGATATCACAGCTGTGATTAAGCAGGGCACGATGGAGGATTCGAGCACTGAGGCAATATGGTTAGAGCTAAGAAATAGGAAGGGTGCGGTAATATTGTTGGGATTTTACTATAGGCCTCCCAAAAGCGAGCGTGAAGTAGAGGTACAAATATGTAGACAGATTATAGAACAATGTAGGAGCAATAGGGTGGTTGTGATGGGAGATTTTAACTTCCCCAACATTGAATGGGACTCGTGTAGTGTTGGAGGCGTAGATGGAGCAGAATTTGTCAGGAGCATCCAGGAGAGTTTTTTAGAGCAGTATGTAAATAGTCCAACTCGGGAAGGGGCCATACTGGACCTGGTATTGGGGAATGATCCCGGCCAGGTGGTTGAAGTTTCAGTTGTTGATTACTTTGGGAATATCGATCACAATTCCGTAAGTTTTAGAATACTCATGGACAAGGACAGGAGGGGTCCGAAAGGAAGAGTGCTAAATTGGGGAAAGGCCGAGTATAACAAAATTCGTCAGGAGCTAGGGAATGTGGATTGGGAGCAGCTGTTTAAGGGTAAATCCACATTTGAAATAGAACATAGAACATAGAACACTACAGCGCAGTACGGGCCTTTCGGCCCTCGATGTTGCGCCGACCTGTGAAACCATCTGAAGCCTATCTGACCTACACTATTCCATTTTCATCCATATGTCTATCCAGTGACCACTTAAATGCCCTTAAAGTTGGCGAGTCTACTACTGTTGCAGGCAGGGCGTTCCACACCCCTACTACTCTCTGAGTAAAGAAACTGCCTCTGACATCTGTCCTATATCTCTCACCCCTCAATTTAAAGCTATGTCCCCTCGTGTTGGTCATCACCATCCGAGGAAAAAGACTCTCACTGTCCACCCTATCTAACCCTCTGACTATCTTATATGTCTCTATTAAGTCACCTCTCAGCCTTTTCCTCTCTAACGAAAACAACCTCAATTCCCTGAGCCTTTCCTCGTAAGACCTTCCCTCCATACCAGGCAACATCCTAGTAAATCTCCTCTGAACCCTTTCCAAAGCTTCCACATCCTTCCTATAATGTGGTGACCAGAACTGCACGCAGTACTCCAGGTGTGGCCGCACCAGAGTTATGTACAGCTGCAGCATGACCCTGTGGTTCCGAAACTCAATCCCCCTGCTTATAAAGGCTAGCACACCATATGCCTTCTTAACAGCCCTATTAACCTGGGTGGCAACTTTCAAGGATTTATGTACCTGGATGCCGAGATCTCTCTGTTCATCTACACTACCAAGAATCTTGCCATTAGCCCAGTACTCTGCATTCCTGTTACTCCTTCCAAAGTGAACCACCTCACACTTTTCCGCATTAAACTCCATCTGCCACCTCTCAGCCCAGCTCTGCAGCTTATCTATGTCCCTCTGTATCCTATAACATCCTTCAGCACTATCCACAACTCCACCGACCTTCGTGTCATCTGCAAATTTACTAACCCATCCTTCTACACCCTCTTCCAGGTCATTTATAAAAATGACAAACAGCAGTGGCCCCAAAACAGATCCTTGCGGTACACCACTAGTAACTGAACTCCAGGATGAACATTTGCCATCAACCACCACCCTCTGTCTTCTTTCAGCTAGCCAATTACTGATCCAAACCGCTAAATCACCTTCAATTCCATACTTCCTTATTTTCTGCAATAGCCTACCGTGGGGAACCTTATCAAACGCCTTACTGAAATCCATATACACCACATCAACAGCTTTACCCTGATCCACCTGTTTGGTCACCTTCTCAAAAAACTCAATAAGGTTTGTGAGACATGACCTACCCTTCACAAAACCGTGTTGAGTATCGCTAATCAACTTGTTCTTTTCAAGATGATTATAAACCCTATCTCTTATAACCTTTTCCAACATTTTACCCACAACCGAAGTAAGGCTCACAGGTCTATAATTACCAGGGTTGTCTCTACTCCCCTTCTTGAACAAGGGGACAACATTTGCTATCCTCCAGTCTTCCGGCACTATTCCTGTCGACAAAGACGACATAAATATCAAGGACAAAGGCTCTGCAATCTCCTCCCTGGCTTCCCAGAGAATCCTAGGATAAATCCCATCTGGCCCAGGGGACTTATCTATTTTGACATTTTCTAAAATTGCTAACACCTCCTCCTTTTGAACCTCAATTCCATCTAGCCTGGTCGACTGAACCTGAGTGTTCTCCTCGACAACATTGTCTTTCTCCAGTGTAAACACTGACGAAAAATATCCATTTAATGCTTCCCCTATCTCCTCTGATTCCACACACAACTTTCCACTACTATCCTTGATTGGCCCTAATCTTACTCGAGTCATTCTTTTGTTCCTGATATACCTATAGAAAGCCTTAGGGTTTTCCTTGATCCTATCCGCCAACGACTTTTCGTGTCCTCTCCTCGCTCTTCTTAACTCTCCCTTTAGGTCCTTCCTGGCTAACTTGTAACTCTCAAGTGCCCTAACTGAGCCTTCATGTCTCATCCTAACATAAGCCTTCTTCTTCCTCTTGACAAGTGCTTCAACTTCCTTAGTAAACCACGGCTCCCTTGGTCGACAACTTCCTCCCTGCCTGACAGGTTGATTAGAGTGCAGGACAGACATGTTCCTGCGAAAATGAAGGATAGAAATGGCAAGATTAGGGAACCATGGATGACGGGTGGAATTGTGAGACTAGCTAAGATGAAAAAGGAAGCATACATAAGATCGAGGCAACTCAAAACTGATGAAGCTTTGGAGGAATATCGGGAAAGTAGGACGAATCTCAAACGCGCAATAAAGAGGTTTAAAAGGGGTCATGAAATATCTTTGGCTAACAGGGTTAAGGAAAATCCCAAAGCCTTTTATTCATATCTAAGGAGCAAGAGGGTAACTAGAGAAAGGATTGGCCCACTCAAAGACAAAAGAGGGAATTTAAGCGTGGACTCAGAGGAAATGGGTGAGATTCTAAATGAGTACTTTGCATCGGTATTCACCAAAGAGAGGGACATGACGGATGTTGAGGCTAGGGATGGATGTTTAAATACTCTCGGTCAAGTCGTCATACGGAAGGGGGAAGTTTTGGGTATTCTAAAAGACATTAAGGTGGACAAGTCCCCAGGACCGGATGGGATCTATCCCAGGTTACTGAGGGAAGCGAAGGTCGAAATAGCTGGGGCCGTAACAGATATCTTTGCAGCATCCTTGAGCACGGGTGAGGTGCCGGAGGACTGGAGAATTGCTAATGTTGTCCCTTTGTTTAAGAAGAGTAGCAGGGACAATCCAGGGAATTATAGACCTGTGAGCTTGATGTCAGAGGTAGGCAAACTGTTGGAGAAGATACTGAGGGATAGGATCTATTCACATTTGGAAGAAAATAGACTTATCAGTGATAGGCAGCATGTCATTTTCTTTGTTCTTTCTTCTTTGTTCATTCTATCCGCACTTAGAACACACCCAGCTTTCTCTTTTGGTGTTTGATGACACTGAGGGCTCTGCTTGTCTGCATAAAATTGACAGTCTTATATTCTCACTGGGTTGTGCCTTTATTAGCCTCCCCCCCCCCCCCCCCCCTCCATTCTCTCCCTTCCTCTTTGTCTCTCCTCCAGCCTTTGCGTGGTTGGTGTAGTAATTCACCAGAATGAGTTCATTTGAGTTAAAGCTGTTCTAGATATTCATAGAATTTACAGTGCAGAAGGAGGCCATTCGGCCCATCGAGTCTGCACCTGCTCTTGGAAAGAGCATCACACCCAGGGTCCACACTTCCACCCTATCCCCATAACCCAGTAACCCCACCTAACACTGAGGGCAATTTATCATGGCCAATCCACCTAACCCGCACATCTTTGGACTGTGGGAGGGAGCCGGAGCACCATCGGGAGTGAGATCCAGACCCAGACACCATCGGGAGTGAGATCCAGGCCGATTCACCATCGGGAGTGAGATCCAGACCCAGACACCATCGGGAGTGAGATCCAGGCCGATTCACTATCGGGAGTGAGATCCAGACCCAGACACCATCGGGAGTGAGATCCACGCCGATTCACTATCGGGAGTGAGATCCAGGCCGATTCACTATCGGGAGTGAGATCCAGACCCAGACACCATCGGGAGTGAGATCCAGGCCGATTCACTATCGGGAGTGAGATCCAGGCTGATTCACTATCGGGAGTGAGATCCAGATCCAGACACCATCGGGAGTGAGATCCAGACCCAGACACCATCGGGAGTGAGATCCAGGCCGATTCACTATCGGGAGTGAGATCCAGGCCGATTCACTATCGGGAGTGAGATCCAGGCTGATTCACTATCGGGAGTGAGATCCAGGCTGATTCACTATCGGGAGTGAGATCCAGGCCGATTCACTATCGGGAGTGAGATCCAGGCTGATTCACTATCGGGAGTGAGATCCAGGCCGATTCACTATCGGGAGTGAGATCCAGACCCAGACACCATCGGGAGTGAGATCCAGGCCGATTCACTATCGGGAGTGAGATCCAGGCCGATTCACTATCGGGAGTGAGATCCAGGCTGATTCACTATCGGGAGTGAGATCCAGGCTGATTCACTATCGGGAGTGAGATCCAGATGCAGACACCATCGGGAGTGAGATCCAGGCCGATTCACCATCGGGAGTGAGATCCAGGCCAATTCCCTATCGGGAGTGAGATCCAGGCCGATTCACTATCGGGAGTGAGATCCAGACGCAGACACCATCGGGAGTGAGATCCAGGCCGATTCACTATCGGGAGTGAGATCCAGACCCAGACACCATCGGGAGTGAGATCCAGGCCGATTCACTATCGGGAGTGAGATCCAGGCCGATTCACTATCGGGAGTGAGATCCAAGCCGATTCACCATCGGGAGTGAGATCCAGGCTGATTCACTATCGGGAGTGAGATCCAGGCCGATTCACTATCGGGAGTGAGATCCAGGCTGATTCACTATCGGGAGTGAGATCTAGACCCAGACACTATCGGGAGTGAAATCCAGACCCAGACACCATCGGGAGTGAGATCCAGACCCAGACACCATCGGGAGTGAGATCCAGACCCAGACATCATCGGGAGTGAGATCCAGGCTGATTCACTATCGGGAGTGAGATCCAGGCCGATTCACTATCGGGAGTGAGATCCAGGCCGATTCACCATCGGGAGTGAGATCCAGGCCAATTCACCATCGGGAGTGAGATCCAGGCTGATTCACCATCGGGAGTGAGATCCAGGCTGATTCACTATCGGGAGTGAGATCCAGGCCGATTCACTATCGGGAGTGAGATCCAGGCCGATTCACTATCGGGAGTGAGATCCAGACCCAGACACCATCGGGAGTGAGATCCAGGCCGATTCACCATCGGGAGTGAGATCCAGGCCGATTCACCATCGGGAGTGAGATCCAGGCTGATTCACCATCGGGAGTGAGATCCAGACCCAGACACCATCGGGAGTGAGATCCAGGCTGATTCACTATCGGGAGTGAGATCCAGGCCAATTCACCATCGGGAGTGAGATCCAGGCTGATTCACTATCGGGAGTGAGATCCAGGCCGATTCACCATCGGGAGTGGGATCCAGACCCAGACACCATCGGGAGTGAGATCCAGGCCGATTCACCATCGGGAGTGAGATCCAGGCCGATTCACCATCGGGAGTGAGATCCAGGCTGATTCACTATCGGGAGTGAGATCCAGGCTGATTCACTATCGGGAGTGAGATCCAGGCTGATTCACCATCGGGAGTGAGATCCAGGCCGATTCACCATCGGGAGTGAGATCCAGGCCGATTCACTATCGGGAGTGAGATCCAGGCCGATTCACCATCGGGAGTGAGATCCAGGCCGATTCACTATCGGGAGTGAGATCCAGGCCGATTCACTATCGGGAGTGAGATCCAGGCTGATTCACCATCGGGAGTGAGATCCAGACCCAGACACCATCGGGAGTGAGATCCAGGCTGATTCACCATCGGGAGTGAGATCCAGGCTGATTCACTATCGGGAGTTACTGGGGGCTTGCTTCAAATGGAGGATGGAAGTTTTCAGTGTGCTTCCAGTCATAGCGGGTAGCATTGCAGAGATCCCGCACGAGGTACTGAAACGGGCCGCGGGAGCGTGAACCACGGGGCTGCGACTCCCCAAACTGCTACCCGGGAATCGATAGCGGGGCACAGAAACAGCTGCTCTGCCTGTGCGCTGAGAGATTGTCTGCTTTAAACAAACAGAAAGTAAGTAACAGGGAAGCCAGGTTGAATTCATGGAATTCATAGAATTTGCAGTGCAGAAAGAGGCGATTCGGCCCATCGAGTCTGAACCGGCCCTTGGAAAGAGCCTCCTACCCAAGGTCAACACCTCCACCCTATCCCCATAACCCAGTAACCCCCACCCAACACTAAGGGCAATTGTGGACACTGAGGGCAATTTAGCATGGCCAATCCACCTAACCTGCACATCTTTGGACTGTGGGAGGAAACCGGAGCACCCAGAGGAAACCCACGGAGACAAGGGGAGGATGTGCAGAAGGATGAGTAGCTCAGATCAGGGAGCCGCAATCCAAAAATGGCGGGAAGAAAATGCGCCCTGGACATGTTTGATGAGGAGGAGGAGGAGACACGGAATTGTTATGAGGGAATATTCCAGTCGTTCCTTCAAGCCAATCAGACACCAGCCAACCTGCACACTGGGACCTTTCTCAGCTCAGCTGGGAGGAAAACTTTCATGTTGCTTCAGAATTTAGTCCAGCCAGGCAGCACAGTGGTTAGCACTGGGGCTATGGCGCTGAGGTCCCAGGTTGAATCCCGGCTCTGGGTCACTGTCCGTGTGGAGTTTGCACATTCTTCCCGTGTCTGCGTGGGTTTCACCCCCACAGTCCAAAGATGTGCAGGCTAGGTCGATTGGCCATGCTAAATGGCCCCTTAATTGTAAAAAAAAAATTGGGTACTCTAAATTTATTTTAAAAAATAATTTAGTCCAGTGAGTTAGTGACTGTCTCGCAAGAACATTTCTCTCCCTGTCATTGCAAATAGCTGAAAAATTCTGCTGTCACCATCATGCACTGGAGGAAGGGAAAACATTTCACAACTTGTTGCATTACTATGAAAGCTAGCAAAATATTGTGAATTTGGCCAGACTTTGGAGGATACACTTCGTAACCGATTGGTTTGTGGCCTCAGGAATGAATCCACCCAAAGGAGATTGTTGACTTGTGGCAGTAACCACGGCTGTATATATTAGGGTATGTATGGTAAGGCCCTGTACTACAGGTACGGGGTAGTCACTGCCTGCTGGCTGCTCTGCCCAGTAGGCGGAGTATAAATATGTGTGATCCCCGTACAGCAGCCATTTGGCCAGCTGCTGTAGGAGGCCACACATCTTAGTGTAATAAAGCCTCGATTGTATCCAACTCTTGTCTTTGTGCAATTGATCGTGCATCAATTTATTACACTAAAGTTTTCAGAAGACGGACTTCCGCATCAAGCCAGATCGCCTGCAGCTGGATCCGCAGTCGAGCAATGCCAAAAAGGGCTTTGAACATTGGCTAGCTTGTTTTGAAGCTTACATCAGGTCTCCACAAGACCCAATTCCGGAAGCTCAGAAGATCCAGATCCTCTACACGCGGCTGAGCTCCAGCGTTTTTCCGCTTATCCAGGACGCCCGACCTACGATGAAGCCATGGTGCTACTGAAAGAGAATTACGCTCAGCGGACTAACATGCTTTACGCCAGGCACGTCCTCTCAACTCGTAGTCAACTCCCTGGTGAGTCAGTAGATTTCTGGCGTTCCCTAATTCCCCTGGTCAGAGACTGTGACTGTCCGGCCGTCACGCTGGTCAGAGACTGTGACTGTCCGGCCGTCACGCTGGTCAGAGACTGTGACTGTCCGGCCGTCACGCTGGTCAGAGACTGTGACTGTCCGGCCGTCACGCTGGTCAGAGACTGTGACTGTCCGGCCGTTACGCTGGTCAGAGACTGTGACTGTCCGGCCGTCACGCTGGTCAGAGACTGTGACTGTCCGGCCGTCACGCTGGTCAGAGACTGTGACTGTCCGGCCGACACGCTGGTCAGAGACTGTGACTGTCCGGCCGTCACGCTGGTCAGAGACTGTGACTGTCCGGCCGTCACGCTGGTCAGAGACTGTGACTGTCCGGCCGTCACGCTGGTCAGAGACTGTGACTGTCCGGCCGTCACGCTGGTCAGAGACTGTGACTGTCCGGCCGTCACGCTGGTCAGAGACTGTGACTGTCCGGCCGTCACGCTGGTCAGAGACTGTGACTGTCCGGCCGTCACGGCCACGGAACACTCGGATTTACTCATGCGGGACGCTATCGTTACGGGGATTGTGGCAGACCAACACCACTAGCGACTTTTAGAGGGGGCCAAGCTTGACCTCGCGGCAGCCAGAAAGCTGGCGCTATTGATGACAGGTGGCTCGCGGAATATACAGGCCTACATCCCCGGCCATGCGGCCCACCCCTCCTACACATCGTGGACCCCGCAGACGGCCGCCCCATCGGGGACCCCACTCAGCCAATCCTACGCCTGTGCCACGCGCCAACCAGATATCCCCGGCAGCCCCAGATGTTACTTCTGTGGGCAGCAAAAACACCCCCGCCAACGCTGCCCGTCCCGGAGCGCCCTTTGCAAGGCCTGCGGCAAAAAGGGGCCCTTCACTGTGGTGTGCCAGGCTCGCTCAGTCGCCGCTATCGCTCTGACCCCCCACGCGTACGGAAGTGGGCGCCAACATCTTCCCTCCGCGGACCACGCACGGCCCGTGGGCGCTGCCATCTTGTTCAAACCCCGCCATGTCTGGCCCGTGGGCGCCGCCATCTTGCCTCCCCACAGCACTTTGGCGCCACCACCTTTCCAGGACCCGTGCCCCCCGGGCACACCATTGTCTGACACCAGCGACGACTAGCCGCGGCTCGCCCAGGTCACAATCGGCCAGTCTCGCCCGCACAATCTAGCAACTGCCTCCACAAGCGTGAAGATCAATGGGCACGAGATCTCCTGTCTGCTGGACTCCAGGAGCACCGAGAGCTTCATCCACCCCGATACGGTAAGGCGCTGCTCCCTCGCGGTACACCCCACTAACCAGAGAATCTCCCTGGCCTCCGGGTCCCACACCGTGGCAATCCGGGGGTACTGCATAGCCCACGCTCACTGTCCAGGGCGTAGAGTTCAGTGGCTATTCGGCCTGGACTTCCAGTGTAACCTCCAGAGCCTAACATTGAAATTCAGCGGGCCCCTACCACCCCTAACTGTGTGCGGCCTCGCGACCCTAAAGGCCGACCCACCTTCCCTATTCGCAAACCTAACCCCGGATTGCAAACCCGTCGCCACCAGGAGCAGACGGTACAGCACCCAGGACAGGACCTTCATCAGGTCTGAGGTCCAGCGGCTGCTTCGGGAAGGTATCATCGAGGCCAGCAACAGCCCCTGGAGAGCCCAAGTGGTTGTGGTGAAAACTGGGGAGAAACACAGGATGGTCGTGGACTACAGCCAGACCATCAATCGGTACACACAGCTCGACGCGTACCCCCTCCCACGCATATCTGACATGGTCAATCAGATTGCACAGTACCGGGTCTTCTCAACTGAGACCTGAAATCTGCCTATCACCAGCTCCATATCCGTAAGGCGGACCGCCCATACACTGCCTTCGAGGCAGACGGCCGCCTTTACCATTTTCTTAGGGATCCCTTCGGCGTCACGAACGGGGTCTCGGTCTTCCAACAGGAGATGGACCGAATGGTTGACCGGTACGGGCTGCGGGCCACCTTCCCGTACCTAGACAATGTCACCATCAGCGACCACGATCAGCAGGACCATGATGCCACCCGTGCCAAATTTCTCCGCACCGCCACTCTCCTCAACCTCACTTATAACAGGAAGTACGTATTCAGCACAAACCGCTTAGCCATCCTCGGCTATGTAGTCCAGAACAGAGTTCTGGGGCACGACCCCGACTGCATGCGCCCCCTCATGGAACTCCCCCTTCCCCACTGCCCCAAGGCCCTCAAACGCTGCCTGGGGTTCTTTTCTTACTACGCCCAGCGGATTCCAAATTATGCAGACAAGGCCCGCCCACTCATCCAGTCCACCCTTTTCCCCCTGACGGCCGAGGCTCAACAGGCCTTCAACAGTATTAGGGCCGACATCGCCAAAGCCGCGATGCACGCAGTCGATGAGACGTTACCCTTTCAAGTGGAGAGCGACGCATCAGACATTGCTCTAGCCGACACCCTCAACCAGGCAGGCAGGCCCATGGCATTCTTTTCATGAACCCTCCATGCCTCCAAAATTCGGCACTCCTCCGTCGAAAAGGAGGCCCAAGCCACCGTTGAAGCTGTGCGGCATTGGAGGCATTACCTGGCCGGCAGGAGATTCAGTCTCCTCACTGACCAATGCTCGGTTGCCTTCATGTTTAACAAAACACAGCGGGGTAAGATCAAAAATGATAAAATCTTGAGGTGGAGGATCGAGATCTCCACCTACAACTATGAGATTTTGTCTCACCCCGGTAAGCTTAACGAGCCCCCCCGATGCCCTGTCCCGAGGTACATGTGCCAGCGCACAGGTGGACTGACTCCGGACTCTGCACGACAACCTTTGACACCCGGGAGTCACACGGTTGTACCACTTCATTAAGGCCCGCAATCTGCCCTACTCCATTGAGGAAGTCAGGGCCATCACCAGAGACTGCCAGGTCTGTGCGGAGTGCAAACCGCACTTCTACCAGCCGGACCGTGTGTGCCTGGTGAAGGCCTCCCACCCCTTTGAACGCCTCAGCGTGGACTTCAAAGGGCCCCTCCACTCCACCGACCGGAACAGTAATTTCCTCAGTGTGGTCAATGAGTACTCCAGATTCCCCTTCGCCATCCCATGCCCCGACATGACGTTTGCCACCGTCATCAAAGCCCTCAACACCATCTTCGCTCTGTTCGGCTTCCCCGCCTACATCCACAGTGACAGGGGATCCTCATTCATGAGCGATGAGCTGCGTCAGTGCCTGCTCAGCAGGGGTATCGCCTCGAGCAGGACGACCAGCTATAACCCCAGGGAAACGGGCAGGTGGAGCGGGAGAATAGGACCATCTGGAGGGCCGACCAGCTGGCCCTACGGTCCAGAAATCTCCCAGCCTCCCGCTGGCAGGAGGTCCTCCCCGATGCACTCCACTCCATTCGGTCGCTCCTATGCACTGCGACTAACGACACCCCATCAACATCCCTTTGTCTTCCCCAGGAAGTCCACCTTCGGGGTGTCGCTCCCGACTTGGCTCACAGCTCCAGGACCCGTACTCCTCCGTAAGCACGTATGACTCCACAAGGTGGACCAGTTGCTGGAAAGGGTGCAGTTACTCCATGCCAACCCCCAGTATGCCTACGTAGTGTACCCCGACGGCCGCCAAGATACTGTCTCTCTCAGGGACCTGGCACCAGCAGGTTCCACACACACACACCCCCACAGCCCGGCGCCACCCTCCCCTCCCCTGGCGCACCCAGCAGCAACCCCCCCCCCCCCAGGACCATCCGTCCTCCCCCTGCCCATGCCCGAGGATGAAGAGGATCTCAGCACGCTCCCGGAGTCACCAAGGAGCCGACTGACCCCGGAATCGCCTCCACCACTGCGTCCCTCCCAACGTCAGATCAAAGCCCCGGACCGGCTAAACCTGTAATTGGTTTTCTCTGTATATTAAACTTGTGCTGTATATAGTTCTCCACCAACCCCACCGGACTCAATTTTAACAGGGGGTGAATGTAGTAGTAACCATTGCTGTATATATTAGGGTATGTATGGTAAGGCCCTGTATTAAAGGTATGGGGGTAGTCCCTGCCTGATGACTCCGCACAGTAGGCGGAGTATAAATATGTGTGCTCCCCGTGCAGCAGCCATTTCGCCAGCTGCTGTAGGAGGCCACACATCTTAGTGTAATAAAGCCTCAGTTGCATTCAATTCTCGTCTTTGTGCAATTGATCGTGCATCATGACTGAAGGAGCATTAATCCTAAAATCTGATATAGAAATCACAACGTCTATGGAACTTGCTGTGAGAGAAGCTTCGCTGATTGGAGTTCGAGCTAAAGTCCATCAGATGGAGTCTGTGAGAAGCAGATCCACCAAGAACCTTCCAGGTCATCGCTGTAACCAAGTGGGACACATGGCTGGAGATTGTTGGAGCAAGGAGGACAAATGCAGAAACTGCGGTAAAGTTGGCCACATTGCCAAGGCAGGTTGGTCACGCCAACCTTCATCAGCACAAAGGAAGTGTACCAAGAAAAACACTACATAGTCTACAGGACGGGTTTACCAGTTCAGTGATCCAACTGAAGACTCACCGATACCAAAATATCAAGTCAGCTTAAGGAATGTGAGCTCAATTCTAGCAGTGCAAGGAGACCAGCAACGATTTTGGGTCAATCCAAAATTAAACGGGAAGACTATTAAGATGGAAGTGGATGCGGGCGCTGCACTATCACTTATACCTGAATCGATATACCACCAGAAATTGAAGTATCTGCCATTGCAACCATCTGATGTGGTCTTGAGGACATTTACCAAGGAGGTTGGCCACTGAAGGACTTTATCTAGGTGACTGTGGAAATTAATGAGCAGTTGTCTCTTCACATTGTTCAAGGAAACTTTCCAGCATTGTTTGGGAGATCTTGGATAAGGAAGATTAAGCTAAACTGGGCCATCATGAACCAACTTGTTGATTATATGAACGACCTTCAACCATTTCTGAGAAAGTATGTGAAGGTATTCGAGGAGTCACTTGGATGCATGACCGGGGTCAAAGTGAAACTCACGATAAAGGCGGACACCGTGCCCAAGTGTTAGAAAGCCTGTACCGCACCTTACGATGTTTGACCTAAAGTGGAAGAAGAGCTCAAGAGGTTACTGAAGACAGGAGACATTGAGCCTGTTACCACCAGCGATTGGGCATCCCAATCGTCCCAGAGTTAAAGAAAGATGGTTCAGTACGAATATGTGGGGATTTGAAAACGACTCAACCCTGTGTTATGAGCTGATCAGTCCCCTCTCCCATTTATCAAAGATCTATTTGCCGGCTTATCAGGAGGCCAAACATTCTCTCCCAAGCCAATGGGCAAATGAACGTAGCTATTGAGTCTCAGCCATTACTGACTATAGTAACACACAAGGGTCTGTTTCGGAATCGGAGGCTTCCCTTTGGGATAACGGCAGCACCGGCTCTGGTCCAAAGATTTATGGATCAGATTTTGAGTGAGTTCAGGAGTGTGATGCCACCTGGAGAACATTTTGATTCCAGGTTTGAACGATGAAGAGCATGGAAAGAATAGAACATCTACTCTGGCAAAGCTGCAACTACATAGTCTCAGCGTCAAGAGAGAGAAACGCGAATGTTTGAAATTGTTTATTCACCATCCTGGATACGACCAAGACGGCCTTCACAAAGAGCCGAGGAAGATATCGGGGATCCTGGATGCCCCAGACTGCAAACATGGCTCAGTTAAGGTCGTTTCCGGGATTATTCAATTACTATGGAAAGTTTGTACTGCACTTAGCAACAAGGCTGAAGCCTTTACACACGTTGTTTTGTAACAAAGATTATGAGGGTGCTTAAAAAATAGCAAAAACAATGACAGGATTCAGTTATTGGTCCATTGTAACCCAAAACAAGCTGTAGTTGGAGCAGTTATCTCGTGGATAATGCCTTCAGATGAAGAGCGACCAATAACATTTACGACCAGGACGTTGACTAATTCTGATTCCAACTATGCTCAACTTGAGAAAGAAGCTCTCAGCATTATCATAGGTATTCAAAGCAAACGTTCCACCAGTATTTATTGAGCCATTATCAATTTACTCTATTGACCGACTATTGCCCTTTAACAACAAATTTTGGGCCACCTGAGGGGATTCTTTCGCTCGCTGCTAGTCAATTACAACGTTGGCCGTTAATCGTATCGGCACACGATTATGTCATCGAATATCTTAGGACTGAACAGGATGTGAATGCGAATGCTTTGTCTAGATTGTCACTGCAAGATCAACAGGACAGAAAAGCTAAGCAGGAATCTGATCAACACTCCAACAACATATTCTCTCTGTCTCATGTGGAAAATGTTCCGGTAACATCTTCTCAGGTACGAAAGTTTACCCAAACAGATCCGGTGATGGGGAAGGTGATGGACATGATTCAAAAAGGCACAGACCGAGAACCCTAACTTACCAGGCATCTTGAGTTGACAGTACAAAATGGAGTATTGTTGTGGGGTATTACAGTAATCATTCCGCCATGTCTACGAAGTAGAATCTTGGAGCAACTGCCCGGGGCCATCCCGGTGTAGTTAGAATGAAGGAGTTGGCAAGAAGCCACGTCTGGTACCCGGGTTCGATGCCCATAGAGAGTAGAAGGTGAGGTTATGCCAATCCTGCGCTGTGTTGAGAAATGCACCATCTCTATAACCTTTGCACCCATGGGAATGGCCTGCCAGACCATAGCAAAACCTTCCATGCTGATTATGCGGGTCCAGTCGAAGGACACATGTTTTTGGTCATAGTTGATGAGCATTCAAAGTGACCGGGTGTTGTCATCATGAAATTGACAACTGCGGAACAGACCATAGAAAGGCTTGACGAGGTATTGGCAAGATTCAGGTGACCTGAACAAGTTGTTAATGGTAACGGTGTCAATAGATTTCTAATGAGAGACTGAAACACTGGATTTGACACCACAAAGCTCACCGGCTCTACTGAAACTGCGCTCACAGTTCGACCTGTTGATTCCCCCTTCAAACTTCAGAGATAGTCCGGTAACAACATCAGACGCAAATGGCTGGAAGGGAAAACATTCCAAAAGCAAAGTCTTTGACCGTGGAGAACATGATCTTGCGAGAAATTACACCTCAGGGGAAAATTGGACACCAGCAATTGTATTGGCCAAATAGGTGTGATTTCATACACTGTACATCTACTCCACTTGGACACATATGTAGCCTCTGGTGTTTTTTTTTATATAAATGTTTTTTACTGGGCTTTTGAACAAAGTATATTTACCATTATGTACACAGAATAAAATATTTAAATATATAGAAGAGAAGAGCACACACGAAAAAAACCAAAATAAAATAATTGGTAGGATATTATTCACTAGCTCAACAACAGCAACTCTGTACAATTAGCAACATAAGTAGGTATCTGTTTGTGGGTGGGGGGGCGGGAGACTGGGGAGGTACATATACATTTGGGTGCCAGAGAGACAATTACAGAACAATTACAGAGGGCAATACTAAAATGGATCTGGTGTTGGTGTTGTCACTTGCTTCTCCCGGACGGATTTCGCTGCCGTTGTCTTCTTGCACTCACCTCCGCTTCAGCCGTTCATCCCGTCTTTCCTTGCTCTCTGTTCCGGTAGATGCCAAATTTGTTATTGTTTCCTGCACACTCCTTCCGGCTATCATTCCCTTGCCTCCCCCTCACCTCTCTGGTTCCCCTCTATTGTTCCCTGCTTCCTCCCTCTCCCCCCCCTCCTTCCGCCCCTTCTCCCCCCCATCCCCCTCCCCTTCTCCTGTGGTTTGCCTTTATTTTCTCTTAGGTTTAGCTGTCACCCCCAGTCTATCCCTCCTTCCCACGCCTTGGCTACTTTCCCCTGATTCTTGACTAACTGGCTATTCTTCTGCTTGTTCGTTGGCCACAAACAGGTCCTGGAACAATTGGGTGAATGGCTCCCACGTTCTGTGGAAGCCGATGTCTGACCCTCGGATGGCGAATTTGATTTTCTCCATTTGGAGAGATTCTGAGAGGTTGAACAGCCAGTCTGCAGCTCTGGGTGGTGCTGCTGCCTCTGGTGTGTTTGCCAATCACGTTCAATCTGGTCCCTCTGGTTGCTGACAGCCCCCCGCCCCCCCCCCCCACTTTTTTAGTCCTCGCCTTTTCCTCCAAGATAGCCAGATATGTCGTGTTGACAAAGAATATAAAAATAAGAAGTTTAAATCAAAACAAATTTATTTTACACTACTAAACTTGATTAGGTTCGCACACTTTACTGAGTAACAGATACTAAACTAATAATACTGAATCTGTAGTTCAGTAATCAATATTCTCTCTAACTATTAAACTACACTATAACTTGACCCCGTGCTATATCTCTACAATGAAATTTCACTCTGCCCTCATCAGCTTCTCATCATCTTCTCCCAGAATTCCTAGAGATGCTGCCTTATCTACAATGACTTAGAACACCATCTAGTGTTGAGTTACACATAGTTTCTGATGTTAACCCTTTACTACACTTGTACTATACATACCATTACATCCCCCTTTTTTTAGACATTTCTTTTCTACATGACTAAAGAAAAAAATGTCTGACACACATTGATATGTTTACTAAGTTAACAAGCGTGTAAGAAAAAAATTATTCAAACCGCTCATTTGTGATTCTTCACAAGTTAAGTCTGTCTGTTTTTTTTCTTATTCTGGACGATCTTCTCAATTCAGTAAGTGAAGTGGTAGAAGTCTTGAATGTTTTTAGGAAGTCATCTGGTACCTTGGAAGATGTTATTGTAGTACGAAATAAACTTTCATTGAGTTGAAGATACTGGAAGATTGAGCTGTCAGAAGTGCTCTTCGATTTCTTTAAACAATCAAACTATCATTCGTCTGAATGATGTATGAATGAGGTGCTGCTTGTCGTATGACTGTAGCTTGATCAGACCATCCTCCAGTGGGAATACAAATCCTCACTTGATCACCTGGATTCAGTGGTTCCAGCGGTGTCGCATGTTGATTGTCATATTTCTCCTGAATGTTTTGGTGATATTGCATTTTCTTGTTGACTGGCTGAAGATCTGGATCAGGAAGTCTTATGCACGGAAGAGTTGCCCGCAATGTTCTGTTCATCATTAGTTGAGCGGGAGCGAAACCAGTAGCTCTGTAATTTAGTAAAGCTAGGTACATGTCAGAATCAAGAGCTTATATGCGAAAGTTGTCTCACGATGTGAGCTCCTTTTTCAACCTTGCCATTGGATTGCGGACAGAGAGGATTGGAAGTTATGTGAGCAAAATTGTATGCTTTAGCAAATTCAGTCAACTCATAGCTATCAAAACAAGGTCCATTGTCTGTCATGACTTTGCAAGGTATCTAATGTCGAGCAAAAATCTCTAGTGTTGTCTTGATCTCAGATTTTGCAGTGGAGTCAGGCAATTTGGTTACTTTGGGATTGTTTGAGAAATAATCAATGATTAGAATATAATCACGACCATGAAATTGAAATAGATCGATTCCAACCTTTGACCATGGTGTCTTCTCAAGATCATGAGGTAGAAGTGTTTCTTTACTTTGAGCTGATTGATTGCGTTGACAGGTTTCACATTCAGGAATCAGGTTTGTTATGTCCTTGTTGATGCCTGGCCAATAAACTGCCTGTCTCACACTTCATTTGCATTTCTCTATGCCTGGATGACCTTCATGTATTTTTTGCAGTATCATGGATCTTAGTGTCATAGGAATAACTATACGATCGAGACGGAGTAGAAAACCATCTACAACAGTGAGTTCAGATTGAATGTTTCTGCATTTGGAACAGTGTCCTTTGGGCCAACCATTGTTCAAATGGTCAATGACACGTTGCAACATTTCATCTTCGTTTGTCTCATCTTTGATGAGTTTGAGTTTGTCATCCGAAGCGGGAAGAGCTTCAGCTCGAAGCTGCACTTGAGCTTTAATCTGCTGAATGAACTCTGGTGGTTGTTCTTCTGTGTTGGCAGAATAAAATAATGCATCAGCAATGATCAAATCTTTGCCTGGAGTGTAGACAAGTTGAAAATCATATTGGCTTAACTTCATGTGAATACGCTGTAGCCGAGGAGTCAGGTTATTCAAATCTTTGTGAATGATGTGAACTAGTGGTCGGTGATCAGTTTCGGCCGTGAACATTGGTAGTCCATAGATGTAATCATGAAATTTGAGAATTCCAGTAAGTAAGCCGAAACATTCTTTTTCTATCTGAGCATACCTTTCTTCAGTGGGAGTCAATGATTGCGATGCATAAGCAACAGGTGTCCACAAAGAATCGTCATCTCTTTGAAGGACTGCTCCAATTCCACTTTGACTTGCATCCGTGGAAATCTTTGTTTCTCTTTCAGGGTCAAAGAAGGGAAGAAGAGGTGCGGCAGTCAATGCTGACTTTAGGTCCCTCCATTCCGTGCGGTGTTCATCAGTCCACGAAAATGCTGCAGTTTTCTTGATAAGGTGACGCAAAGCTGAAGTTCTTGAAGATAGGTTTGGTGTGAACTTTCCAAGGAAAGTTACAACGCCTAGGAATCCCAACACTGCTTTCTTGTCCTCTGGGACTGTCATCTTCTGAATGGCAGCAATCTTGACGTCGCCAGGTTGCACACCACGTTCTCAGATTTGATCGCCCAGGAATTTTAAAGTTGAGATACCAAAGTTGCACTTAGCTCTATTTAGCTTTAAGCCAAATTTGTGTATCCTTGTGAAAACTTACAATAGCCTTGCATTATGCTGTTCAAGTGTCGATGACCATACGATGATGCCATCAATGTAAACTCGTACTCCATCAATGCCTTCTGTCATTTGTTCCATTGCACGATGAAATATCTCCAATGCTCAGATTATGCTAAATGGCATTCTGTTGAAACAGTATCGACCAAACGGTGTGTTGAATGTACACAATTTCTTGCTTGTGGCATCCAGCTGCATTTGCCAAAATCCTCTGGAGGCGTCCAGTTTAGAGAAAATGTTTCCATTTGCCATTTCGCTGGTGATTTCTTCACGCTTGGGTATTGGATAATGTTCACACTTTATATTCTTGTTCGGATGTTTCGGATCAATACAGATTCTCAATTCTCCAGTTGGTTTCTTGTCTTACACCATCGAACTGACCCAATCAGTGTGTGCTGTAATCTTGGAGATGATTCCAAGCTTCTGCATGCGTGCAAGTACTTGCTTTAATAATTAACGTAGCGGAGCAGGAACTTTTCTAGGAGGGTGTGCCACTGGTTTGGCATTTTGTTATAACTGTATCTTGTATTGAAATGGAAGAGTACCCATACCTTCAAAGACATGAGGAAATTGATATCTTCCTGTACATGTGAAAGGGGTTTGCTGGCGATATAGATTCTTTGCGCTAGGTGAAGATCCTGACAAGCTTGTGCACCTAGTAGCGAAGATCGATTGGATTCAACAATCCCGAACCGTAGGGATATCACAGTGTTGTGATTTGTCACTACAAGATAGCAAGATCCCAACGAGGTAATTGCGTTGCCATTATAATCACACAATTGACAATCTGTTTTCTGTACCTTTGTCTAAGTTGTGAAAGGCCATGAATGTTTATCAAGTTCGCGGAAGCTCCCGTGTCTAACTTGAGGATGATTTCGGAACCATTTACTTGAAGCGGTGTGTCCCATTTGGGTTCCGTGTTAATAGATTGTACCAATTGAGGATTAGAAGTCGAACTTCTCAATAATTCCTACAAAGAAGGAATCTTTGAAGCTATAAATATCAAGATCATCATCATCAGTGTTATTAATTTAGAGGTTTCTACAGTTGTGTCAACACTTCTTATGTTCATGTGTGTCTTCTGTAGATTGGAAGATTTACGTTGTGTTCCATTAACTGAAGTTCTGCATTGCACAGCAAAGTGATTGAATTTGCAACATTTTGAGCAAGTTTTTCCAAGTGCTGGGCATTTATTATGTGGGCAGGCGGGTGTGTCCACAGCATCCATACGTCATGACATTAATTTTGTCACGCGCAAATTGTCTTTGCGCATGCGCAGAACAGGCTTCTTCCATCTCGCGTCGTTTGGTGAAATGCGCATGTGCGGGTCGGGAATGCCGTGTGCAATATGGCTGCCGTCTGAACTGCGCATTTTTCTGAACTGCGCCATAAATCCACCGCAGTCGGTCTCGAGGCTCGTTTTCACGCCCTTTTGTTCTCTCAGAATCTCAGAGTACTAACTTTTAGATAATTCAATCACTCGACATATTTCAATAGCGTCTTCTAACTTCAGATCTTTTTGCCTTAGCAGACGTTCTCTGAGCCTTTCATCTATGATCCCCCAAACTATTTGATCTCTGATCATAGATTCTGAGTTTTAAATCTGTTATGAAGCAATCAGTAGATTCTCCATCATTTTTCATCCTTTCCTTTAAGATAAATCTTTCATATGTTTCATTGATTTGAGT
Organism: Scyliorhinus canicula; assembly: GCF_902713615.1. Taxonomy (NCBI): domain Eukaryota; kingdom Metazoa; phylum Chordata; class Chondrichthyes; order Carcharhiniformes; family Scyliorhinidae; genus Scyliorhinus; species Scyliorhinus canicula. Next base: position 272,326,786 of record NC_052148.1, read on the forward strand.
CCTGCAGTGCAGATCAAATTTTTCAATGATAACATTATATTTAGTTTTATCTTCTTCCATTGAGAATTGAAAGGAGTTACACAGTTCAATATCCTGTGGTCCAGCCATTGTTAAGAATAATGCTAGTTTCCTATTATCACTGGCATTGTCTCAATCAGATGCAGAAAGGTTTGGCTGAAATTGCTGCTTACTTTCCAGTTGACATCAAAGTTACCAGATATCCTGTGCTATCATAGAGATTGCACAGGCTCCATGAGTTCCCGAGTTGTCTGTATATTGAAGTAGCAGGTCTGGAAGTAGTCTGGTGTTCGAAGTCTGAGACGCGTGCTAGTTTTTCGTTTTTCTGGAGTCTAACTAATGTATTTGGATTACTTTAGCAATATCCTGGTACCATGTTATATTCCTTGCCTTTTCCTCCAAGATAGCCAGATATGTAGTGTTGACAAAGAATATAAAAATAATAAGTTTAAATCAAAACAAATTTATTTGACACTACTATACTTGATTAGGTTTGCACACTTTACTAAGTAAGAGATAATAAACTAATAATACCGAATCTGTAGTGCAGTATTCAATACTCTAACTATTAAACTACACTATAATTTGACCCCGTGCTATATCTCTACAATGAAATCTCACTCTGCTCTCATCAGCTTCTCATCATCTTCTCCCAGAATTCCTAGAGATGCTGCCTTATCTACAATAACTTAGTAACACCATCTAGGGTTGAGTTACACATAGTTTCTGATGTTAACCCTTTACTGCATTTGTACTACACATCCCCCCCCCCCCCCCCCCCCCCAACGAAGCTGCTAGTTGGAATGATAGCTCCTTACTTATTTGCTCAAAAGCCTTCATGATTTCTGAGTCATTTCCTTCATCACTTCACACTTCAGTGTGTTTCCCGGAGGATTTCCCCTGTATCTCGGGAAGACATGGACTGGAAAACACGAGGTGGCTGGAAGGTCAGGGTGGGCTGGAGGTGTAACGACCCACTACAGTGGAAAATTAAAGCAGCAAATCCCACAGCCGCCAGGGGAATAGTGCCGATGCAGACTTTGCCTTTCGAAGGACGGTGCTGGCAAGTTATGCCGCCTGTTGCAACCTGGCATACACCGTAACTCCACCACAGGCATTACTGGTGGCTGCTGTGGTCACATTCATCCTTAACTCTTACATCACAAGTATTTTCAGGTTTGCAAGGATATTAGTCAGAGAGCGATGGATAAAGGCATTTAGTAAGTCATCCATTCATGCATTGTTTGCAGAGGAAGCAATTCTATCATCACAGAGGGGGGAGTGCAGGGGGTCTGCTGGGGGGGGGGGTGCAGGGGGCGGTGCAGGGAGGGGTGTTCTGTGTGCTGGGGTGTGGGTGCTGAGGGTGAGGGGTGGGGGGTGCTGGGGGGAGGGTGCTGGGGCTAGGGGGTGTGGGAGGTACTGGGTGGTGCTGGGGGTTGGATGCAGGGGAGTGCTGGGGGGGCTAGGGGGTGTTGGGGAGGTGTAGGGGGTGTGCTGGGGGAGCTAGGGGGTGTTGGGGAGGTGTAGGGGGTGTGCTGGGGTGGTGGGTGCTAGGGGGGAGTGCTGGGGGGAGGGTGCTGGGGCTAGGGGGTGTGGGAGGTACTGGGGGGTGCTGGGGGTTGGGTGCAGGGGAGTGCTGGGGGGGGCTAGGGGGTGTTGGGGAGGTGTAGGGGGTGTGCTGGGGTGTGGGTGCTAGGGGGGAGTGCTGGGGGGGGCTGGGGGTTGGGTGCAGGGGTGTGCTGGGGGGGGGCTAGGGGGTGTTGGGGAGGTGTAGGGGTGTGCTGGGGTGGTGGGTGCTGGGGATGGGTGTCCGGGGGGCTGCGGGGTGGGGAGTGAGTGATGGGCAGGGTGGGGGTTGCTGGAGGGTGGGCGCTAGGAGGTGAGGGTGGGTGCTGGGGAGTGAGGGGTGGGGAGGGTGGGTGCTGAGGGTGAGGGGTGGGGGTTGCTGGGGGCTGGTATGGGGGTGCTGGGGGTGGGGGGGTGTGGGGATGGGTGTACGGGGGGCTGCGGGGTGGGGAGTGAGTGATGGGCAGGGTGGGTGCTGAGGGGTGGGGGTTGCTGGAGGATGGGTGCTGGGGGTGGGGGGTGGGGAGAGTGGGCGCTGAGGGTGAGGGGTTGGGAGGGTGGGTGCTGGGGGTGAGGGGTGGGGGGTGCTGGGGGAGGGTGCTGGGGGCTAGGGGGTGTGGGAGGTACTGCGGGGTACTGGGGGGGGTGCTGGGGGCTGGGGTGTGTGGGAGGTACTGGGGGTGTGGGGGGTACTGGGGGGTTGGGGGGTGTGGGAGGTACTGGGGGTTGGGGGTGTGGGAGGTACTGGAGGGTACTGGGGGTGTTGGGTGTGCTGGGGGCTGGGGGGTGTGGGGTATTCTGGGGGGGTGTGGGGGGTACTGGGCGGGTGCTGGGGGTTGGGGGTACTCTGGGGGGGTGCTGGGGGCTGTGTGAGGTACTGGGGGGGTGCTGGGGGCTGGGGTGTGTGGGGGGCACTGGGAGGTGCTGGGGGCGGGTGCAGGGGGTGTGTGGGAGGTACTGGGGGTGCTGGGGGGTGTTGGGGAGGTGTAGGGGGCGTGCTGGGGGGGCTAGGGGGTGTTGGGGAGGTGTAGGGGGTGTGCTGGGGTGGTGGGTGCTAGGGGGGAGTGCTGGGGGGAGGGTGCTGGGGCTAGGGGGTGTGGGAGGTACTGGGGGGTGCTGGGGGTTGGGTGCAGGGGTGTGCTGGGGGGGCTAGGGGGTGTTGGGGAGGTGTAGGGGGTGTGCTGGGGTGGTGGGTGCTGGGGATGGGTGTACGGGGGGCTGCGGGGTGGGGAGTGAGTGATGGGCAGGGTGGGGGTTGCTGGAGGATGGGCACTAGGAGGTGAGGGTGGGTGCTGGGGAGTGAGGGGTGGGGAGGGTGGGTGCTGAGGGTGAGGGGTGGGGGTTGCTGGGGGCTGGTATGGAGGTGCTGGGGGTGGGGGGCTGCGGGGTGGGGAGTGAGTGATGGGCAGGGTGGGTGCTGAGGGGTGGGGGTTGCTGGAGGATAGGTGCTGGGAGTGGGGGGTGGGTGCTGGGGAGTGAGGGGTGGGGAGGGTGGGCGCTGAGGGTGAGGGGTTGGGAGGGTGGGTGCTGAAGGTGAGGGGTGGGGGGTGCTGGGGGGAAGGTGCTGGGGGCTAGGGGGTGTGGGAGGTACTGCGGGGTGCTGGGGGGGCTGGGGCGTGTGGGAGGTACTGGGGGGTGCTGGGGGGGCTGGGGTGTGTGGGAGGTACTGGAGGTGTGGGGGGTAATGGGGGGTTGGGGGGTGTGGGAGGTACTGGGGGTGCTGGGGGTTGGGGGTGTGGGAGGTACTGGAGGGTACTGGGGGTGTTGGGTGTGCTGGGGGCTGGGGGGTGTGGGGTATTCTGGGGGGGTGTGGGGGGTACTGGGCGGGTGCTGGTGGTTGGGGGTACTCTGGGGGGTGCTGGGGGCTGGGGTGTGTGGGGGGTACTGGGGGGTGCTGGGGGCGGGTGCAGGGGGTGTGTGGGAGGTACTGGGGGTGCTGGGGGGTGGGTGGTTGGGGGGTGTGGGAGGTGTTGGGGGTGGGGGGTTGGGGGGTGCTATGGGGGTGCGGGAGGGTGTGGGGTACTCTGTGGGCTGGGGGTGTGGGGGTTACTGGGGGGTGCTGGGGGCAGGTGCGGGGGGTGGAGGGTACTCTGGGGGGGTGCTGGGGGCTGGGGGTTGGGGGTGTGGGGGGTACGGGGGTGCTCGTGGGTATGGGTGGATGCTGGGGTGGTGAGGGGGTGCCCAGCTGCTCCACCATCTGTAAACCCCCCCCCGTCTGAAAGACCAACCCTAATAAACGATTACGTTGGCTGCCTTTGTTCAGTGACTTCTTCTTCCCCAGTCCCGACATTGCAAAATGTCCCAGTAGTGGTGTGGTGGTATGATTAACATAGCTGCCTGCAATTGGTGCAGAACACCGGCTTACCATTGGCCCTGGTCGGTCATGTGCCTCTTAACTGATTGGTTGAGACCAGTCATGTGACGGCTCCCCGATTGGTCGAGAGGCTGAGTTAGCCCCGCCTCCAGGGCAGGGTATAAATACCCAATACTCCCGGCGGTCGTCCATTTACTGTAGTCGACCGCAGGGCTAACATCTAGCTGATTAAAGCCATACTTTTGTACTGCAACTCGTCTCGCGTTCAATTGATGGTACATCAAGTGGCAATGGGTCGGGCAGTCATCGCAATGTGACCCCCTGCGCGCTCCCTGCCCCCTCCCTCCCCCCAACCCCACATCCCCCTCCCCCCCATCCCTATTTACCAGACTGTCGTCCCAGGGTGAGGAAATCCTGCTCTTTCAGTTTGCATGGTTAAACATTGTACAGCCTTAAACGTGGGAAAAATGCCACTTGCATTTATATAGCGTCATTTGTATTTTTGAGATGTCTGAAATTCCTTTTTTTTTAAATTTAGTCACTGCAGACAACCTGGGCAGTTGGCACAGTAAGATCCCGTAAACAGCAGTGGGGAAAGTGGCCTAGCCTCTGATTTATGGCTGGCTGATCGGAAAGGTGATGCCTGTGACAGTACAGCACTCCCTCAGTGCTGCAGTGGAGTTTCACAGATCTTTTGTCAGGTTTGTGGTGTGGGCTATAGCGGCCACCAGCTCAGTCCCAGGAACCTGGTGTTGTAACATCTCAATCAGCCATTGCTCACAAGTCCTGTCACTGTGATGACACTCTGTAGAGTTTCCAGGTTAGGGTTAAGAACATTCTTTACATTGATAACACCGAGAAACACTGCATTATCCAGGCACACACTTTAGAACAATTTCATATTAAAAGGACTAATGCTTGATGCTTGATGCTTGCAAAGGAACAGAAGATGTTGTCTTGTATACAGTGGACAGCACGGTAGCACAGTGGTTAGTACTGTTGCTTCACAGCGCCAGGGTCCCAGGTTCGATTCCCGGCTGGGTCACTGTCTGTGCGGAGTCTGCACGTTCTCCCCGTGTGTGCGTGGGTTTCTTCTGGGTGCTCCGGTTTCCTCCCACAGTCCAAAGATGTACAGGTTAGGTGGATTGGCCACGACACATTGCCCTTAGTGTCCAAAATGGTTGGGTGGGGCTACTGGGTTATGGGGATGGGGTGGAGGTGCGGGTTTAAGTAGGGTGCTCTATCCTGGGTCACGGTCCGTCAGGAGTTTACCCATCTCCCCATGTCTGCGTGGGTTTCACCCCCACAACCCAAAGATGTGCTGGTTTGGTGGATTGGCCACGCTAAATTGGCGCTTAATTGGAAAAAAAGATTTGGGTATTCTAAATTTATATATAAAAAAAGTAGGGTACTTTTTCCAAGGGCTGGTGCAGACCCGATGGGCTGAATGGCTTACTCCTGCTCTGTAAATTTTATGATGAATGTCAGCTTGGTGGGTTGTTGAAAGCTGAGCAGATACGTTTTGAAGTGAAGAATCTGCTAACTACCCTAACTTACACCAAGTCCGGTGCGTCCTGTCTTCACTGACTGATACTAGCTTCAGATAGTGAAGCCTCGATTTTACAATTCTCATCCTTCCTATCTTTCTAACATCTTCCAGCTCTACAACCCTCTGTGATCTCGGCAATCCTCCATTTCTGACCCCTTGAGATCCACCATTGGTGGCCCTGCCTTCAGTATCCTGGGTCCCAAGCTGTGGAATTCCCTTCCTAAACCTGTCCTCCTCTCTACCTCCCTCTTGTCTTCATGGCACTCCTCTCATTGAACAAGGTTTTGGTCACCCGTCCTGTTATCGTCTCAAGTGGCTCAAAGTCAAATTTTGTTAGATAATGATTCTCCGAAATATTCTACTCAAGGTGCTAAATAAATGCAGTCGTTGATGTTGTTAAATGGTCTGTTTCTATGTTGCTAATTTTAAGCAAATCTTTGATATCAATTAAATTGATTTTTGATATTGACATCTTTAATGTGGCTGACAGAGTTTCTAGAGGAATCACTGAGTAGTTTCCTGGTGACAGCACCAGTCATTTATCTGTGAATTCAGTGAGAGCTGCTGCTGTGAGTTCAATTCTCACAACAGTGAGTAAAACATACCGTGCGGGATTTTCCACTGGCTGATGCCGGAATCGCAAACGCTATTGGGCGGAGAATCGGTTCTGATGCCAAAATTCCGCCAGGCGGCGATTTCATGGCAAATCGCAATTCTCCGTCACCTCGACAGCAGCATCAATGCATACCGGAACGCACGTACAGTAGAAACCGTTTGCATATCATTGACGGGCCTGACCCGGTATTCTCCCCGGCCTCCGCGATTCTCCTCCTGCGATGGGCTGAGTTCCCGACGGCGAGGTTCACTTGTACTTTGAAAAATCCTGAAATCGGCATTGAGGCTACTGAGGGAGAGAGAGGGGGGGGGTTGGGGTAGGACACGGAGACGCGACTGTGCGCTGCTGGGCTGGTCACTGGCCGGGCTGGCCGGGGGGGGGGGGGGGGGGGGGGCACCTGCTGGGGCTGCGGGGAGGGGGGGGGTGATGGAGGGAAGGGCCGCAGGGCTGGGGTGACCCCCCCATTGAACCGGGCTGGTGATCAGGCACAAACTACCATTACCACGCCCTGCAAGGCAACCATCTTGCTGCCCATCCCACTGAGCACCCACCTCACCCCCTGGTTCTGCAAAGTGCCACCGGCCGTATTGGTGACCCCATTACCCCCCAACCCCGCACACCACCCTCCGCCATATATCCCATCCACCCAGCCAACACCCGCCGGCTGCTCACCCAGGGCACGCCCACAGTAACCCCCATGGGGGAGCCGGATGGGGGCAATGGAGCGTACCCCTGGCAGGAGCAGTGCCAGTCGACAGTACCCCTGGCATCAGGGATGGGTGCCAGGACCAGAGGCCCCAAAATGCTGGGCATCGATGGGGCCAGGGTTGCGGGGATTGGGGGGGGGGGAACATACGGGGGCAGAGCCCGCAGTGCCAACCGGGACCATTGTGTACCCCGATGGACTGGGTTGGGCACAGGGGTACGCACCATGCTAACATGTCGGCCTTTCACCCCCTGCAGTCAATGGATATTGGAATACAACCAGCAATGGAGGCCTTCCTGCTGGTCTCTGCATTCCTGGGGGTTGGAGATGCTCGAGGAGGAGGAGGAAGCTGCAGCCACTTCCCTCTGTGTCGGCGCCATATCAGCCAGCGCCTGGGCCAGGCTGCCGGCGTTCCCAGCCATGGCCTGCTGTGACTGGGCCATGCTGCCGGCGTTCCCAGCCATGGCCTGCTGTGACTGGGCCATGCTGCCGGCGTTCCCAGCCATGGCCTGCTGTGACTGGGCCAGGCTGCCAGCGTTCCCAGCCATGGCCTGCTGTGACTGGGCCATGCTGCCGACGTTCCCAGCCATGGCCTGCTGTGACTGGGCCAGGCTGCCAGCGTTCCCAGCCATGGCCTGCTGTGACTGGGCCATGCTGCCGGCGTTCCCAGCCATGGCCTGCTGTGACTGGGCCATGCTGCCGGCGTTCCCAGCCATGGTCTGCTGTGACTGGGCCATGCTGCCGACGTTCCCAGCCATGGCCTGCTGTGACTGGGCCATGCTGCCGGCGTTCCCAGCCATGGCCTGCTGTGACTGGGCCATGCTGCCGGCGTTCCCAGCCATGGCCTGCTGTGACTGGGCCATGCTGCCGGCGTTCCCAGCCATGGCCTGCTGTGACTGGGCCATGCTGCCGGCGTTCCCAGCCATGGCCTGCTGTGACTGGGCCATGCTGCCGACGTTCCCAGCCATGGCCTGCTGTGACTGGGCCATGCTGCCGGCGTTCCCAGCCATGGCCTGCTGTGACTGGGCCATGCTGCCGGCGTTCCCAGCCATGGCCTGCTGTGACTGGGCCATGCTGCCGGCGTTCCCAGCCATGGCCTGCTGTGACTGGGCCATGCTGCCGGCGTTCCCAGCCATGGCCTGCTGTGACTGGGCCAGGCTGCCGGCGTTCCCAGCCATGGCCTGCTGTGACTGGGCCATGCTCAGGAGCGTCGCTGCGATGTCCAGGTGGCTCTGACACATGGCTGCCTGTGAGAGGGCAGCCCTGTCCTGGGCCTCGGCCCCCGCCTGCACAGAATGCCCCAGGCCTTGGATATGCTGATCCATAGCCAAATCCCTTGCCCCCAATGCCTCCAACACGGATGCCACCTGTGCGGTGTCGGCCTGGGTGGCGCGCATTGTCGGCAAAGCCTGCTGCTCCTGCACGTGGTTGGACTCCTCCAACTGGACCTCCAGGTATTCGATGCTCGCCGATATCCCCCTCATGTAGCCCCTGGCTCTGTGACTGCATCTCCACAATCGATGGGACTGCCCATCCAGAAGCCTGAAACCCACCTGGACGGCAGCGAGTCCCTGGGATCGGCCTGCTCTCCGACTGTCCACCCGCTGGGGTGTTCCTACCTCCACCTGCTGTACCCTTGGAGCCTCGTCGCAAAAGTGCCCGACCGAGGTGAGTGTCTCTGGGATGGTGGAGGGTGTTGGAGAAGCTGTGATGTGAAATCAGCGTCATCCTCCGACCCGAACTCCGGGGTGTCCTGGGTCTCGGGCAGAGGGCTGGTTTCCAAGATGCTCTCCTCGCTGCACGTAGTGGGGGGGGGGGGGGGGGGGGGGGGGGGGGGGGGCTCCAGCTATGGCACTGGCTGGGGGTGGGGTCACCAGGTGGACCCGTCCCATCTCCAGCAGCTCCCGCAAGACACAAGACAAGACGCATGATTAGACTGGGGCCTTCGCCTGGGATGGGGGGGGGGGGGGGGGGGGGGGGGGGGGGGGGCGGGAGGGGGGTGGGGGGGGGGGAAACAGAAAACCACAGTGTTAGATAGTCCGACACATACAGGACAGGGGTTGGGTAGCTGGTGGCCTCAGTGGCCTGGGCTCCCGGCCATGGTGGACGGTATGGGTGCCGGCATGTGGCGCAGGGTGGGGGATGCGGCCGCCCTCCCAGTGAGAGGGGGGTGTTGGGTTACGGGACTGTGGGACGGGGGTTAGTGCCACGGGTACAGTGCTGCCCTGAGGAGGTTGTGCAGATTTTTCCAGCACCACTGGACGGTCCAGACTGTGTTGCCCACAGCGCTGACCGTCTCTGCCACCTGCTCCCAGGCATGGCGAATGGTGGCGGCTGGCAGCCTCCTTCCTGGGCCGGATACAGGATCACCCATCTCTCCTCCACAGCTCCCAGGATGCTCTCAAGCTCTACATCTGTGAAATGTGGGACTGCGCGACTTGCTGCCATCTTTTGGCTGGGATGGTGTGTGTGGGGAGTGAAGTGTGTATGGGGCTGGGATGGTGTGTGTGGGGAGTGAAGTGTGTATGGGGCTGGGATGGTGTGTGTGGGGAGTGAAGTGTGTATGGGGCTGGGATGGTGTGTGTGGGGAGTGAAGTGTGTGTGTGCGGCTGGGATGGTGTGTGCGGGGAGTGAAGTGTGTATGGGGCTGGGATGGTGTGTGCGGGGAGTGAAGTGTGTATGGGGCTGGGATGGTGTGTGCGGGGAGTGAAGTGTGTATGTGCGGCTGGGATGGTGTGTGTGGGGAGTGAAGTGTGTGTGTGCGGCTGGGATGGTGTGTGTGGGGAGTGAAGTGTGTATGTGCGGCTGCAGCTTGTCAGCCTCCTGAGTGTTTGAAGTAAAATGTGAAAGATGTCATTTGAAGCATGAAAGTCTGATAAAACCCGAAGGAATATGAGGAAAAGCAAGCAAAAATCCCACAAAGGGTTAACAGCAATCAGAAAAGTGGGTTTGAAATGCAGACAGACTTTATCACACAGGCGTTAAGAGAACAGGGGCGAAATTCTCTGACCCCCAGCAGGGTCGGAGAATCGCCTGGGGGCGCCTAAAATCCCGCCCCCGCCGTGGCAGAGATTCTCCGCCACCCGGGAAGTGGCGGGAATTTCGCCACTCCGATCGGCGAGGCCCCTGTGATGATTCTCCGGCCCGGATGGGCCGAACTCCCGCCGCTGGGAGGCCTCTCCCGCCGCCGAGGTTTGAACCACCTCTGGAACGGCGGGATCAGCGGCGCGAGCGGGCCCCCGGGGTCCTGGGAGGGCGGGGGGCGATCGGACCCCGGGGGGTGCCCCCACGGTGGCCTGGCCCGCGATCGGGGCCACCGCTCAGACTCCGGGCCAGTGCCTTGGCTGCTCTATGTTCTTCCGCGCCCGCCACAGCCTCCGCCATGGCGGAAGTGGAAGAGAACCCCACATCGCGGACCGGCGAAAGCCTTTCGGCCAGCCCCGCTGCCGGGGGCGCCGGTTTTTTGCGCCGGTCTTCTGGTGCCAACCGCTCCGGCGCGGGGCTGGCCCCCAAAGGTGGGGAGAATTCCCCACCTTTGGGGAGGCCCGACCCCTGAGTAGTTGGCGCCACTCCCCTACGCCGGGACCCTCCGTCACGCCGGGTAGGGGAGAATCCCGCCCCAGCTCTGAAACAGTTTATGCTGGCATCTGATACCTTTCAAGTTAGAGAAATTCTAGCAAATGAAGTTTTTAGATACATAAAGAGAACAATAATCCACCCTTTTTATAGAAGTTAATTAGTTTAGTAAACAATTGATTAGAATTGCCAGCATCTTAAGTGAGTTACCTGAAACAATGTGCATTTGTGAATAATAGAAACTTCATGTCACCAGTTAAAAGTGGAAGTCTGGAGATAATAGTTGAATTTACTAAGGCATAAATTAACACCAAGCAGGAATCAGTTTAGAACATAGAAAATACAGCACGGAACAGGCCCTTCGGCCCACGATGTTGTGCCGAGCTTTTGTCCGAGATTAAGAACAAATTAATCTACACCCCATCATTCTACCGTAATCCCTGGGCGTGATTCTCCGCTGCCCACGCCGGGTGGGAGAATCGCGGGAGGGCCAATCTGGCACCCCCCACGATTCTCCCACCTCCCCCCAAAATGGTGTGTCGCGTTTTGTGACACGCCGCTCGGAGAATCGCCGCTTGCCGTTTTTCACGGCGACCGGCGATTCTCCGGCCCGGATGAGCCGAGCGGCCTGATGACCCCGACCGGTTCACGTCGGCGTCAACCACACCTGGTCGCTGCCGGAGTGAACAGCGTGCGACAGGTGTGGGGCCTGTGGGGGCGGAGAGAAGATCGAGCACCACGGGCGTGCTCGTGAGGTGACTGGCCCTCGATCGGTGCCCACCGATCGTCAGGCCGGCGTCTCTAAGAGACGCACTCTTTCCCCTCCGCCGCCCCGCAAGATCAAGCAGCCATGTCTTGCAGGGCAGCGGAGGGGAAAGACGGCAACTGCGCATGCGCGGCTGACGTCACTTAGGCGCTGCCGGCCACGTGATACTCAGCATACCGCTTTGATGTGGGCGTCAAGGCCCAGCGGCCGAGTTTCCCACAACGCAGCTCCGGCGTCGGCCGTTGCGGAGAATCGCGCCCCATGTACCTATCCAATAGCCGCTTGAAGGTCCCTAACGTTTCCGACTCAACTACTTCCACAGGCAGTGCATTCCATGCCCCCACTACTCTCTGGGTAAAGAACCTACCTCTGACATCCCCCCTATATCTTCCACCATTTATCTTAAATTTGTAATGGTTTGTTCCACCTGGGGAAAAAGTCTCTGACTGTCTACTCTATCTGTTCCCCTAATCATCTTATAAACCTCTATCAAGTTGCCCCTCAACCTTCTCCGTTCTAATAAGAAAGGGCCTAACACCCTCAATCTTTCCTCGTATGACCTACTCTCCATTCCAGGCAACATCCTGGTAAATCTCCTTTGCACCTTTTCCAAAGCTTCCACATCCTTCCTAAAATGAGGTGACCAGAACTGCACACAGTACTCCAAATGTGACCTTACCAAGGTTTTGTACAGCTGCATCATCACCTCACGGCTCTTAAATTCAATCCCTCTGCTAATGAACGTTAGCACACCATAGGCCTTCTTCACAGCTCTATCCACTTGAGTGGCAACTTTCAAAGATCTATGAACATAAACCCCAAGATCTCTCTGCTCCTCCACATTGCCAAGAACCCTACCGTTAACCCTGTATTCCGCATTCAGATTTGCACAAGAAGCCCCGCCGCTGTCTTCCCCATTCTCCGGCGCCAATCCTTGGACGACCGCAGGATTCCCGCCGCGCCGGTTGGGGCCATTGACAGCGCCCCCCCCCCCCCCCCCCCCCCCCGGGGATTCTCCGGGCCCCGCTGGGCCGAGTGGCCGAGGAGTTTGGCCGAGTCCCGCCGGTGTGGGTTACTCAGGTCCCACACAGTGGGACCTGGAAGGTGAGTGTGCGGGGGCCGTCCTGGAAGTTGGGGTGGGGGATCCGCCCCGGGGGGGGGGGAGCCCCCACGGTGGCCTGGCCCGCGATCGGGGCCTACCGATCGGCGGGCGGGCTGGTTCCGTGGGGGCTTATTTTACTCCGCGTCGGGCCTCTGTAGGGCTGCGCCATATTGCCCGTGGGCCGGCGCGGAGAAGGGAAACCCCCGCACATGCGCGGAAATATGCCGGCCGTTCCACGCATGCGCGAACTCGCACGGGCCGTTCGGCGCCGGCTGGAGCTGCGGGGACCACTCCAGCACCAACCTAGCCCCCTAGGAGGGGGAGAGTTCCTCACCTTCGGGGACTGTTGACGCCGGAGTGGTTGGCGCCGCTTTTCTCGCCGGCGTGGGGACACAGCCCCATTATTGGAGAATCCCGCCCTCAGTCTCAGGAACGGAAAATCCCACGCAACATTGTTCTTTCAAACGCTCCTTGTTTTGGAGGATGTTAGACACTGACACATGTTGCTGGAAAACATTTGTAGGAAATAAGCAATTTCCATAGCACATCGATGAATATCATTAGTGTAAGTATTTTCTCTTGTTCCTGATGTAGCAATTTCCGGTCTGAGTTATCCGATAAATACCTGTACAAACAAGTGGGAAGGACAATTAGAACTCTTTCAGTTCCAGATTCAAAGAGGGAACATACTTCCTGGATACAGTTGTGACCCGGGAGAAATCCTGAATTTGCCAGTGCTATCCTACTTTACCCCTGAGATATGGCCAGGATCGGTACAGAATGGACGCGTCTCCTTCTCCTAGGTAAGAGTGCCATGAGCTGAAACTGTTTTGATGAACCTTTGTAGAAAGGGTGTTGACGTTACTTGTACGTACCTGCCTCAGCCTATGTCTGTAACTTCCTTGGCCAATTTCACTGGCAACTTCATCGAAAAATCAAAGGGGGTTAAATTTTAGTTCCGAGTTGTGTTAAACTAGTGGACGGAGAATCACAGCAGGGACATCAAAGACGGGAGTTTAAATTCCGAATGAAAACCGCCTGTCGGCTGGGTGTCTTCACATTCAAACTCTGAAGTTGCTTTCGATTTCCCTGCACTAAATATCAATCGGAAATCTCCTGCCTTCTCGACTATTCAGATGAATGTTTTTATTGGAATTGTTAAATTAGATGGGTTCGCGCAAGAGTGTCTTTTATTGCAAGGCATCAGGTCGGTTGGGATGGGATTACTGTAGTGATGTGACCCCCACATTTCATACCAAGAGAATGTATTGATGGGTGATCGCAACTCTCTACAAGTTACAGCATGTACTCACCTACTGAATGCAGAATACTGTATACATAAATTCTTCATCCTCAAAGGTGGGTTTTAGTTTCATAGTCACGGTTGCGAAAACTAGTTTTCAATTGGAATTATGAAGCCGTGTCTCCAGATCATTAGCCTGGGTCCCTGGATTACCATGGGGTGGGTGTGTGCTGCTGGGCCCCTGGATTACCATGGGGTGGGTGTGTGCTGCTAGGTCCCTGGATTACCATGGGGTGGGTGTGTGCTGCTTATCCCCTGGATTACCATGGGGTGGGTGTGTGTTGCAGGGCCCCTGGATTACCATGGGGTGGGTGTGTGCTGCTGGGTCCCTGGATTACCATGGGGTGGGTGTGTGTTGCAGGGCCCCTGGATTACCATGGGGTGGGTGTGTGCTGCTGGGTCCCTGGATTACCATGGGGTGGGTGTGTGCTGCAGGGCCCCTGGATTACCATGGGGTGGGTGTGCGCTGCTCGGCCCCTGGATTACCATGGGGTGGGTGTGCGCTGCAGGGCCCCTGGATTACCATGGGGTGGGTGTGTGCTGCAGGGCCCCTGGATTACCATGGGGTGGGTGTGTGCTGCTGGGCCCCTGGATTACCATGGGGTGGGTGTGTGCTGCTCGGCCCCTGGATTACCTTGGGGTGGGTGTGCGCTGCTGGGTCCCTGGATTACCATGGGGTGGGTGTGTGCTGCAGGGCCCCTGGATTACCATGGGGTGGGTGTGTGCTGCTGGGTCCCTGGATTACCATGGGGTGGGTGTGTGCTGCTCGGCCCCTGGATTACCATGGGGTGGGTGTGTGCTGCTGGGTCCCTGGATTACCATGGGGTGGGTGTGTGCTGCTTATCCCCTGGATTACCATGGGGTGGGTGTGTGCTGCTTATCCCCTGGATTACCATGGGGTGGGTGTGTGCTGCTGGGTCCCTGGATTACCATGGGGTGGGTGTGCGCTGCTAGGCCCCTGGATTACCATGGGGTGGGTGTGCGCTGCTAGGCCCCTGGATTACCATGGGGTGGGTGTGTGCTGCTTATCCCCTGGATTACCATGGGGTGGGTGTGTGCTGCTGGGTCCCTGGATTACCATGGGGTGGGTGTGCGCTGGGAATGTGGGCAAAGGGTACGGGGGTCAGCCCGCATTGCCGAAGGAAGTGACAGAAGCATCATAATGGTTTTGCAAAAGGTGCTGTGCAAACCCCACTCCCGATAGTGCCCCCCCCTCCCCCCCCACCATCCCAACCCCCTCCTCACCCCCTACCTACACCCCCAACCCCTCCCCCCTCTCCTGGTGCCTTCAATGGTCCTCGATGTGCTTGGCCCTCCTAGCTCTACCGCCACATCTCGGCGTCTCCCCAGGATGCACATCAGAGGTGGAGGCTGCCAGCTGCTTACCTCGTCCCGTGGCCTTCGGTGCCCCTGGCGGGAGTCCTCGGGGAGGGGGGGGGGGGGGGGGTCTGGGGCTGGAGGGGCACCGGCTCACTTATCGGCAGCACATGCACAGCCCTGCCACCGTGTCCCGTGTGCTGACTGCGAGATACGGCCTCATCAGAGGGGTGGAACCCGGGGGAGGTGGTGCCCACCCTTGCCACTCCGTGGGACGGGTCTGGGTTTGGCACCCAGAGCCTCCTCCTCCCGGTCCGTGCCCACAGGGCCCTGGGATCACCTTGCGATGGAAGGGCAGCCTGTTCATGCCCCGGCTCTCCTGCATCATCTGGATGTTCCAGCCCTGGCGGGTCCCCATGGTCCGCACCATGGTGTCGACGCCCCCGGCGATGCTCCTCAGTGACTGGGACCTGCTCTGCAGCGTCTCAGCCACCTGGGGGTGGGACATTTCCTGCGAATCTCATCGAGGTCAGCCTGGTACTGGGGCACATCCCCAGTGAGTCGGACATCCTACCAAGACCCTCAGCCATGGCTGTCACCATGGCGACTGCGGTGGGGGGGGGGTCCGAGAATCCCGCCCATGGTTTTGAAAATTCTGTCTGTGGGGGTTTCAGATCGATGACCTTTCGCCAACTCTTGTTCTTTTCTGTTTGAAGTAGTAGTCTGGGTTTATTTTATTTAACATTTTGTAAATGCTGATAAGTGCTCCTCTTTGAGAGTGTGAAAAATGTGAGAATTTGTCATCTTTCCTGACAGCCTCGTCTCTGGAGTTGTTGCTTGTTTCTGTACTCACCAGCTTTTGAAATGGAGGTCAGCTCTGAACACGGTCACCAATAATGCTCTGACCCATACAGTGTAAAGCCCCAGCAGAACTGATTGTCGACTCGTACTGTGCTGTGCTAAACACCCCAGGGCCGCACTAACTTCTTAAACTGTTTCAGCCATTTGTGAAAACAACGATATGTCCGATATGTCTGTTGTAACAAAAATAGAAAATACTGGACAATGTCAACAGGTCTGACAGCGTCTGAGGAGAGAGAAGGGAGCAAACGTTTCCAATCTGGCTGGCTCTTTGTTAAAGCCCCATAATAGTCTATTATTTTGCCCAGATCTTTTTTCAACTCTCTCTCTCTGTTGGCTAATGCAGATCATGCAGATTTATGGTGCACCTTGTACAGCAATATGCAATTACATCACAATTGAATAGACATCTTCCATATGTTCAATTTCCATTGACGTTCAATTGCATGACTCATTTGCCTATTCAATTGTGCAATCTGTTTGTCTATTTGTTCATTCAATTGCCCAATCTAATCTCTGTCTTCAATCGAAATTCGAGAAACATTTCACCTTTAATTAGGTTCTTTACAGCTTCAGTGACTCAATATTAGTTCAACAATTGCAGATCAATAATCACCACTCCGATTGTTTCAGTCAGCAGCTGTTGATGACTCTGCTGTCCCCATTTATACCCCCTCCTCATCGCCACCTTGATTACCATCGCCTCTGTCTCTTAACCTCTCCTGTCATCACTCTACCACAGGCCTTCCCTTTATTCTTCCCTCCCCTGCCGAGCTCCCTCTCCTGCCTCTGTCTTTGCTTGAAGCATGATAGATCTCGGACATTTGCTGACTCTATGGAAAGGCCACTGTGCTGGATGTTCCCCTGGGCTTCAGGATGCAGAGGTCAGGGGTTTGGGGTCCTGAGTCCGCACTTTGGACCAGTGATGTATCATCAATTGAACGCGAGACGAGTTGCTGGACAAAAGTATGGCTTTAATCAGCTAGATGTTAGCCCTGCGGTCGATTACAGTATAAGGACGACAGCCGGGAGTACTGGGTATTTATACCCCACCCTCGAGGCGGGGTTAACTCAGCCTCTCGACCAATCGGGGAGCCGTCACATGACTGGTCTCAACCAATCGGTCGAGAGGCACATGACCGACCAGGGCCAATGGTAAGCCGGTGTTCTGCACCAATGGCAGGCAGCTATGCTAATCATACCACCACAACCAGTGAAACCGACAGCATGATCTTGGCACTTATGATCCTGTTAAAGGGTGGCGGGAAGGGCGGGGGGGGGGGGGGGC
The DNA here is from genome assembly GCF_902713615.1 of Scyliorhinus canicula. Classification (NCBI taxonomy): domain Eukaryota; kingdom Metazoa; phylum Chordata; class Chondrichthyes; order Carcharhiniformes; family Scyliorhinidae; genus Scyliorhinus; species Scyliorhinus canicula. The sequence continues at coordinate 272,343,768 of NC_052148.1, forward strand.
ACTCCATGCTGCCAGCCAATTCAGAATGACCGAGGGCTCTGCAGCCTCACCAGGAGTGGTGGGCGCTGCTGAGGCAGGTCAGGAAGCAACGCGCGCGCAACATGGAGACTCCCCTTGCTGGCTGACACAGATTGATCACGAAAATAAGAGCCCATGGCATCCAGAGAAATTTGGCAAATTGGATCCAAAATTGGCTTTGTGGCAGGGGGCAGCGGGGTGATGGTGGAAGGTTGTTTTTGTGAATGGAAGCCTATGCCCAGTGGTGTTCGGCAGGGATTGCTGCTGGCTCCCTTTGTGATGTACATTAATGATCTAGACGTGAATGTAGGGGACTATGATCAGTAAGTTCACAGATGATGCAAGAATTGGTGATGTGATAAATCGTGAGGAGGAAAGCGTTAGATTACAGGGCGATGGAAATGGTTCAATGGGTAGATCAGTGACAAATGGAATTTAACCCTGGAAAGTGTGAGGTGATGCATTTTGGGAGGACTAACGAGGGAAAGGGAATATACACTGATTGGTCGGACCCGAGGAAGTACAGAGGATCAGAGGGACCTTGGTGTGTAGGTTCACAGATCTCCAAAGGCAGCAGGGTCGGTTGATAAGGTGGTTAAGTCGGCATATGGGATACTTGCCATTATTAGCCAAGGCAGAGAATATAAGAGCAGGTTGGTTATGCTGAAGCTGTATAAAACGCTTGTCAGGCGACAGCTGGAGTGCTGTGCAGTTCTGGTTGCCAGATATGAAGTGATTACACGAGAGAGGGTGCAGAGGAGATTTACTGGAATTATAGCACAGAAACAGGCCATTCAGCCCAACTGGTCAGTCCTGGTGTTTAAACTCCAGACGAACCTTCTCGCGCCCAACTCCATTGTGCCTGTCAGTGGCTCCTTTCTCCTTCATCTGCTTATCTACCCTTAAATCAATCTATATTCACCTCTGCTACTTCCTACGGAAGGGAGGGTGCACTATTCTTGGGTGAAGAGATTTCTCCCAGTGGATTTATTAATGATTGGCCTCCCCAACAATTGGAAATATCTTCTCCACATCGATCCTGCTGAAACCTTTCATCATGTTAAAAGCCTCTGTTGCCTTTCCCTAATTGTCCTTTTGGTTGATGATCTTCCCCCATTGGTTGTTGCACTTCCCCAATTCTGCCTTTTACTGATTCCAGGGTTGCGTGACTTCAGTTAAGTGGAGAAACCGAGGGCAGGCTCCTCCGTTTCAGAAATTAAGGGCGGGATTCTCCGGCCTTGTCCGGAAAATCCCGCCTAAGGTCAATGGAGTTCCTGTAATGGGTGGGCGGGAGAAACCAGCCCTAAGTGTTGACACGAAACTGAATCAGTGGGCGGACTTCTGCGACAGCAAAATTGGCGTTGGTCCCAGAGCAATTCACGATCCGTGAATGGGCTCGCACCAGTGCCACATGACACAAGATAGATTTCAATGAAAATCCGATTCGCCGGGGTCGGGATTGCCACTCGAGAGGCTGACAAGGTGCAGCCGCGTATCAGCGACTCCGCTCCCCACACACACACACACATCCCAGACAACAAGATGGCAGCACAGACAGTGGCGTCCCGGTTTGTGGACGCAGAGCTGGAGACCCTGCTGGACGCCGTGAAGGAGAGGAGGGCCACTCTGGGGAACAGGGTGAGAAGGGGGCGGCCAAGCGCCGCCGTCCACCGGGTCTGGGCGCAGGTGGCAGAGGCCCTGAGCGCCGTGTGTCCCACTGACAGGACTGGACAACAGTGCAGAAAGATGCGGCTGGCTCCTGTTCCTCTGGGGCAGGCCCTCCAGCTTCAGGGTCCTCCCTGAACAGCTCCAGTTTGTACAGTGCATCCCCCAGGGCTGCGGCGGCCTGGACAGGATGAAGGTCACCATTCCTGGCTGGATTCCCAAGTCCATTGGCTGCATGGGGTGAAAGGCAGACATCTTAGCACGGTGCGTACCCCTGTGCCTGACCAGGTCCACTGGGCTACATGGTGGTCCTGGCCTGCAATACAGACCTTGACCCCACTTGTCCTCTACACCCCCCCCCCCCCCCCCCCCCCCCCCCCCCCCCCCCGCCCCCGGTCCCGTCGGTACCCAGCACCGCCTGGTCCTCTGGTCACAACCCTCTTCCCTGCTGGCAGGGCTACCGAGAGGCTGACCGTACCCATGCCAAAGGTACGCTCTGCGATACCCGTCCGACACCCTCCATTGGGGCTACTGTGGGCGTTGCCCTTGAGTTGGCTGCATGATGCCCCGCTGGCAGGTGGCACCTGGTTGTGGAGGGTGGGGGGGGTGGAGTTATTTGGTCGGATGGAGGGGGGGGGGGAGTGTGGGGATGATGGGGGGGGGGTGGTGCACCCATATGGCCGGTGTCACTCTACACAACCATGGATCACAATGGGTGGTCAGTAGGGTTCCCCCCCCCCCCCCGCTATTCCGCCCCCCCCCCCGGCCCGAGCATACCATTAGGAACATTCCACCTCCTCTCTCGCCCTCAGCAGCCACGGTGCCTGTTTCCTGATTTCTTAAAACCACAAGTGAAACTCGCCGCCGGTAATTCCTCCTGGCTTCGTGGGAGCCCGGAGAATACCGGGCCTCTTAACAAATCGCCAATGGCGTTTACTGTACGTGCAGAATAGAACGCATTGACGCCGCTGTCGAGGCCCCGGAGCTTGGCATTCCGGCCACGATTTTCGGCTCACGCACAATTCTCCGCCCAATCGTGTTGCGCGATTCTAGACAGAGAATCCAGTCCTGGGTTTGCTCTGAGGGTGGAGAAGGAGATGTTTGAATAGGTTGGATGGGAAGAAACTGATGCATCGTCAGGAAGGCTGCAAACCAGAGGACCCGGATTTGAGAGAAAGGAAGTGTGATGGAAATGGGGAGGATTTTGATGAGGGCATTGCTGTCGTCTGGAAAGTCCTGCGTGAAAGGGCGGTGGAAGCAGATTCAATAGAAACTTTCAACAGGGAACTGGATAAATATTTGAAAAGGAAAGATTTGCAGGTCCAAAGGTAAAGGGCGTATGGGATGGGATTAATTGGGTCACTCTTTTAAAGAAGCAGCACATGAATAATGGACCAAATGGCCTCCTGCTGTGTGAGGTGACTCTATGATGATTGTAAATGAAATCTTCCAGGGAAGAGGATGTACCTGTACACATCTGAGCAGGATGAGTTAGAGGTCCGAAAACAGAAGCCCCAGCTTTGACACGGGTTTCAATGACCCTAATCAATGTAGCAGTGATCTCGTTGCGAAGTGTGATAAGCTACAGAATGAGATACTTCACTTTTCCTGCTGTGATGTGTTTGAGGAATGCAGGAACACGCCCACACTAAACTACGTACCGGCTTCAGCTATGCAGACGGATGACATACGGTTGAACTGAAAGAGAGTCATTGCCAATTATTACAACATACATGTGCCTACATGACAAGGAATTATTTTCAACAACAAAAAAGAGATCATGGGCTACATTTCCTGGCTGCCCCCGCCCCCCCCCCCCCCCCCCCCGCCCTGATGGCATCTTCTGGTCCCGCCGAAGGTGACCCCCCCCCGCCATGGGGGTTTCCCGGCACCTGGATGGGCGAGCCATGCAAAATGGCGCAGACGATGGCAAGGTCTGTCCGGCAACCAATAATGAGCTATCTCCACCGTAAGGAAACATACCGTGGGAGCGAAGGTGTTGGGGGGGGGGGGGGGGAGAGTGAGGGTGGGGGGGAGAGTGAGGGTGGGGGGAAGAGTGAGGATGGGGGGGAGAGTGGGGGGGGGGAAGGTGGGGGGAAGGTGGGGGGAGTGCAGAGGGAGGCAACATGCCACCCAAAGTTTTGAATTAAGCCACCGTTTCCAAATTTTGCAGAAATTATCCATTTTCATTAACAGAGACATATGTAAGGAGTAGATAAAGGCCTGAGAGAGACGGGAGTAGATGATATGTATATTGGGTGAGATGTAGAATCAGATTAGTTACATATCTGATAGTTTATTGCATATCTTATGTCTGATTTATCTCAGCGCACTGCAGAGATGACACTCGTTCCATATCTATGACTGTTCTATTTATAATACTTTCAAATATCCCAGAACTTACAGGGTTTTCTACACATGGGGGTAGATATTTGGGTCCCGGCCCCTGCTGCAATCACCGTGGGAAATCAGACCAGCTATTGAAAGGTTCGTTGACCTTGAGCGGAAATGTCTGGTCGGTGGGGGGGGGGGGGGGGGGGGGGGGTTGTGGGGGGCACCGTAACCCCTGCCCATGGCGTCAGCCAGAACTCAGGTCATCCCCTGGAACTGACACAGTTTTTCTCTCTAGCTCCACCCACAGGCTTACATGATTAATTACAGTTACATAGATCAGTGAATTGACTGACACAATCAAAGACAGATTGATCAAACAATTAAACACTACAGAAGGAGGATCAAGTGAAGCATAAACACTGCCACCTACAGTCAGGCTGAATGGTCATTTTCTGCACTGCAACATATTAGAAGTTCTAAACTATCGGGCTGGATTGTCCGATTTTGAGGTTATGTCCGGACCATGGGCGGGATTCTCCCCTACCCGGCGGAGCGGCGTTCCCGGCGCCGAGGAGTAGCGTGAACCACTCCGGCGTTGGGCACCTTCAGGGGCTAGGCCGGCGCTCGCGGGCTTGGCGCTGCACCAACTGCCGAGGAAGGGGCTTGGCGCCGCACTAACTGCCGAGGAAGGGGCTTGGCGCCGCACTAACTGCCGAGGGAGGGGCTTGGCGCTGCACCAACTGCCGAGGAAGGGGCTTGGCGCTGCACCAACTGCCGAGGAAGGGGCTTGGCGCTGTGCTAACTGCCGGGGAAGGGGCTTGGCGCTGTGCTAACTGCCAAGGAAGGGGCTTGGCGCTGTGCCAACTGCCGAGGAAGGGGCTTGGCGCTGTGCCAACTGCCGAGGAAGGGGCTTGGCGCTGTGCCAACTGCCGAGGAAGGGGCTTGGCGCTGCACCAACTGCCGAGGAAGGGGCTTGGCGCTGTGCCAACTGCCGAGGAAGGGGCTTGGCGCTGCACCAACTGCCGAGGAAGGGGCTTGGCGCTGTGCCAACTGCCAAGGAAGGGGCTTGGCGCTGCACAAACTGCCGAGGAAGGGGCTTGGCGCTGTGCCAACTGCCGAGGAAGGGGCTTGGCACCGCACCAACTGCCAAGGAAGGGGCTTGGCGCTGCGCTAACTGCCGAGGAAGGGGCTTGGCGCTGCGCTAACTGCCGAGGAAGGGGCTTGGTGCTGCACCAACTGCCGAGGAAGGGGCTTGGCGCTGTGCTAACTGCCAAGGAAGGGGCTTGGCACCGCACCAACTGCCGAGGAAGGGGCTTGGCGCTGTGCTAACTGCCAAGGAAGGGGCTTGGCGCTGTGCTAACTGCCGAGGAAGGGGCTTGGCGCTGCACCAACTGCCGAGGAAGGGGCTTGGCGCTGCACCAACTGCCGAGGAAGGGGCTTGGCGCTGCACAAACTGCCGAGGAAGGGGCTTGGCGCTGTGCTAACTGCCGAGGGAGGGGCTTGGCGCCGCTCTAACTGCCGAGGAAGGGGCTTGGCGCTGTGATAACTGCCGAGGAAGGGGCTTGGCGCTGTGATAACTGCCGAGGAAGGGGCTTGGCGCTGCGCTAACTGGCGCCGAAGGACCTCCGCCGGCCGCGTGAGTTGGCAAATGTGCGGGAACACCAGCGTGTGCTAGCGTCATCCCAACGCATGCCCAGGGTGGGTTCGTCTCCGCTCCGGCCATGACGGAGGTCCACAGAAGCCGGCGAGGAGGGAAAGAGTGCCTCCAACGGCACAGGCCTGCCGGCGGTTCACTGGGCTCCCATCGCGGGCAAAGCCACCATGGGGGCACCCCCCCCCCCCCCCCCGAGGCCAGATCCCCCCCCTCCCCCCCCAGGACCCCGTAAGCCACCCAGGTCCCGCCGGTAAGTACCAGATCTAATTTACGCAGGCGGGACCGGCCTAAAATGGGTGGCCGCTCGGCCCATCGCGGGCTGGAGAATCGCCGGAGGGGGGCCGCTGCTAGCGGCCGCCAACCGGCGCAATTCCGGCCCATGCCAAAACCCCAGTGCCGGAGAATTCAGTAGCCGGCAGGACGGGATTCAGGCCGCCCCCCCTGGCGATTTCCGGCCTGGCGGAGGGGTCGGAGAATCCCACCCCATGTGTCTAGTATTAGGACCATAATGTCGGTGCTGCCCCCACTCCGCCCGGTGTGGGACTAGCAGCCGCGCCACGTGAAACCCTCGGCTTTACACACAGATACGTCCGGAGAATAGCCGGGTCCGTGGCCGCACAGGCGCACGGCGGCGACCTGCAACTGTCGCGCCATATAACATCGCGCCAGGCGCACGTGGACCCAGTCTGCCAGACCCTGCCGACGCTCCCCCCCCTCGGCCAACAGAACGGCACCCCCCCCCCCCCCCCCCCCCCGCCCCTGACCGTGGCGGTGCTGGACACGGTCCGCAGCCACCACGTGGGGTTGTTGGAACCTCAGACCAGAAATGAGCCACACTATTGGGAAGTCGGCCCATCAGGGGCGGAGCATCGGGGGAGGAGCATCAGTGGGGGATCATTGGGGGAGGGCCTTCAGGTGACATCCTGAGGACATCCCTATGGCATGCGGCGTACTCGCCAATAAACGCCGTTTTGTAGGGGGCGGAGCATCCGAAAATGTGCGCCGCCCTGATTTCAGCATCATAAGGGATTCCCTGCCCACTGGCCGAATGCGATTGTGGCATCGGCAATCGGAGAATACAGTCCATAATTTTTTTTGCTGTCGGCCTCTTCAAATCACAGACTGATATCACCTGTTGGAATGGCTGTTCTTCACACTGAGTGCTCACGGGTTGGTTAACTGAAGAGGCACTGAAGCTAAAGCCATCCGTACCTGAGGGACAAAGATGTAAATGCTTTGGAGGCGATTCACAGGATTTGTAGCAGGTTGATACCCGGAATGGGCGGGTTGTCTAATGAGGAAAGGTTGGATAGACTGGGCTTCTTCCCGCTGGAGTTTTGAAGAGTGACGGGTGACCTGATTGAAGTTTAGAGGATGCTGGATGGTATTGACAAGGTGGACATGGAAAGAATGTTTCCTCCTGTTGGGAGTCCAGGACTAGGGGGCACAGATTTCCAATGAAGGGTTGCCCTCTGAGGACAGCAATGTGGAGAATGTCTCCTCTCAGAGGGTTGTGAGAATTTGAAACGCTCTGACTCACCAGGCGGTGGAGGCGGAGTCACTGAATATTTTGAAGGTGGAATGATAGATTCTTTTTATCAGGGAAGATACAAAATGTGGAACTCAACACAAACAGATCATCCATGGTCTTATTGAATGGTACGGAGGCTCGATGGGCTGAATGGTCCACGTCTGCTCCCATTTTGTATGTTTGTACATACTGAGGGAGTGCCGCACTGTCAGAGGGTCAGTACTGAGAGAGTGCTGTACTGTCAGAGGGTCAGTACTGAGGGAGTGCTGTACTGTCAGAGGGTCAGTACTGAGGGAGTGCCGCACTGTCAGAGGGTCAGTACTGAGAGAGTGCTGCACTGTCAGAGGGTCAGTACTGAGGGAGTGCTGCACTGTCAGAGGGTCAGTACTCAGGGAGTGCTGCACTGTCAGAGGGTCAGTACTGAGAGGGTGCTGCACTGTCAGAGGGTCAGTTCTGAGAGAGTGCTGCACTGTCAGAGGGTCAGTACTGAGGGAGTGCTGCACTGTCAGAGGGTCAGTACTGAGGGAGTGCCACACTGTCAGAGGGTCAGTACTGAGAGAGTGCTGCACTGTCAGAGGGTCAGTACTGAGAGAGTGCTGTACTGTCAGAGGGTCAGTACTGAGAGAGTGCTGCACTGTCAGAGGGTCAGTACTGAGGGAGCGCCGCACTGCCAGAGGGTCAGTACTGAGGGAGTGCGCACTGTCAGAGGGTCAGTACTGAGGGAGGGCTGCACTGTCAGAGGGTCAGTACTGAGGGAGTGCTGCACTGTCAGAGGGTCAGTACTGAGGGAGTGCTGCACTGTCAGAGGGTCAGTACTGAGAGGAGTGCCGCACTGTCAGAGGGTCAGTTACTGAGGGAGTGCTGCACTGCCAGAGGATCAGTACTGAGGGAAGTGCTGCACTGTCAGAGGGTCAGTACTGAGGGATGCGCACTGTCAGAGGGTCAGTACTGAGGGAGTGCTGCACTGTCAGAGGGTCAGTGCTGAGGGAGTGCTGCATGTGGGAGCAGAACCGAGCGGGAGTTTCACCGTTTATATTCCACATTTTGGATGAGACATTAAATGAACACTCTGGGGAGTTAGTCCTTTTGTCTCGGCCAATAACCATCTCTTAAAACCTACAATACAGGAGGTTGAAACAGAATCAGAAAATACTGGACAATATCAGCAGACCTGACAGCGTTTGAGAGAGAGCGAAGACTCCTTCTGTCTCCACAGTCGCTGTCGAACCTGCTGAGATTGTCCAGTATTACTGTTTTGTTTCAGATTGCAGCATCCGCAGTAATTTGCTTTTGTAATAAAAGAGGTTATCACATTATTGTTTGTGGGAGCTTGATGTCGCACATTTGCTGCATTACAACAGTAACTGGACTTCAAAAGTATTTCATTCGCTGTAAGATGCTTTGGGACATGCTGAGCTTTTAGAAGGTGTCACACTTAGAGGGTTCTGATGGGTTGGGAGGAAGTTAGACGAAGGTCTGTATGGTGTATGGGGGGGGGAGGGGGGGGTTGGGGGGGCGGGGGGGGGGGGGGGGGGGGGGGGGGCAGGTTTCCGTGGGGAGTTAATGCCGGTGCCAGATTTTGTATCATTTTAGGGCTGGTAAGTGTTGGTGATGCCTGTGTGGTGGAATTGATAGCCACAGTTCCAGCTGTGTCCATGTACTGACCTCCAGTAAATGCAACTAGTAGATGTCCGTGGCCACTGAGAGTGTAATTTGGAATTGGTCAGAAAAACCAGGCACTGCTGGAATTTCTGATATGAACTCGGAGTGGGCTAGGCTTAACCACTATTGACCTCCCACCCACCAACAGGGTATTAACTCCTCCGTCCTCCCCAACACCTCTCCTGTGTTGGAAACTTGCACAATGCTATTCTGCTGAACAGCCTAAGCACCATAACCTGTAATCGCGCTTGTACTCATTTACCAGAGGTTGACTGGCATTGTATCAACACCGATCCCATTATTTTAATGGTATTTGTACTCTTAACAATCAGGCATAACTTTCTGCGGCGAGTATAAAGGGCAATTTAATGAGCAAGAGAGGTTCTTAAAAGTACCGGGGAAGGTAATGGTGAGATGCCATTTATGTCATCGACTCACATGCGTAGTTAACGCTCTGGTAATATTACAGCTACATCCAGCCTGTTGAATTTTGCATTGCAGATCTATCTCTTTGCGGCCACTCCTGGAGTACTGCGTGCAGTTCTGGTCACCACATTATAGGAAGGATGTGGAAGCTTTGGAAAGGGTTCAGAGGAGATTTACTAGGATGTTGCCTGGTATGGAGGGAAGGTCTTACGAGGAAAGGCTCAGGGACTTGAGGTTGTTTTCGTTAGAGAGGAGAAGGCTGAGAGGTGACTTAATAGAGACATATAAGATAGTCAGAGGGTTAGATAGGGTGGACAGTGAGAGTCTCTTTCCTCGGATGGTGATGACCAACACGAGGGACATAGCTTTAAATTGAGGGGTGGTAGATATAGGACAGATGTCAGAGGCAGTTTCTTTACTCAGAGAGTAGTAGGGGTGTGGAACGCCCTGCCTGCAACAGTAGTAGACTCGCCAACTTTAAGGGCATTTAAGTGGTCACTGGATAGACATATGGATGAAAATGGAATAGTGTAGGTCAGATAGGCTTCAGATGGTTTCACAGGTCGGCGCAACATCGAGGGCCGAAGGGCCCGTACTGCGCTGTAATGTTCTATGTTCTAGTTATTCAAACTTGCCTTTCAGAAATCTGAAATCCTTTGTGGGTGCTAACTTTTAATGATCAATTGTGACAATATTTGCTCAAGTTGTGGATCACCTCCTAACCTGTTGCAAAATGATGAATTCTACAATTGGATTCGGTTCACTTTATTTATTGTCCAGATGTAAATTTGTTTTGGGTACATTACTTATTCATTAAAACAAAGCATATATAAAGGAATACTAACAATAAACAAGAGAGCATTACCCCATCACTGTCAGGCCCAGGCTGGGTTGACTAATGGGCCTAGATTTCGAAGTGCCAGTGAGGGTAGGAGAGACAAGATGGGGAAGAGGGAAAAGGAAGTGAGAGAACGCTTGGGTGTTGATAGTGAACAAAGAAATATTCGCCTCCCAAAGGGCAAGAAAGAGGTAAGGGCAGGGTTACATTGTATGTCGGTAAATGCACAGAGACCTGAGGCATTCACATTATTTCATAAAATTTAAAACTTATTTGCATCCCCTCCATGGCCATGCGGGATCAGTCTGTCCCAGTGGCTCACACCCTCACCCCTGAGACAGAGGATACTGGGTTCAGGTCCCACAGTTTCCTGGTGATTGACAATAGAACCAGAGTGGGAGATGGGGGGAAATGTTAATACGGAGCGAGCTGTTGTGACCGGGAAGCCGCTGCCTGAGAGGACGATGGAAGCAAATTCAATTGGAACTTTCAAAAGGGAACTGGATAAATATTTCAGGGGAAAAAGTTGCAGAGCTGAGGAAAAGGCAGGGAATACAAGAATTATTGGATAACACTCTCAAACAGGCATGTTGGGTTGAATGGCCTCCTTCTGTATTGTATGATTCTGAATGAAGCACTTTGAGATATGCTAAAGAAATGATCAGGTAAAATCTCAAAGTACGCTGACATCGTCACCATTGACCTTTTCAATTTTGCCTCTTCTGTGGATAGAATTTTGCCTTTACCACCTCTGTGACGGAGCAACAGTCACCCCACGATGTAGCCCAGGACAGCTCAGCAGTGAATGCATCACTACAGGTAAACCATGTCACCATTTTACACCTTGCTCAATTTTTCATTCATTCATTTCTTACAATTCAGGCCGGAATTCTCTGGCCGTTGGGATTTTCTGTTCCTGCCGGCAGTGTACCCCACCCACGGATTTCCCGACAACATGGGGGGGATTCAATGGAAAATCCCATTGAATAGCAGCAGGAAGATAGAATCACGCCGCCAGTGAATGACACGGTCTGAGAAACCCGAGGCTGGGGGATGGGAGAATCATAGTCTGAGAGAAGAATCCAATTTCTGGAAAACAGTTTGCAATTGGATCAGGCATAAAACAATCATCTCTCCGTCCCGACTCATTGTCTATTTATCTACCATGTTTTATTTGCTATCTGAATCTGCCCTGTCTGATTGGCTATCTCTCTACTGTGTCTGATTGGCAATCACTCTGCTCTGTTTGACCAATCCCATTGGCTATCTCTCTCGGGCCTGTCTCATTGTTTTGCCATTTCCACCAACCACAATTGAGAGATGGTGACGTAGTGTTAATGTTGCTGGGACAGTAACCCAGGGGCCCAGGCTAATGTTCTGCAGACAGGGGTTCAAATCTCTTGTGGTGCAAATTAAATTCAACTGATGAATCTAGAATTGAAAGTAGTTTGACTGTGAAATTGATTTTTGTAAAACCCATCTAGTTCATGAATCCCCTTAAAGGAAATAAATCTGCCGTCCTTACCCGGTCTGGCCTACATGTGACACCAGACCCACAGCGACGTGGTTGACTCTTAACTGCCCCCCTCTGAAATGGCCTAAGCAAGCACAAGGACAATTAGGGATGGGCAACAAATGGCGGCCCAGCCAGCAACGCCCACATCTCATGAAAGAATAAAGAGAAAAAAATGTCAGGTGCCGGCCTTGGATGAGTGTATAGTACTCCCACTCCAGAGGCGGAAGGTTCTGGGTTGACGTCAGTCCAGAAACTTGAACACCTAAAACTCAGGCTGACGTTTCCAACGCACTGCTGAGGGTGTGCTGCACTGTTGGAAGTGCCTTGGGATGAGATGTTTAGATGAAGGCCCAGTATGCCCGAGCTCTCACAGTGCTCATTTGAAGAAGAGCAGGCAGGTTTCCCCTCACGTGATGGCAACAGCGGCTGGTTTAGCACAGTGGGCTAAAGAGTTGGCTTGTAAAGCAGAACAAGGCCAGCAGCGCAGGTTCAATTCCCCTACCGGCCTCCTCGCACAGGTGCCGGAATGTGGCGACTAGGGGCTTTTCACAGCAACTTCATTGAAGCCTACTTGTGACAATAAGCGATTATTATTATTATATTTCCCCCTCAAACAACATCACTAAATCAGATTATGTGGCCATTACCTCATGGCTGTTGTGGTGGTTTTGATGTATGTAAATTGGCCGCTGAATCTACAGAAAACTTGAATGGGAAAAAAAAGTATATCAGGGGCTGAATGAAACTTGTGTTGTTTGACTAGTCTTTATAAATGTTTTTCAGGGCAGCACGGTGGCCTAGTGGTTAGCACAACCGCCTCACGGCGCTGAGGTCCCAGGTTCGATCCCGGCTCTGGGTCACTGTCCGTGTGGAGTTTGCACATTCTCCCCGTGTCTGCGTGGGTTTCGCCCCCACAACCCAAAAATGTGCAGAGTAGGTGGATTGGCCACACTAAATTGCCCCTTAATTGGAAAAAATAATTGGGTAATCTAAATTTAAAAAAAATAAATGTTTTTCGCTGGTTGCTTAATTTCAAATAATTAGGATGTATTACTTTGCTACTTACACTGACAAAATGGACTATTTTCCAAACAGAGGTTCCAGTTGTGATTCCCCAGGTAGCTGAGGTGAAAAGATCAAAGTGTCCTCCTTCAATGGAAGGTTATTGTCTCAATGGAGACTGTGTGTTCATCCCACATGAAAACATACACTACTGCAGGTGAGAAAAAAATAAATTGCAATGAAGCTGTTTAATTCCTCATAGTAATTGTTAGATTGACATGAAAGATTCTGTGCAGCTGACGTGAATACGGAGGGGAGGGTAAACGTTGGAATTGGCAAAGTTAGCATGCGTTTCTTTAGGTTAAAAATCACAGCCCCAGTTCAGGCTCGAGTCAGCGATCAGGGCCGGAGTCCTCCGACCGTTGGGATTTCCTTTTCCCTCAGGTTTAGCAGTGGCCTGAGGCGGCTCCAATGGGAAAACCCATTGACAAGCGACGGGAAGAGAGAATTCCGCCGCCAGAGAACGGCACGCCTCTGAGAGACACACGTTGGGGGATCGGAGATTCCTGCCCGTGATTAACACCCTCCATTCAGGTCAACAGTGAGTAAAACCGAAGGGCGCGGAGTTAAAGTACTTGGCCAAAGAAGCAGAAGTGAGAAAGAGGAAAGGAGGTATTCACACAGCGAGTGGTTAGGATCTGGAATACACTGCCTGAGAGAGTGGTGGAGGCAGGGTCAGTCGAGGCTTTTAGATGGGAATCAGACTGTCCTGTGATTAGGAAGAATGGGCAGGGTTGTGGGGAAAAGTTATGGAAATGGCACTGGATGAATTGCTCATTTGGAGAGATGGTCCAGCCACGAATGGGCCGAGTGGCCTCCTGCTGCACTGTGATTCTGTGAAAATTGGACAGACTATAAAATGGACATTTGCTGGTCAGGTTAGATTATATTTCTCGGTGTGCTATTGTGATGCCATCTCAAATTGTCCTGGAATAAATTACTGTATTGATCAGCTCTTTGTCCGCAGCACACGTTACTCTTTTCATCCATAGGTTCACAGTAAGTCCTGTATTCATTAAGAAACACTTGTTTATGTTCTCTCAGCCCCCAGAGGCAGTCGTGATTGAGTGTAGCCTTGAGGTGAAGTAGGGTAAGAATATGGGTTGATTGAAACAGGCGCAATTCAATCTTGGTTTGAGATTCATAAATCCTGCTCTTATTTTTGCAGCACATCGATCTTACATTATTATTTATTGTTCAATAGCAAATCCTGAAGGCAGTTTGTTTACATAATGGAATTGAGTTTTGGGGAAGTTCTTGTAACTCAAGCTGAGGAGGACATGTGCATTCAGAGTTACTGAAGCGCTGTCACGCCACCATTGCTGGGAGGTGGTGAAATTCTCACCTTCGTTTTATATCCCTCCAGTCCCACACCCCTGCAAGCAAGATCCCTTCCCAGCTCCAATTCTGCCCTCTTGCACTTCCCCCAATTCTAATCGCTTCATCGTTGGCGGCCGTGCCTTTAGCTGCCTGAACCCCAAGTTTTGGATATTCCCCCCCCCCCCCCCCCCCCCCCCCCCCGCTTAAACCTCGCCACATCTCTCGCCCTCTCTCTTCCTTTAGGACACTCTGTGAGTCGTGCCTCTTTGACCAAGAATTTTGGTCAGCGCGCCCAATCTCCTCAAATGAAAACAGAAAATGCTGAAAATACCCAGCAGGTTCTGGCAGCATGTACTGAGAGAGAAACAGACCGGAGTCCATTCTAAATCTTCTTCACAATATCTCCTCACGTGGCTTGTGTCAGATTTCATTTGACAATGCTCCTGAGGAGCTCCAATTACTGCATTAATGGTGCCATATAACTGCAATTTATTGTTGTATTTGTAATTGCAATAGAACAAATTTATATTAGCAATGTAAACTATAAAGACGGACCTGGGGATTTGTAACAACAACAATTTACATTTATATTGCACCTTTAATATAGTAAAGCGCCCCATGGCACTTCACAGAAGCATTAATGGACAAAGCTGACCTGGAGGCAGATGAGCTATTAAATCTTAAACAGAAAAAAGTTGCTATAAATGTCCAACAAAACTGTTTCAACATGAAGTGTACAGACAAGGTTTGTTTTCTTGTTTTATGGGTCATAAGGTATTGTTCATTCAGTCACAGCAGTGAGGTTCCCGTGCCACTAATGTTGAAGGATGAGGAACAGATGTAATGGCAAATCCTTGCCAGATTCGAGGGCGGTTGCAACAAAGGCATTTGGGCTGTGATTTGGGCTGTGATTTCCCTGCCGTCTCTAACAAGGCTCTCCACTGGCAGAGATGCATCATAACATTTGCTGCCTCCACCTCGAAGCATTAGAACCCTCACCGACATCGAAACAACAGGTGGCCATTTCGCCCCCGAATGAAACCATGGCTTAACCATAGTCAAACTGCAGCTACCTGCCTTGGCCCCGGATGGATGGAGCCCAAGTGTTTTTCTGCTGCTTGCTCGTCAGGTGTGCGTACCTCTTGATTAATTCCACTTATATTTCTTTTTAAGATGCGCCAAAGATTTCAGCGGCGTCAGGTGCATGCAATTTGAACTGGTCCAGCAACCACTGAGCGAGGAGGACGTGGCTTTGTCGGTGGCTATAACATTCCTTGTGTTAGTGGGCCTGCTGATTGCCTCTTACTTGGTCTACATGAGGTATTTATTTACTGGGCAGCCTTCAGAATCCAAAACATGACAGTTCTTTGCTTTGTTTATTTGTGCATATGGAAGAATTGTAGAATGACATTCGGCCCAACTGCTCTATTCTGGTTCCACACGAGCCTCGATCCACCTCCATCTCACTCTATCACCATATCCTTCCCTCTTCCTCTGTCGCTCATTTGTTTACCCAACTTCCCCCTCAAATGCATCAATGTTATTCACCCCAACCACTCTGTGTGGGAGCAAGTTCCATATTCTCAGCACTCTCTGAGTAACGAGGTTTCTCCTGAATTCCCCATTGGATTTATTAGCCACCATCCTATGCTTTTTTATATGGCTATTCTAATTACATCTTCTTGCACATAAACCTTGGCAGTCTGGAATGCAAAGCTAATTCTTTTGGTGCTTGCATTTCATTCTTATTGGGCTCTCTTACATTGAATCTCACGGAGTTCGGAAAGACTGGGTCTTAGTACTTTTTCCTCATAGATCCCAAATCCTTGACCTCTAGCACCTAGAAGGACAAGGGCCACAGATATCTGAGAACACCACCACTTGCAATTTTCCCTCCAAGCCACACACCATCCTGACTTGGAAATATATCGTTCCATCGCATTGTTGGGTGGAAATCCTGGAACTCCCCTCCTAACAGCACTGTGGTTGTAGGATGGGCAATAAGGATGGGCAATAATAGTTGGTCTAGCCAGCGACACCCATATTCTGAGAATGCATAAGAAAACAATCAAAATATCTATTATGTGGACTTCCAGTTAAATGCATATCCCACCGGGAGGGCTGATTGCAACTGTGTGAGGCCTGTGAGCATTAGCAACAGGAGAAGAGCATTAACTCCTTCAACCTTGTTCCTGTCATCCATTTAGATCATTGTTGATTTATAGCTCAACTCAATTCATAGATCATAGATCATAGAATTTACAGTGCAGAAGGAGGACATTTCGCCCATCGAGTCTGCGCCAGCCCTTGGAAAGAGCCCCCTACTTAAACCGAAGCCTCCACCCTATCCCCGTAACCCAACTGTGGTGATATGCATCACTGTAAATACACAAGGGGTTAATGTAAATACACTACAT